>NC_084837.1:106216547-106531764 GCF_033115175.1 Lepus europaeus
TGAGCTTAGGGAACAGGGAACAGTGATGGGCGCTCGGGCTGGGATACAGTTTGCAAGCAACTGCCCCGGGCCAGGGGTCCCCTGGTGCTTCGATGCCGTCTAAAGGGGCAGGACAACCGGGAGCCCAGCACCGCTTCCCAGCCTCGGAATGGACAGGGGCAAAGGCGTCCTCAGCTGGAAGGCCCTGCTCTGACTGCGGGTCAACCATGAGAGGAGGGGGGGTGGCCAAACTCTGCCTTCCAGAACCAGCTGCTTCAGGAACTGAAGTCCTGAGCAGTCCGTCTGTAGGTTGATTCTTCTCTGCAATCCCTACTCCTGCCTCCTCCACCTCCACACCACCTCGCATACAACCCAGCAGAAAGACAAGAGGGATTTTTCCTCCATCATTTCTTCTCCCACGGTAGCACTCTCTTCTGTCCAGGCTTCCAAAAGCATCCGTAGTTTCAAAGCTTGAAGTTGATTGATCCGAGAAAGAGAACGGCTGAACTTAGAAGGCTCCATCCTCCGCTTTCTGGTGAGGGCCTGGAAGACCGGAATGTGACAGAGCAGAGGGAGGCAGAGAGCCCATCCCCTCCCTGACGACCAAGTCTAGGGCTCGCAGACGCCCTTGTCAATATGGTCAACAGCAGCTCCACTCCAAAGTGCAGCCTAAGAGGAGTCTCAGGGTTGCATCATAGTCTGGGTGTCCCCCAAGCCCGTGTGTTGAAGGCTTGGTCCCCAAAGTTAATGGTCAGTGGATTAAGGGTGCAAATTTGATACATTTGTGGTGTCTAAGAGCCGGAACCAATGGGATGACTTCGGGTCAATGGGGTGTACCTTTGGAAGATAGCGCTCATGAGGTTATGAAGGCTACACAGGGCCCAGCTCCTTGTCTCTGCTTCCTAGTTCACGGAGCGATCGCCCCTGCACACCTGCTCTCCATTGCCAGTCCCACCCTCACCAGATAACAGATGAGTGGGCCAGCTGATCTTGGACTGTGCATCTCCAAGGCCATGAATCCCAGTAAACCTCCTTCCTGTGTAGCTCCTTGCAGGCATTTGTTCTAAGTGTCGAGCAGCTGATAAATACAAGGAGGGGTGGTTGAGGGAGCTTTTCACGACTCGGGAGGCACCAGAGGCCTGCATGGGACCTGAACGCGGGAGGCTGAAGACAAACGTCAGCGCTTCTCAAGCGCGGCCTTGGGTGTCTGCCTTTCCTTCCAAACGACAGGCAGCTCCACCCTTAAAAGGGAAACAGAATCATCCGATGGGCGTCGAGCTCAGTGAAGTCTCCCCTTGGCCCAGTGATCCAAGAATGGCTTTTACGACTTGTGATTAAAGATGTTCCTGGCCGGCGCCGCGGCTCACTAGGCTAATCCTCTGCCTGTGGTGCCGGCACCCCAGGTTCAAGTCCCTATTTGGGCGCCGGATTCTGTCCCAGTTGCCCCTCTTCCAGGCCAGCTCTCTGCTGTGGCCAGGGAGTGCAGTGGAGGATGGCCCAAGTCCTTGGGCCCTGCACCCCATGGGAGACCAGGAGAAGCACCTGGCTCCTGGCTTCGGATCAGCGCGGTGCGCCAGCTGTGGCGGCCATTGGAGGGTGAACCAACAGCAAAAGGAAGACCTTTCTCTCTGTCTCTCTCACTGTCCACTCTGCCTGTCAAAATAAATAAATAAATAAATAAGATGTCCCTTACAGTGTGCTTATGATGGCAAAAAAAAAAAAAAAAGCCCAGAAATTTCACTTGATTTAATAATTGAGTATTAGGTAAACAAATTAAGGTATGTAGCCATTAAAATGATGTAGAATTTAACAGTGACAGAATACCATACTTGTTTAGCTAAGGGGAATAAAAAAATAGATTACAAAACAGAATGGGGCAGGCATTTGGTGCAAAAGTTAAGACACCACTTGCAATGCCTGCAAACCACATCCAAATGCTTGGATTTCAGTCCTGGCTCCACTTCCAACTCCGGTTTCTTGCTAACGCATACCTCAGGAAGTAGCAGGTGATGGCTCAAGGAGTGGGGATCCCCGCCACCCATGTGGGGGACCTGGATGGAGTTACGGACTCCGGGTTCAGCCTCGCCCATTTGGGTGCATCTGAGAAGATCACCAGATAGAAGATCTCTCTGTCTGCCTGTCTTTGTTTTTTTAAATAAAAAAGAACACCCAGAATAATTTCATTTTTCTGAAAAAATAATCTGCTCAAGGAAAAACCTAAAATGATACATACAGTATTGTTCATCATGTTGTTGAGTATTGATGAGAAAGGGAAAGTGAGCAAACAAAGCTGAATTCTATTATTATCCTCAAATAAGTGATCAGCCCCATGTAACGTGCTGTACACACATTATCTTATTTAACTCTTACCATATCCCCACGAAGCATTATGGTGTCCACTCATCAGATGAAGATGCCGAGACTCAGATTTTATAAATCACCCAGGGTCACAAAGCTTGTCATATAAGGCCTGTATTATGTTGAAGTACATTCCTTTGTACCCAAGTTGTTGAGCATTTTTATCACAAAAGGCTGTGTTGAATTTCATCAAATGCTTTTTCTGTGTCCGCTGAGGTGATCATATGATTTTTCTCCTTCTTTCTGTTGAATGTGATGTGTCACATTTATTGATTCACATACATTGAACCATCCTTGCATCCCAGGGTTAAATCCCACCTGGCCATGGTATATAATCCTTTTAATGCATTGTTTAATTTGCTATAATTTTTGGGAGATTTTGCATTATTTGGTCTGAAATTTTTGTTCCTCGTAGTGTCTTTGTGTGGCTTGAGTAGCAGTATAATACTGGCCTCATGAAATAAATTTGGAAATGTTCTTTCCTCTTCAATTTTTTGGGGAGCGTTTGATTCCTTTGGGTTCTGGTAGAACTCATGAATGAAGTCATCTGGCCCTAGGCTTTTCTTCGGTGAGAATTTTTATTACTGCTCCAATCTCTTTATTTATTAGTGGTCTGCTTGTATTTTCTATTTTTTTTTTTTTATTTTTTGACAGGCAGAGTGGACAGTGAGAGAGAGAGACAGAGAGAAAGGTCTTCCTTTGCCGTTGGTTCACCCTCCAATGGCCACTGTGGCCAGCGTGCTGCAGCCAGCGCACCGCACTGATCCAAAGGCAGGAGCCAGGTGCTTCTCCTGGTCTCCCATGGGGTGCAGGGCCCAAGCACTTGGGCCATCCTCCACTGTACTCTCTGGCCACAGCAGAGAGCTGGCCTGGAAGAGGGGCAACCGGGACAGAATCCGGTGCCCCAACCGGGACTAGAACCTGGTGTGCCGGTGCCGCAAGGCAGAGGATTAGCCTGCTGAGCCACGGCGCCGGCCTGTATTTTCTATCTTCTTATGAATCCGTCTACACAGATTGTATGTTCCTCGGAGTTTATCCATTGTTTCTGTGTTATCCATTTGTTCACTGTTGCCTCAGGAGCCTTTGCATTTCTGTGACACCAGTTGCAATATCTCCTCTTTCATTTCTACTTTTATCAGAGTCTCCTTTCTTTTCTTTGTCTAGCTGAAGGTCTGTCTGTTTTGTTTATCTTTTTAAAGAACCAACTCTTTTTGTCAATATCTTCTGTTATTTTCAAGTCTCTATTTCTTGTCTAGGCTTTACCATTTCCTTCCTTCTGATAAATTTAGGCTCATAAATCATGCATAAATCAACGGATCTTTCACAAAGGTGTCGAGAACATTCAATGGGGAAAGGATATTCTCTGTTGACACACAGTATTAGGGACACTGTATCTCTATATGCAAAAGGATGAAATTTGACCCGATCTTAAACCATACACAGAAATGAACTACAAATGTATAGATTTAAATGTCAGACCTTCAACTGTAAAAAAATTCTAATTCTTGAAATTGGTCTTGGAAAGATTTCTTGGATGTGACATCAAATCACAGGCAAAAAGAAAAAAAAAAAAAAAAAAAAAAAAAAAAAAAAAAAAAAAAAAAGAAAATTAGCAAAGGAAGCCATCAATAGAACAAAGAGAAAAACGACAAAGCTGAAGAAAATATCTTCAAACCTTTTCACTAAAAAGAGGCTAATATGCAAAGTGTATCAGAATCTCCTGCAACTTAACAGCAAAAACAAAATCAGCTCCCCCAAACACCACCAACAACCAAAAAATCCAAACAAGCCAACTAAAAATGAGCAAAGAACTAGAATAGACATTTCTCCAAAGAGGACACACACATGGCCAGTAAGCGTATGAAACAGTGCTCAGCCTCACTAATTATCAAGGAAAGGCAGCTCAGAAGCAGAGTGGCATGTCACCCCACACCTGCATGGATAGCTATTATCAAAAAGCACAAGTAACAAGTATTGGTGAAGATACAGAGAACTGGAACCCTCGTATGCTGTTGGTGGGAATGTGGAATGATATAGCCAACATGGAAAACAGAGATACCTGTACACCCACCTCCACTGTAGCATTATTCACAGTAGCCACAGTATGGAGATAACCTAAGTGTCTGTCAGTAGAAGAATGGATAAAGGAAATGTGATCTATCTATCGTGAAAAGTACTATCCAGCCTTAAAAGAGAAAGAAGTCCCACCATTTATGAAAACGGATGAAGCTGGAGGGTATAATGCTGCCTGCAATAAGCCAATCACAGAAGGATAAATACCGCGTGATTCCACTTAGATGAAGTGCATAAAATAGCCTCACGGAGGCAGAGAGCCGAGCGGTCACGTGGGGAGAGGAGGAGCTGGGGAGCTGGTCTAAGTGCTTGCGGATTCCATTAGGCGAGACAACCAGCACCTAGAGGTGTGCTCCACAAGGTCGAACCCACAGCTAGCAAGACAGAGTGTGCACTTTAAGATGGAGAGAGAGAGAGCTCGTGGTGCGTGTTCCTACCACAAAAATGCAAAAGCACAAGGCGGAAGCCCCGGGGAATCCGCGCTGGCGTGCGGTGAGCGTGGGTAAGGCCCACCTGGAATGCTGTTAATGGAGCCCATCAGCTCTTCCACGTCCGAGAAGTCCAAGGTCTGCTCCTCAAAGTCGGGCTGTGCAGAGATTTCCACATCTGTTTTTGTTTTCAGGAACTTCCCAAGTCTGTTGGTATAAACACACGAGTTGGGGTTTGTGCCTGACCCAGCAGTTAAGACACTGTGTCCCATGTTGGGGTGCTTGGTTCCGCTCCCAATCCCAGCTCCCTCTAATGCAGACCTGGGAGGCAGCAGATGGTGGCTCAAGTAGGTGGACCCCTGCCATCCACGTGGGAGACCTGGATTGAGTTTTCAAGCCCCTCACTCAGGCCTCTGCCCAGTCCCAGCCATTGTAGGTATTTGAGGAGTGAGCCAGCAGATAAGAGTGCCCTCTTTGTGTTTTTTTTTTTTTTTAAGATTTTATTTATTTATCTGAGAGGCAGAGTTAGACAGAGAGGGAGATACCAAAAGGTCTTCCATCCGCCGGTTCACTTCCCAAGTGGCTGCAATGCAAGAGCTGGGCTGATCCAAAATCAGGAACCAAGAGCTTCCTCCTGGTCTGCCACGTGGGTTCAGGGGCACATGGGCCATCTTCCACTGCTTTCCCAGCCCATTAGGAGAGAGCTGGATCAGAAGAGAAGCATCTGGGACAGGAACTGGCCCCCATATGGGATGCCAGCACCACAGGCAGAGGCTTAGCCTACTATGCCACAGTGTGCCCTCTTAAACATGCATGAAGAATGGAGGGCTAACCTCCTTAGAGTGATTCTCATACTGGGTCGCTCACTGGTGACAAAGGAAGAGGGCCTCTGCTGAGCTTCCGTCCCTTAGTGGGACATGCTCTGGCTGCCTTCTGCTAGCTGCTTCAGGGACTGACCGAGGGGCTCCCCAGCGGGGATGGGTGGGATTAGTCTGTGCCTTTACGGGCGAGAAGAAAGGGGCAGGTCCCATCGGAGGGTGGCGTGGGGCACCTGCCAGTGAGATCCGGAACCACACCTCCTGGAAGATCTCCCACGAGCTAGCCTGGAGGCCCCCTCCCCACACCAAGCCGGGCCCTGTGGTGTACAGAGGGTCAGACTTCCTAGGGGCTTCCTGCTCACACGGCCGGGTGCCCTCAAGCTGCTGACCGTGGTCCTTTGCGTCCTCCTGCACCTGCCTCCTGGCAGTCACAGGGTTTGTAAATGGCAGAGGCAGAATCTGAAACCAGGTCTGGCTGTGCCAAAACCCCTGCACGTAACCCTTACTTGATTAAGCTCCTGTGCTCCTGTTGCTGGATATAGACACCGCCTTATTTGGTTATCACAAACCCATCCTTGTTTGTCTGTTAGGAAGGAGGGTCCTAGGTCAGTTGGGTTTCCCCAGGGCCTCGGGGGTAGTGGGAATCGAGCCTCTGCGTGCCTGACTCTGAAATGCGCACGTTCTGCAGTTGCTCAGGCCGGGGCCGGCAAAGCTGGCCCTTGGCCAAGGAGAGGGTCTACCCTCAGGCCTCATCGGGCACAGTCCCCTCCAGCCCTGAACACTGAGCTTCAGTACTGGGGGTCCTTGTGTCCCCTCGCCGACACTCCGAAGCCAGTGCTATTTTAGGATCAGAGACAGAAGCCGAACTGGAAGCCTTTGACCAAGAGGAGCTGGGTCAGTTTGGCTCTCTAGAGCCGAAGGAAGCAGCAGCCAGAACGCACGGCTTACCTGTCGGCCATGGCCACTGCGTCCTAGGGAGGAAACAGAAAAGATTACACTCGCTTTGGAAACGGATTGTTTTTTCAAAGGAGGAAATCATATCAATGTGTTTTTAAACTTGGAAGTTAGGAAAAGGGAACAGTAATCATCAGTTGCTTTCTCCATGCCTCTGCCTTCTCTTCCATGCCGCTGGTTTTTTTCCCATCAGCACTCGGGGCAGAGAACATCCAGCCCATGGACCACAGAAAGCTGTGAAATCACCGGGTCTGGCCCTGCCAAGGCAAGCACAGGCCGCACTGGAAACGCGATTTGTCTGGCCCGCAAACGCGGCTGTCAATACGCAAATGGATCTTGGCAGAAAAGAGGTTCCCCACTTCTGCAAGCCCCGTGCGTGTTACAAGCCGGCTGCTGGGCCCCTGATTACAAAGACTGCAAGCAGCTCCCAGAACGGAAAAGCCTTCAGTGGCTTAGTGGGCGCCCTGGTGTTGTTCGTGTCTTGGTGAGAACACCTCCGTGAGTGTCGCTTTCTCTGTATTCTGGGTTCCGTCCTCACGGCCCAGTGGCCCCACAGGGCCTCTGGTTGAAGCTCTCTGCATGTGGGGGCCTCTCCTGGTGCCAGATTGTCCTCCAGTGTTAGCCCTGGGGCCCTTGCCCCCACACACCGGGAAGGAGGCATGGGGGGCTTCATGGGGCACCTGTGGGCCTGAGTAAGGTGGGGCCCATGTTCAGCAACCAGGAAGCTTCTGGAGGCTGAAGACCCCTCCCCTATATGGAATACCACATCTCCCCCATACTCCTGTGGGGCCTTGTGATGAGAGAGGACCCAGCTCTGAGACTGAAATTCCCCAGCCCAGCTGGAGGGGGCTTGAGTCCAGTTTAATTTGATTTTTTTTTTTACAGTTTATTTATTCATTTGAAAGGCAGAGTGAGTGAGAGAGCGAGAGCGAGAGCAAGAGGGAGAGCGAGAGTGAGAGAGAGAGCAAGAGCGAGAACGAGAGCAAGAGAGAGAGAGAGAGAGGATAGAAGGAAGGGAGGGAGGGGAGAAAGAGAGAGAGAGAGAGAGAGAGAGAGAGAGAGAGAGAGAGAATGAGCTTCCATATAGCAGTTTTGTTTTTTCCCCACATGCCCAAACTAGCTAGGGCCGAGCCAGACTGAAGCCAGGAGCCAGGAACTCAGTCCAGGTCTCCGACATGGATGGCAGGGACCCAAGTACTTGAGCCATCACCTGCTGCCTTCTAGGGTTCACATCAGTAAGAAGCTGGACCAGAAGCAGAGGAGCCTAGGCTGGACCCAACCACTCTGATAAGGGATGTGGGTGTTCCAAGTGGAATTTTAACCACTGTACCCAATGCCTGTCCAGGGAAATGGAATTTGGGTTGAAATGCCTGTGTGAGTTGACGAAGTAAGATTGATCATGGCTACCCTGGTAACCAAGACGTCTCAGGTGACTTTATTTTAGCCTGGACAATTTGCTCCCCAGAGCTCCAAGAAGCCTTCAGCGGTGCCCAGAAAACTCTCAAGGCACTATTCCTGCTCAGCCCGGGATGAGGGCACAGGTCTCTGGGTAGCAGAAGAACAAACGCTGATGCTACCTCAACAATGGCGGACAGACAAGCAGTCGGCTGTGTCTGAGCCTGCTTGGCTGCGAAGCTACACAGAGAGATGGGGCAGCGATCCCCCCGACATGAGCAGTGTGGTCGAATGGATGCTGGCCACAAAAGTCCACTCTGACACCTGTCGGTGGAGAGCGGAAGGCTTCCCTACCCCAGCCATAACTGTGCTTTCCACTCACGGCTTCATTTCTCTGCCTCCCTTTCATCACTGACCTTTAGGAAATCAACCTTCTCCTCGTGGCACATCTCCTCGATGGTTTCCATCAGTTCCTTACAGGTGTCAAGGTTCTCCCCGCAGCTGACCAGCTGGCCATACAAGGCTTCCAACTTCTCCTTCTTTTTCTGCCCCAGAGCTTGTATTTTTTCTTCATATTTTTGTGCAAGTGTTTCCAAGATCTCGTTGTAGTGTGACTCAAAGTTTTGTTCTTGTCTTCCAAAATTCTCCTGTAAGACAGTTGGCCTGGGTCACCCCTTCCTCTGGGGACCTGAGATGGATCTGCCCAGAGCTGTTTCAGTCCCCTGGCTTTGTCTTATTAGTTCTCACTGGATGGGGGTGGGCGGGCACTGGAGGAACCAGGACACAGCGGTATCCCGCTGGAACACCACGGGTAATCTTGACAGAAAGCATGCCTTCCTGTCTCCCGCCCTGCTTTAGCCATCTCCTGTCACCATGACAACCGACCAGGGAGATGATCAGCGATGAGTCAGCCTGGACCCAGGACCTCGAGGCGGAAATGTTTTCCCTGAGCTCCCGACATCTCACGATGCTCATTTGCACTCTCTGATACTTGCATGAGGCAAGCACCAGGATTTCCCCAACCCAACAGCCAGGGAAGAGATAAGGGAAAAGGGGAACAAGCCGGGTGGCTATCAGATGCGAAAATGCAGAAGGGCACAGGGGGCTTCTGCTCTTACTTAACGCGGGAGCCTCATAGATGTGGGACAGGAAGTAGAGAGAACGTAATGACTCCTGGTCCCCACTACTTACTCTGGAGGCCCCAGAGAGCTAGGTGGGTTCTTCCAAAGAAGAGGCGCTTATCAGTCATTCTGGGGGTAATTACTGAGCACCTGTTATGTGCATGGAACTTTCTCAGAGAGAAGGAAAAGCGAGTATAAAACAGTGCCGAGTATAAAACGATGAAGATGTGGTGACCTGAGCGTGAGCCGGCAGGACTGTCCTGGCTGTTGTCCACCCCCCACTCCTACCACTTGTGTTTGGATGGGAAAGGGCTGGGACTTCTCTGCACCTTCCACAGATGATTAGTCTGCTAGTTCACTCCCTACAATGCCTGCAATGGCCAGGCCAAAAGCCAGGAGCCAGGAACTCCATCCAGGTCTCCCATGTAGGCGGCAGGAGCCCCATTACTTGAGCCATCACTGCTGTCTCCCAGGATGTGCATTTGCAGGGAGCTGGAACCAGGGGCCAGAGTCAAGGGTCAAACCAGGCACTCCAGTGGGGCTTGCAGATGTCTCAACTACAAGGCTAAACACTTGGCCTTTTTCTCCTCTCCTGGGGCCAATGGGCAGGAGGTTCAGAGAAGCACCCGTTATCTCAGTAGCCTTGGTCTCTGCATCAAGAACTTGCATTCTTCCCTGTGTCAGGACAGGCAGTGAGAGAGACCCCCAAATGGTGCAAAGTCTCCTCCATGCTCCTTACTGATCTCTCAGGCAAGTCTAGAAATCCCTAACTAGACAAAGACAACACATCAGCTGATTTTTCAAACCCGTGTACTGCCCGGTTAAAAGTGTGTCTGTGTTTGAGTAGCAATTGCTGGCAGAAGTTGGCATTTTGCCTCTGAAAACAACCAAGCCCACACCAGCCTTCACGTCATCAGCATTGCAGGTGCCCCTGGAAACCTAGAATTAACAACCCCAAAGAAGAAGGGAACCACACGGAATCCACCGTCTCTGACTACCAGACAGCATCCGAGGGACTTGCAGGCTAAAAAACAAGCAACAACAGCCAAAAGAGACAAGTTGGAGGATGTGGGGCAGGAGCCAATGCAAATGAGCAAACAAAAAACCAAGGAGGGGGGAACCTCTTCATCACCAGAGCTCAAATGAGGAGCTTCCCCTGAATGACATCACCATGAAGTCAACTTTGCTGGAAGAAGGTCTATACCACGTATAATTGGTGATTTGGGGCACAGGACAAGGAGTCGGTGACAGGGAAGTTTCTGTATGTAGCAAACGTGTTTAAAATGCCCACTGTGATGGGATATAAAGATGGAAGCCCAGCCTGCCCACTGAGAGCCTGAAGTCCAACCTATCTGCTGATGGGAAACTTGCTCCCTGGGGTCAGAGGAAGGGGTGGGAAGAAGGGCAGTGCCAACACCTCGCATTCTAAGAAAACAGATTCTCCTACTCAAGCCAGAGGTAGCTGCTTGGCCCAGCCATGGCCGGAAGCCACGGGCATCTGACGGGGGTCTCCAAGGGTGCTCTTACCTCCACGGTGATGAAGACCTCCTCCAAATGACTTGCGAAGTTTTCCATGTCGATAATCTGCTTTTCCAATTTGTACATGTTTTTGTGAATTTCATCCTGTCCAACAGAGGGTCGCAAAGAAGGTGTGAATGCCACAGCTTTGCTCCCTCTCTCTTTTGGAGGAGGCATTTTAGATGCATTTCATTCCTACACACTTGGGATACAAAGGCAAGATCAAGACAGAGAGACTCGTACCTTGGCACTTTCCAGCGCTTGGTTGAGCGGGGTCACTTCGTGCTCCTTGTGTGCATCAAGGTTCTCAACAGCTCTTACGGGGATTTTGCAAGTGACGCAGAAGACGTCGGCAGCTTCTTCCTCATCCTCCTCCTCTGGGATGACGTAGCATTCGTACTCCTCACTGGCACGACCGTGAGTGTACCGATAGGCCTCCCGCAAGTCTTGGCACTGGCCCCTGGAGCCCCACCCTCCGAAGCCCAGGTCCTCGGCCTCAGCTGCCTCTCCGCCGAGTCTCCAGTCCCGCTGCTCCCAGGCCGGGTCTCCCCGCTTCATCCCATAAGGAGGATATTCTGGGGTCCCCAGTCTGGGATTGTCTTCATCCATAATCTCGTCCCCTAACTCGTGATCATCTTCAAGTCCATACAGATGGACGAGTTCGTCCACTTCCTCGTGAAGGGCTCTGTGGGCCTGCCCCTCCCTCGCCCCTCGTGGCTCGTAGGAAGCCTGGACGACCTCTCTCCTCATTCCGGTGCTTTCTTCTGGGAGGACCTGCAGCCTGTTGGCAGAGTCGTACAGATCCATGTGATAAAAGTGGAAGTCTGTGGGAGCCGTGCACCTGCCTAGCCCTGGTTCCTCTCCAGCATCCTCCTCCATGGTGATTCTGGAAGCCCAGGGAAGCACCTCTGTTCAAGAGAGATCCTTCCTGGAGGGTCCTAGAACACAAATGAGGGGGGACATCAGTTCCTGAGAACATCACTGAAGCAGACGGTCATAACATTGGGCTCTACTCATTCACTTAAAAAAAAATCATCTGAGTGATTCACTTTTTTTTTTTTTTTTTTTTTTTTGGACAGGCAGAGTGGACAGTGAGAGAGAGACAGAGAGAAAGGTCTTCCTTTTTCCGTTGGTTCACCCCCCCCCAAGTGACTGCTGCAGCCGGCACACCACACTGATCCAAAGCCAGGAGTACTTCTCCTGGTCTCCCATGCGGGTGCAGGGCCCAAGGACCTGGGCCATCCTCCACTGCCCTCCCAGGCTACAGCAGAGAGCTGGACTGGAAGAGGAGCAACCTGGACAGAATCCGGCGCCCCGACCGGGACTAGAACCTGGGGTGCTGGCGCCGCAGGCAGAGGATTAGCCTAGTGAGCCGCAGTGCCGGCCTGAATGATTCACTTTGAACCACTGTAAAGAGCGGTTTGTCGGGATGGGTATTTGCCTGCATCCCACATCAGAGTACATGGGTTCAATTCCCAGCTCTGGCTCCTGACTCCAGCTTCCTGGAAGGCAGTGTATGATAACTCACATAATTTGGTCCTTGTCACCCACATGAGAGACCTGGATTAAATGTTCAGCTTCTGGATCTGATCCCAGCTCAACCTCAGCCATTGTGGGCATCTGGGGAGTGAATGAGAAGATAGGGACTCTCTTTCTCCCTCTCTCTGCTGTCTGTTTGCTTGTCCTTTTCAATCTCTGTCTCTCTGCCTCTTAAATAAATTTTATATGTATATAAGGAATTCGATATTTTGATCATATTTATATAAAATTAAAAATATTTTATTATTTATATATAATTATATATATTAGGAAAAGGAAGCTTTTACGGCCAGCATTGTGATACAGCTGGTTAAACTTCTGCTTGTGACATCAGTTTTCCATATCAGAATGCCAGTTCAAGTCCCAGCTGCTCTGCTTCCAATCCAGCTCCCTGCTAATGTGCTGGGGAAGGCAGCAGATGATGGCCCAAATACTTGGGGCCCTGCCACCCATGTGGGAGACCAGGATGGAGTTCCTGGTTCTTGGCTTTGACCTGGCCAAGCCCTGGCTGTTGTGGGAATTTGGGGAGAGAATCAGTGGATGGAAGATCTGTTTCCCTCCCCTTCTCCCATCTATCAAATACAAAAATAAATAAATCTTAGATAAGGAAGGTTTTCTTTTTTTTTGACAGAGTTAGACAGTGAGAGAGAGAGAGAGAGAGAGAGAGAGAGAGAGAGAGAGAAAGGTCTTCCTTCTGTTGGTTCACCCCCCAAATGGCTGCTACCACGAAGCCAGGAGCTTCTTCCTGGTCCCCCATGGGGTGCAGGGCCCAAGGACTTGGGCCATCCTCCACTGCACTCCCGGGCCACAGCAGAGAGCCGGACTGGAAGAGGAGCAACCAGGACAGAATCTGGTGCCCCGACTGGGACTAGAACCTGGGGTGCTGGTGCCGCAGGCGGAGGATTAGCCTAGTGAGCCGCAGCGCCAGCCAATAAGGAAAGTTTTCTATGACAGGAGGGCTTGCTAATAGTCTAGACATACAGATGTTTCCCCCTCTTAAAATTCTTACATGATTACTCCCACTTGGTGCCTGCTTTTGGAAATGCTGGATTAATAGCCTGCCAGCCTCCACAATCCTTGGAAACTCCCAGCACAGAGCTGCCATTGTGGTATGTTCACTATGGCTGACAGCTTCATTGAGATACAATGCACATGCCTGTGAGTTATAAACAGTTTGTCTGTCTGGAGTGTATAATACAACGGTTTTCAGTCCACTCACAATAGGATCCAATAATCACCACGGTCGAGTTTAAAACATTTTCATCGCTTCCTAAAGAAACTTTAGCTCTCGCCACCTACACTGCCCCAGTCCTCCCCAGCCCTAAGCAAGCACAAATCTGCTCTCTTGTCCTTATGGATTTTCTTATTTGGATATTTCATGTAAATTGAATCACATAATAGATGGTCTGTGATGACTGGCTTCTTTCACTTTATATAATGTTTTCAGTCGCGATAGCGTTTGTCAGTGTGTACTTTGTAGGGCTGGTATATGGTAAATGGATATGCCATATCTTATTTATCTACGTGTCATTTGGCCTGGATGATTTCTCATTTTATTTGAGTTGTTTCCATTTTTGGTTATTATACATAATGCCACTACAAACATTTTTGTACTAGTTCTTGTGTGCATGTATATTTTCACCTCTCTTGGGTGTATGTCTAGGGTTATTGGAGGAAATGATCACCTAACTTTGTAAGGAACCACTAAACTATTTCTTAAAGATTTCTTTGTGTATTTGAAAGGCAGAGTGACAGTGAGAGGCAGTGAGAGAGTAAAAAAGATCTTCCAGCTGCTGGTTCACTCCCCAGATGGATGCAACAGCCAGGGCTGGGCTATGCTGAAGCCAGGAGCCAGGCCTGGACTCCATCCGGGTCTCCCACATGGGTGGCAGGGGCTTATATATTGAGGCCATCTTCTGCTTTTCCCAGTGCATTAAGTGGGAGTTAGATCAGAAGTGGAGCAGCTGAGACTTGAATTGATGCTCTGATATGTGATGCTGATGTTGCAGGAGGCTGCTTAACTGGCCGCACGGCAACAGCCCCACCACTGAAATATTTTCCTAAGTGGCTGCAAGATCGTACATTCCTCCCAGCAGGGCACGAAGGCTCCGAGCTCTCCGTGTCCTTGTCCGCACTGGTCACTGTCTGGCTTTCTGGTTACAGTCATCCTAGTGGGTATGAAGTGGCATCCTGATGAGTGATGGTATTAGGCATCTTTTGTCTATTTGTTGGTCACTTGCAGGTCTTATTTGGATAAATAGCTGTTCAGTTCACTTTCTAAATTTAAAAGGTGGGTTATTTCCTTTTATGATTGAGTCATAAGAATTTTTTCTGTATTCTAGCTACCTGTCTACTCCCAGACATGTGATTTACAAATATTTTCTCCCATTCCACAAGGGCTTTTATTTATTTATTTATTTATTCTATTCACAAAGAAAAAGCTCCAGTCCATCTTTTTTTTTTTTTTTGACAGGCAGAGTGGACAGTGAGAGAGAGAGACAGAGAGAAAGGTCTTCCTTTGTCATTGGTTCACCCTCCAATGGCTGCCGCGGCCGGCACGCTGCGCCGATCCAAAGCCAGGAGCCAGGTGCTTCTCCTGGTCTCCCATGGGGTGCAGGGCCCAAGGACTTGGGCCATCCTCCACTGCACTCCCGGGCCACAGCAGAGAGCTGGAGTGGAAGAGGGGCAACCGGGACAGAATCTGGCGCCCAAATAGGGACTTGAACCTGGGGTGCCGGCACCACAGGCGGAGGATTAGCCTAGTGAGCCGCAGCACCAGCCTCCAGTCCATCTTTTAATTTTTTTTGAAAAATTCCTGACATTACAGAACTAAACTGAAATGTATTAATATTCCACTCTTACATTTCCATGACAAACAGAAAAATTTATGAGCCAAGAAAAACTAAAAGAAAAAAAAGAAACATGGGTAGAAGCTTATAAAACTAAATATGGATCTCAGCAATAACAGCTGAACAGAGAAAGGAATTAAAATGCTTTTAATTAAAAAGTCACAAGTGCATGATAAAGTGTGTTGAAACTGAAAGTCTACGAACTATTTAAAACCTGGAATCGCTGACTGTCCAGAAACTACACAGATGGACCATGGGTGGTGGTGAACAGCAGAAAGGGGTTATGGGTGAATCTGCATTGCTCTAGCTGCTCCCCTTGCATTGATTAGATATTGAGCTAGGCTAATGTTGGCAGCAGATCCGGTGATGGTAACCTGCCTATAATAGCTCCTTCTACTGCATTCGCAATTTTGATCTGCGCCCCAGACACCTGACAGAGCTCATTGATTCTGGCGCCTTGATGCTCAATTGTGCAGCCAATCAAATCATTCGGAATGGTGAGTTCATGAGTGGTCATCTGAGCAGGCGCATCCAGACCCGCACTGAATCCGGTGTTGCCATGCGTCATGGAAAAATGAGACTGTTGCATTGCCAAGTGGTACAGCTTGGCCAAATCTGGCTGTAGAATGGCATGCCATTGATGAATGGTATAGGCCTGACCACTGCAAAGATGACCAGAGAACTGGATGACTTGGACTGGTACAGGATGGTCACGCACTTGGCGGTGGGGAGGGAGGGGGACTGGGAGAGAGTCTCCCACATGACCGCGCAGGTCTGTTTGACACACTCAGTGACGGCTTGCAGGATGCCAACAATAGTGATGGCCAGCTCAGCTAAATCGGAGAGCATATCCCCTGCCACCTGCACCTGAGCCCCTCCCTGTACTCTCTCGGATGTCCTTGATCTTGCAACCACCTTTTCCAATGGCATTAGTGAGTCCAGCCTAAGTGATAATGCTCTCAGGACAGTTCCCTTCTGAGATGTTGATACGTGCACCGCTCTCCTTACACATCTTCTTCACAGATTCTCCTTTCTTTCTAATGATACTGCCAGCTCCTTGCCTTGCATGAGTAGCTGGATGGTGACAGTGACATTTATTGCACCTTCAATCACACCAGTGTCCATGTCGAACAGTGTTCTTGGGAGCTGGGCTCTGAGGGGTCAAGTCTTTGGTCAGTGGTCTGGGTGAACAGGCGTGAGGCAACTGAGAGGACAAGGGGAGTGGGCAGGAAGGGGAAGGGTGGGAGGCAGGGGTAGGGGAGTGGGGTGGGAGCAATAGAGGCAGGCGAAGGAGGAAGGGGAGGTGGAAGAGAAGGAGGAGGAGGAAGGGAGAGACCTCCGGGGTGAGTGGAGGGTGGTGAAGGGTGGGAGAGGACCCAGGCTGCAGCTGCTCTGGTTGCTGCCTCTGCTGGTCTGGCCATAGGTTTTCTTTTCATGTTCTTGATGGTGAAGAAAAGCACAAAACTTTCTTGACTACAAAAGTGTTTAATTTTGTTGAGGCCTAATTTATCTATTTTTTCTTCTGTTGCTCATGTTTTTGGCATCATATCTAGGAATTCAGTGTCAAATCTGAGGTTAAACCAACCTTGCAATTCTAGGATAAATCCCACTTGGTCATGATATTTAATTTTTTAAAATGTTACTGAATTCCATTTCTAGTCATTTTATGAAGAATTCTGCATTTGTATTCCTAAGAGATATTGACCTGTAGACTTCTCTTCTTGTTATATCCTTGGTGTTGGTTTTAGGGTAATATGGCTCATAGCACAAGTTGGGAAGTGTTCTCTCTTTTCTACTTGTTGGAAGAGTTTGAAAAGAGTTGATATTAATTCTTTAAATGTTTCATAGAATTCATCAGTGAAGCCATCTGGACTTAGGCTTTCTTTTGGTTTTTGAGCTCTAATTTGATCTCTTTTCTTATTATATAATATACTCAGACTTTCTATTTCTTCTTGAGTCATTTTTTATAATATGTGTCTTTCTATGAAATATCCATTTCATTTTTCAAATTTATTGTAATATAATTGTTAGTAGTATTGCTTGAAATCTTTTCTATTTCTGTAAGCCTGTAGTAATTTCATTTCTGATTCTAGTAATTTAATTCTTCTCTGATTTTTTTCTTGGTCAACCTAACCAATGTTTTGTCAATTTTATTGATCATTTCAAAGAATCAGTCTTTGTTTTCTTTGATTTTTTCATTTTTTTATGTTCACTATTTCATTTATTTCCACTCTTTTTTAAAAAAATATTTATTTATTTGAAAAACAGAGGGACAGAAAAAGGGAGAGACAGAGAGAGATCTCATCCATCTGCTGGTTTACTCCCAGATGGCCACAACAGCCCGGCTGGGCCAGGCTGAAGCCAGGAGACAAAAACTCCAGCCAGGTCTCCAACATGGGTGGTAGGGAACCATGCATTTGGGCCATCATTTGCTTTTTTTCTCAGACCATTAGCAGGGATTGGAAGTGGAAGAGCTGGGACTTGAACCAGCACCCATATGGGATGCCGGCATCATAGAGGGGTGACTTAACCTGCGCATCACAACACCAGCCTCCTAAGTTCCTTTTTTATTTCTTCTTTGACCTGTTGGTGATTTAAGAGTGTGTTGTTTAATTTCCATGTTTGTGAGTTCCCCACATTTCTTTATGTTATTGATTTCTAATTGCTTTCCATTGTGGACAGAGAACCTATTTTGTGTTACTGCTGCCCTTCTGAACCTACCGAGTTTGTTCTGTGGGCCAGCCTAAGGGCTGTCTGGGGGACTGTTGCATGGGCACCTGTGAAGAATGGTGTCCTGGTGCTGCGGAGTGGAGTGTTCTGTGCGTGTCTCTTAGGCCCAGGGGGTCGACAGTATTTTTCAAGTCTTCTCCTTCCTTACTGATCTCCTGCCTAGTTGTTCTGTCCATCTGTGCAAGTAGACTACTGACATTTCCATCCATTCTGTCATGCTTAGTTCTTCATTCAGGTTAGTTTTTCTTCATGTATTTTGGTGCTCTGTTGCTAGGTGCATATACATTTATAGCTGTATTTCTGATGGACTGGCTCTTTAATAATCACAATTGCCCCTCTTTATCTCTAGTAACATTAAATAAACCAGTGTTTGGTGTTAGTATAACCACCACAACTTTCTTGTGGCTCCTGATTACATCATAATCTATTTCAGTTTCTTTCTGTTTAAATTTTGGAAACTTGAGTGTGTCTTCTGAAGACCATATATAGTTGGCAATATCAATTATTAATTTTTCTTAGCTATTCATTGCAATAGTTTCCTAAGAATTCCTAAATGGCAACCCTTCCTTTGAATCCCACTTACTATGGCTTTTCCCCCATGCAACAAAATGACCTTTCCTGTGAAATAAGAGACCACACTCCCAAAGAAAAGTCCTTCTCAAAACCTGATCATTGAGGTTCCAGTCCTTGACTCTTCAGCATGAGATAAAGCAGCACTTGGGGAAGGAGGTTGCCCAGGGCTCAGATTGTAACACTGGTGGGAGATAATTTGCTCTGCTAGGGGAACAACTATAAAGTTAGAATGAGAACTCTAGAGGCTGGTGTTGTGGCGTAGTGGGTTAAGCTGCCGCCTGCAGTGCTGACATCCCATAGGGTTCAAATCCCGGCTGCTCCACTTCCCATGCAGCTCCCTGCTAATGTGCCTGGGGAAGCAGCAGAGGATGGTCCAAGTCCTTGGGCCCCTGTATTCATGTGGGAGACCTGGAAGAAGCTCCTGACTCCTGGCTTTGGCCCGGTTCCATCCTGGCTGTTGTGGCCATTTGGAGAGTGAACTAGTAATGAAAGACTCTCTCTAGCTCTGCTTCTATCTCTCTGTAACTCTGGCTTTCAAATAAATAAGTAAATTATAACAGAAAGAAAGAGAGGAAGAGAAAGAGAACTCTAAAAGATGTCTAGGGCTGAGATACAGACCCTAACAAAGGATAACCTTGGCATAGGGTTCAGAAATGGATGAACTTGATGAAGCAGCTGGGATTGCAGCCAGTGTCACGGCCAACAAACTCCCTTGGGTTTTCCTGGCTACAGAGAAAATTGAACCAAGGCAGGCTTAGGGGAGCAGAGGGAGTTCAAGGTAAAGCGGTCACCGGGCCTCCGGTGTGGCTCTGAGCCAGAACTGCCCATTTTGAGCTGTTCTTAGATTCTTGACCCACAAAAATAGAAGCTTTGGAGTATTCCATCATGCAATCATAGATGACACACTTGTACCTCTCTCCCAGCCTAACAAGCACCTCACTTGGTTTTCCCTCCTGCTCGCACTCTCTCTCCTTCCTTTGTTCACAGTCAGCTTCCTTCACAGGCCAGCGGCCAGGCTGTGGCTTAGTAACACAAAGACTTTCCAAGGGATCCATGGGCCCAAAGAGCTTTAAGAGTATCAGTTTCCAGACGCTTGGCCTTGTATTTCATCTTTCCTGGAGTTGCTTTGCCTGGGATCGAGCCAGAATTAGAGACTTCACCGGTTTTCTTTCTACAACAGCCCTTCTTCTCTTTATTATGATAGTAAAACTTTGCACCGCCCCCCCACTATTACATTGCACTGTAATCTTTCCTTTCTTGGGAATATAAAAAACCTCTTGGGGTCCAAATAGAAGAACAGTTTGAAGTACTGGCATCAATGTTGAGAGAATGAGTGACATTAATGAATAGGTAGGAGGTTTTTTTTTTTTTTCTTTTTCCCCAAGTTGGGTGGTTTCCAGTTCTTTGCTTTCAACAAAATTGAAGGAGGATCTAATCAACTTGTCGGCTGATATATGATTAAAAATAGTTCCTCATGCCAGAGCACTGTGTAATTTTTTGCATACATTTCAGAAAAGTTGAAAGCGTTGAGTGGCATTGCTGTAATAACACACTTGCTTTTCCATGGACTCACGTGGGTGGGCCAGGTTGCTGAGTGCTGACACCACAAAATGAAAAACAGGAAGCAATTCTTGTTGCAGTTTAGAATATGTAATTTCCATCTACGGATACACACATTTAAAAAAGGAAAAGCCCATTTCCACCTCGTCAGGAGATGCATTTCCATTTTATTTTGTTTAATAAATGCAGATCAAAATTTGTAATGTGTTTCTGCTGTTTTGCTTACATGCAGCTAAAATTTTTATTGGTAGTTTAATCCAGGAGAAAAAAAAAGAACTTAATTAGAGATTTGTGGTTGCAAGAAAATAAGATTTTTAAGTCTTAAGTCATATATGTATATCTTTTTAGGTAAGTATCGTAGATGAGCAGTAAAAGACTTTCTAAGCATAGAAAAACATTAGAACTAACTTCTGTTGAGAGTGAGATAGATTTACAAGCTCAAGAAGAAAAAAGAACAGTGTAAAATTACTAATAGTATAGAAGAGGTTGTTCTTGCATTTTTTTTTTTTACTTTTTAAGATTTTATTTTTTGTTTGAAAGGTAGAGAGACAAGCTGGGGGTGGCAGGGGAGAGGGGGAGAGAGGGGGGAGGGAGGGAGAGAGAGAGAGAGAGAGAGAGAGAGAGAGAGAATGGCCCCAGCCTGGGCCAGGTTTGATATGGCAGGCTGGCACTACAGGCAGCAGCTTAACCCACTGCACCACAATGCTGGCCCCTGTTCTTGTACTTTTAGAGCTCCCTGACCAAGTCTATCAAACTACGTTAGTATTTAAGAGTCCGTTGAATATATTTAAGAAGTTTATGAAATGGTTTTATTTGAAAATGTGCATATTTATTATATGCCAGGAAGTAGATACTTTGCAACTATTTTACATTTTAAAAAATAACAGCTTCGTTAAGGTATAATTTGCTTGCCATAAAGTTCATCCCTGCAAAGTGCACAATCCAGTGGTTTTCTAGTAGGTTCTCAGAGTTTACATCCATCCCCACCGTCTAATTCCAGAACGCTTTCAGCCTCTCCATAAAAACCAAAACCTGCCATTAGCAGTCACTCCCCTTTCTCTGCACCTTCCCAGCACCCAGCAACCACCAATCTACTTTTTGTTTCTGTGGGGTGGTCTGTTCTGGGATTGTGCATAAGTGGAATAATACAACGCATGATCTTTTGTGTCTGGCTTTTTTTTTTTTCCCCCAGCTGGGCATAATGTTTTCAAGGCTCACTCCTGCTGTGGCAGGAATCTCCCCGTCCATGCATCCACACCCAAGGAACTACCAGCTCAGCAGGAGCATGGCTGGTTCTTGGGCCCCCATCTCCCCCTCTAGGAGGTCCTGAGGCCTCCTGCACACTCCTGAACACCTGTTGGCTCCACTTCTTTGTGTGGAAATAATGTCTTAGTATTAACCTTGGCTCTGAGCTGACCTGGCGTCGGGAGGGAGGGAGGAAGGGGAGGAGGAGGAGGAGGAAGAGGAGGAGGAGAGTAAAGTGGAGGTGAGCAGAGTTGGAGAAAGAACCCTAGCAGATGAGAGAGCCACACTCACCTCGTTGGTGAGATACAGGGGCCATTCCACAGAGCAGGGCTGTGCTAGGGCCTGGGGTGGGGTTGGGTGCACAATGAAAGAGACACTGCTCCTGGACTTATGGGGGCCCCAGACAAATGAGTAAGTGATTATCTCCCCATCTGGGGCTGGAGCCTGGCTTCTCAGAGACGCCACCTTCCTGGGACCCCCGGATCCCTCTCCTTCCTCGAGCCCAGACTCCGGTCAGACAGGCCAGAAGCACAGGGTTTCCCACAGCGGCTCTGAGTCACAGCCGAGTGTCACCTTGCAGGCAGAACTCTCTCTTGGAAGCAGCCGAGCTGTTTGGTCTGCTGACCGCGCACCCCGAGGCGCTTCTCCCAGGTGGCCCTGCCAAGGACATCGCACGGGCACCATGTGGCTTTCTCAGCAGAAGCAGCAAGTGTGCACGTCCTGCATTCTTTTGCTGGTGCTGATGGTGGGGCTTATTTTATTGATTTGAAAGGCAGAGATGACAATGAGAGAGGGAGAGACTGAGAAAGAGAGGTCTTCCACTCACTCGTTCACTCCCCAGTTGGCTGCAACGGTCCTGGCTGGGCCAGGCTGAATACAGCCAGGAACCAAGAACTCCATCTGGGTCTCTTATGTGGGTGGAAGGGGCCCGAGCACTTGGGCCATCCTCTGCTACCCTCCCAGGCACATTAGCAGGGAGCTGGACCGGAAGAGCAGATGGCACCCGGACTGGTGCTCAGATATGGGGTGCAGCATCGCGAGCAGAAGCTCAGACCATTGCACAAGGCCAGCCCCTTTGTCCTGCATTCTGATGGCTCCATACCTGGCAAGTCTCAGCTGCCCTGGACCCTGAGCACCTCCCTCTCCCCTGCCCCCACGCCCTGCTCCACACTCCCCAGGCAGCCATACCCTCTCTTACCCAGCCGCCACGGCCAATGCCTGCCATACCTGGCATGAGGGCCCTTGTATTCCTACTGTTGAGTAATAATATCAAGACTCCAACCCCTGAGGCTGGCTGAAGCGTCGGCATCCCATATAAGTGCTGGGTCAAGTCCCGGCTGCTCCTTTTCCGGTCCAGCTCTCTGCCATGACCTGGGAAAGCAGTAGAAGATGGCCCAAGTCCTTGGGCCCCTGCACCCATGTGGGAGACCCAGAAGAGGCTCCTGGCTCCTGGCTTTGGATTGACACAGCTCCAGCCATTGCGGCAATTTGGGGAGTGAACCAGTGGATGCAAGACCATTCTCTCTTGTCTCTTCCTCTGTCTGTAACTCTACCTCTCAAATAACTAAATAAATAAATCTTAAAAGAGAGAGAGAGAAACTCACCCCCTCCAGCACCCAAACCGGGAGGTCATCTTCAACATCACCCAGTCTGATGTGTGACCAGTCATACTGGTTCTGTCTCTAACTGCTGAATCTCTGCCCCCACCCTCATCTGTCCCCAAGGCCCCTGCCCTCTGGACTCATACAGCCAGCCCCTGCTACGTCCTAGCAGTGTGACCTCTGCAAAATCATCTCTCTGGATGCCCATTTTCATGGACCATAGGGCAGGTTTATTAACATAGGGCTGGCATTGCCGAATAATGCAGAAGGCTTAGCATCGTACACGGCTCAAGGGGTGAGCTGCTGGCTGCTGTTACTGTTAGTTCCCTCCCCGTTAAATACAATAACCTCACCTTGACTAACCTGGAGTTGAGAGGAAAGGGGTGTCCTTACAGGTAGAGGCGAGGCAGCTGATTGGGCAAAGACCCAGCTCAACTGCTGAGCCCTTTTTTTATTTTTTTATTTTTGACAGGCAGAGTGGACAGTGAGAGAGAGAGATACAGAGAGAAAGGTCTTCCTTTTCCATTGGTTCACCCCTCAATGGCCGCTGCGGCCGGCGCACTGCGCTGATCTGAAGCCAGGAGCCAGGTGCTTCTCCTGGTCTCCCATGCGGGTGCAGGGCCCAAGGGCTTGGGCCATCCTCCACTGCCCTCCTGGGCCACAGCAGAGAGCTGGACTGGAAGAGGAGCAACCGGGACAGAATCCGGTGCCCCGACCGGGACTAGAACCTGGGGTGCCGGCGCCTCAGGCGGAGGATTAGCCTATTGAGCCGCAGTGCCGGCCAACTGACCCCCTTTTTAAAAACAGCCACAAGCCTTGCTCCACCTGGGTGGGATGCTCAAGCTCCGACCATCCCCTCACCTCCACCTTCCCGAGGGAGGAAGCCGAATCCCCTCATTGTCACGTCCAGTCTCCACCCCCATCGGAACAGGGAACGCGCGGGACACACGTGCTGACTTAGGGGGCATGTGCACCCAGCTACTTTTGAATATGCACAACCCCTCCCTGAACTTCCCCAAAACTCACTGAATATGTATGTTTCTCCTAAAAGCAAACTCTCCAAAATCTCTGACTTTTCCTTTATGCAGAGTTCTGGTTTTAAGTTCTTTAAAACCGCTGAATTCCTGATTTATGCAACTCAAATATGTTCACAGTTCACACCATCATCTGTGTGTTTCTACCTGCACCCACGCTAGACAAGAACACTCAGGTTTCTTTCCAAGTACACTTTCAGGATCAGGACCTGGACCAGCATCTCCCACCTGGGCTGGCGCAGGAGGCTCCGGGGCGGTCACTCACAATGGTCACAGCAGTGTGGCACCGTCTGAGACCGCTGCGGGAACAGCTGTCCCTTGACAAAGCTGGTGATGGGAGCAGGTGCCAGAGAAGGACGGCCTCATGGCCAGCGTGGACCCTGGCGTGGAGCTCACTGCTCTCCCCACAATAAGCCCCAAGGGGAAAGTGGAGACGAGGTGTTCCGGAGATGACAGGTCCTTTGGACAGCATCTCTTTCAATTTCCGGATTTCAGGGATGGAAAAACTGGGTTCCTACGAGGACAAAGACCTTGCTATGGCCAATTTCATTTAGCAAGGATTTTTTAAAAAAAGATTTCTTTATTTATTTGAAAGTCAGAATTAGAGAGAGAGAGAGAGAGAGAGAGAGAGTCTTCCATCTGCTGGTTCACTTTCCAAATGGCCGCAATGGCCGGAGCTGAGTTGATCCAAAGCCAAGAGCCAGGAGCTTCTTCTGAGTCTCCCATGTGGGTACAAAGGCCCAAGTACCTAGGCCATCTCTGCTGCTTTCCCAGGCACATTAGCAGGGAGCTGGATCAGAAGTGGAGCAGCCGGGACTCGAACTGGCGCCCACATAGGATGCCGGTGCTGCGGGCGGCAGCTTTACTTGCTACACCACAGTGCTGGCTCCTTAACAAGGATTTATCTGGGCTGCTCTGTGTCTAAGCCTTGTGCTAGGTGCTGGACACACAGCCAGTCAGGTGATGAGCTTGGATCCAAACCGAGGTTTCCGCTGAATCACACACCTACAGATGCAGGGGCAGCCTGCTAAAAATACCACTCACACTTCCATATGCACCAACAGGGAGATAAGCAGGATTCTGAATCACTGATAAATCATTATGAAAAGCTGGGATGTGAAATGCCAAGTTGAACAGTTAGAAAGACATGGGAAGGGCTGGCACTGTGGTGCACTGGATTAAGCCACTGCCTGCAGCGCCAGCATCCCATATCAGTGCCAGTTCGTGTCCAGCCTGCTCCACTTCCAATCCAGCTCACGGCTAATGCCGGTGGGAAGGCAGCAGCAGAAGCTGGGAGACCTGAATGGAGTTCCAGGCTCCTGGCTTCAGCCTGGCCCAGCCCCAGCCACTGCGGCCATTTGGAGAGTGAACCAGTGCATCGAAGAGCTTCCCCTCTCCCTGTCTCTCTGTAACTCTGCCTTTCAAATAACTAATTAAATCTCGAAAGGCAGGCAGGCAGGCAGACACGGGCAAGAAGCCAGGAAACCATTTAGCACAAATGCTATTCAGAGTATTTCTCCCATTCCTTCCTTTGTTCTTTGAACCCCCATCAAAGCGGCCTTTTCCTAGTGTCAAGGCAGGCATCTTGCAGAGTCAGGTGTACGGTCTGGGGGTTAAGACACCTGCGTCGCTTACTGGAATGCTTAGGTTGGGTCCTGACTCTGATCCTAAGCCCAGGTACCCATCAATGCAGACTCTGGGAGGCAGCAATGATGGCTCAAGTAATCCGGATCCTGCCACCCGTGTGAGAGATCTGGATTGAGTTCCCAGATCCCAGCTTCAGCCCAGCAAGTCCTAGCCAATGTGGGCATTTGGGAAAAGACCCAGCAGGTTGGAGCTGTCTCTGTTTTTCTCTCTGTCTCTATTTCTCTGCCTCTCAAGTACATACATTAAAAATAAATTTTAGGTAGGAATTTTGCAACACATCCCACAGTGAACACTCACATTTTTCTCTCAAAAAGTAGACTTTCAGTTTCTTAGTAGAATCGGAGTTTTAGGAGCAAGAAACATTGGCAATAAACTGTCATTATTTCTTTTTTACTTATTTTCATTTGATTTGAGAAGCAGAGAGATGGAGAGACAGAAACCGAGATCTTCCATCACTCCTCAGATGCCCACAACAGCTAAGGCTGGGCCGGGCTGACTCTGGGAGCCTGGAACTCAATCTGGTGGGTGGCAGGGATCATTCAAGTGGATGGCAGGGACCTAAGCGCTGGGGCCGTCACCTGCTGCCTCCCAGGGTGTG
Source organism: Lepus europaeus (assembly GCF_033115175.1). Taxonomy (NCBI): domain Eukaryota; kingdom Metazoa; phylum Chordata; class Mammalia; order Lagomorpha; family Leporidae; genus Lepus; species Lepus europaeus. Next base: position 106,242,568 of record NC_084837.1, read on the forward strand.
CCTCAGCAGGAAGCTGGACCTGAAGCAGAACCAGGGCTCCAACGAGGCCCTCTGATAGGGGACGCGGGCGTCCCAAAGAGTGAACCCAACTGCTGTGCCACACACCTGCCTCTACACAGCCTTTAAAAAATTGTTTATTTTTATTTGAAAGTCAGAGTTAGAGAGAGGGAGGAAGGGAGAGGGGCAGAGAGAGAGAGAGAATAAATCTTCTATCCATTGGTTCATTCCCCAAATGGCTGCAACAACCAGGGCTGGGCCAGGCTGAAGCCAAGAGCCAGGAACTTCTTCCAGGTCTCCCATGTGGGTGCAGGGGCCCAAGCACTTGGGCCCTCTTCCACGGATTTCCCAGGCACATTAACAGGGAGCTGGATTGGGAGTGGGGCAACCAGGACTTGAACTAGCATCCATGTGGGATGCTGGCATTGCAGAGGGCAGCCTGACCTGCTGTGCCTCAGCACCGCCCTCTAAATAGTCATTTTATAAATGATGAAACTAAGACTTGAAGAAGTAATAAATCAGTCTGTAATGAATATAAACATACTTCAAAAGGTTCATGGGAAAAATGGAATGAAAAGATAAGCACTTCCCATCCAGCTTCCTGCCAGTGGGCCTAGGAGGCAGCAGGTGACGGTCCAGGTACTGGGGTTCCTGCTACCCATGGAGGAGACCTGGATGGAGTTCCTGGCTCCTGGCTTCAGCCTGGCCCAGCCCTGGCCATTGCAGCCATTTGAGGAGTGAACCAGCGGCTGGAAGATCTCTCTCTCTCTCTTTCTTTCTGTAACTCTGAGTTTCAAATAAATAAGTAGATCTTTATCTATCTATCTATATGATAAATTTATTTTGGTGCAAAAAACATTTGAAACTCATGCATGGCTTTTCAAAATACACATTTCCATGAGTGTTTTGAAGACCCTGGGTATACTGGCTGGGTCAACTCACTTCCATGCCCTATGGTGGTGGCAGTTATAACAACGATGATAATAATCACAAGGTTCAATCTGGTATGGGAAATGTGTCCCTTTGTTTTAATTAGAAGTCTCCCCTAAGAAGTTTTAAAAAAAAATCTTGTTATGGGGCAAGACACCACTGATAATGTTCTGAAACCTGGGAATGCTGTCCCCAGAGGTGAGCGAGCCCGCCAGGGTGCGAACATGATTTTGCCCATCAGTGTAGACGTTCATCACGCAGCTCCCAGCGACTCCTGAGCTACAGCTAAAGGAAGCTCCCTCTGAAGGGTATCTGCACGGCAAGGCAAAACCGGTTCCAATCAGCTTTGCTGGCACAGCTCAGACCTGAGCGCTCTCTCAGGAGGAGGCCGTACGCACAGCAATAGAAACACAGTGATAATCTGCTTAACGTGAAGCCATGGCTTGTCAGCAGGCACGTGCAGGTTAAGACAGAAAAGCATCCATCCGCCCAGTACTACAGCCAGAGGATACCAACAGCCAGGGGGCCAGCCTGTTCCAGCAAATGGGGCCCCTGCACCAGAAATCACCCTGAAGACACAGGGCAAGAGTCCCGACTCCTCCCTGCCCTCATCAGGGTCCCTCACACCTGGGCCCAACCCCGCCTTCCGCACCTGTGAATCTTGTCACAGGAAGGCACCTGGCTCCTCTCCGGTGCGAGTGGGTTTCCGATAACACAGGATGCTTGGGAAGAACGCGGCTACCCCAGGACTTGCCTGCTACTTCTCGGGTCCGCGGGGGCTTCTTGGAGCTCAGGGGTCCAGGGTTTCTGCTGCAAAACCGGATCTGTGTTCCGCAGGCTTTCCTTGCTGCTGACCTCTGCGCGCCCCACAGGCCACCCCTGCCTGTCTTACAGCGGGGCCCTGGGAGAGGGGCCGGACCCTGGACGGTAACACGAGCTGGTTCCGGCCACAAATAGCCACAGGCCTGCCCCAAGTGCAAGTCCAAATATAGACCCGCCGGCTGTCTTGTCACTTCTTGCTGCTCACGCGTCACCAGGAGGGGCCACATGCCGTCTTCTGGGCTACTTCATCTACTGCGGGCATTTGAGACCTGTGACTCCACTCTGGGGCTCAGAGGGTCCGTCCCCTGGGGGAGGGGCTGGCCCATCGTGGCTGGAGACCTGGGCTTTCCCAGGGTCCTGCCCGCCTGCGGCGCTCTGAGCAAGCACAGCACTCACACTGAAGGCTGCCTTATTTATTTATTTATTTATTGCTCCCATCATTCCCTTCGAGTGTGCTTGAGGTGGGGGTTATTGCCGTCACTGGGTGAAAATCGCAGAGCCCACAGCTTTCTGCCCCCTCGCTAGTAATGCGCCACCCTGGAGCCACAGGTACCGAGTGCCTGGCTCAAAAGATGCATCAGGAGGCCAAACCAGGTTTAGCCAGCATCAGATATCTTCTCTCCTCCCTTGCTTGGGAACCTGCCCTGGGAGAGGGAGGGCGCAGATGGCCTCTCCTCCCCCCACCCGTCCCTGAGCTGCCGGCTGGGATGCCCAGGGAAGGAGGGTGACAGTGATAAGATGGCTCCTATCTGAGTGGACGCCACTGTGGTGCTAACTTTGGGTTCTTGGGGCCTGGGAGATGCTTGGATCTGCTCTCACTCTCTCGCTCGCTTGCTTGCTCTCACACCATCTCCTGAGATCCACTGTGCTGACTTCTCCCCCAAAGTTCCCAGGACCAGGCTGAAGGCGTCTCTATTCCCGGAGGTCTTTTTCATTCCTCCCGAAGGCCCTGATGGACCCCTTCCAGGACCTTTCCGATGAGGTCCCCTCGTGCACAGGTGGCCCTCTCGGGCAGCACCTTGCTGCCTTGCTTGTCCCACTGACCCACACTGGATCCGCTAAAGTGGTCTCTGCAAACTCTGGGCTGCCGATGATCCTAACAGAGCCGCCCTCTGGCTCTGCCACCAAAGCAGCCACGCCTTGGGTCCCGGGCCACCGTCAGCTCAGCTGCAAGAAATGCAGCGAGCTCTCTGGACGGTCCGCTTGAAACCCCCCCCTCACTGGGTTTGGGCCGGAAGTGGCATGAGCAACCCTCCCTCCCGCCCAACGAGAGCTCGCTACAAATTGTCCACCAGCCTCCCTCCTAAACACCGCTCTTTCCTCTACTCCCACCACCACCCCATTTTCTTTTCTTTCCCATTTTAATGTTCTTCATTCAGCTGAGAGGTCCCAGAAGTGTGACTAGGGTTCTGTCCCATTTCCTCTGAAAGTCTGTATGTGGGAACTTGGCCTTGGAAGTTTATATCTATTGCTTTTGGGGGTATTTTTGAAAGTACTGCTACTATGATGGATCCATAAAATAAAACATATCGGAAGAAAAATAACTGAAGCAAAGAAAAATCAAAAGGTAAAAGCACGCAAAGATGCGATGTACAAGAGTGTTCAGTACAACACTGCTTCCACTGGTAGCAAATGGAAATTAATCTATGTCTAGTGGGGAGTTTGCTAAGTCAATCACGACACAGTCAACCCAGCTTTGACAAGACTGCAAATAATGATGCCTATCTTTGTAATGTGGGAAATGGCTCTATTTGTAAATGGAAAAAGAATAAGCTAAGTATCACAGGAGTATTATCACACACTCACAACACATACACAACACACACATGACACACATCACACAACACACACAAGATACACATCACACAATACACATACACAACACACACAGATACACATCACACAACACACATATACAACACACACAGATACACATCACACAACACACAAGACACACATCACACAACACACAAGATACACATCACACAACACACATATACAACACACTCAACACATACACAACACACACATCACACAACACGCATACACAACACACACACACACTATATTGGGCTTCTTCAGGCAGGCAGAACCAACAGGGGGTGCGCACATATGGAAATCACCGTATTTCGGCCAGTGCCGTGGCTTAACAGGCTAATCCTCCACCTTGCGGCGCCAGCACACCGGGTTCTAGTCCCGGTCGGGGCACCGGATTCTGTCCCGGTTGCTCCTCTTCCAGTCCAGCTCTCTGCTATGGCCCAGGAAGGCAGTGGAGGATGGCCCAAGTGCTTGGGCCCTGCACCCGCATGGGAGACCAAGAGAAGCACCTGGCTCCTGCCTTCGGATCAGTGCGGTGCGCCGGCCGCAGCGGCCATTGGAGAGTGAACCAACGGCAAAAAGGAAGACCTTTCTCTCTGTCTCTCTCTCTCTCTCACTGTCCACTCTGCCCGTCAAAAAAAAAAAAAAAAAAAAGAAAAAGAAAAAGAAAAAGAAATCACCGTATTTCAAGGACGAGGCTCCAGGGACGATGGAAGCTGACAGGTCTCAGCATCTGCAGAGCCAGGAGAGCCCACGGTGCAGCTCCACTCCACAGGCCAGCAGGCTCGGGGCCCCAGGAGAGCCAAGGTTTCCGTGTGAGTCCGAAAGCAGCAAGAACAATTAAATAAATAAATAAATAAATAAATAAAACATAAAATGATATTGGACCTCTGAGGTAGTCAGGTAGAAGAATTCCCCTTACCCCATCTTTATGTTCTAGCAAGTGATTGGTGCAGCCCCCACACGAGGCTGGGGTTTCCCCATGTGTGACCCTCATCAGCACACCCACAGACACCTCCAGAACCATGGGCGACCAAACACCCCGTCCAGTTGACACGTAAAGTTCAGCGTCACACACGTATATGCACGTGCTGTCGTCTGTGATGTCTCCCTCCTGCTCTAACGCACGTTGGAATCACAGCCCAAGGGGGTGGCACGGGGTGTGGCCTCTGGGACGCCAGTGGCTCATGGGGCAGAGCCCTCAGGCATGGGGTCAGTGCTCTACAAAGAAGCCCCCGGGCACGCCGCGTCCCCGGTGCCCTGTGACGACAGGGCAGGAAGCGGCCCGCACCACACACCACGCGCCCCAGATGGCGAGAAATACAGCCCTGCACCAGACAGCCTTCTGTGAGGTTCTGACACAGCCCCAGAAAATGCTCCTAAGTAACACACACCCCACGCATACACAACACACACACAGCACAGGCACACCACACAGGTGCACCACACACACAACACAGGCACACCACACACCGCGCGCCCCCAGATGGCGAGAAATACAGTCCTGCACCAGACAGCCTTCTGTGAGGTTCTGACACAGCCCCAGAAAATGCTCCTAAGTAACACACACCCCACGCATACACAACACACACACAACACAGGCACACCACACAGGTGCACAACACACACAGCACACACACAACACAGGCACACCACACAGGTGCACAACACAACACACAACACTCACATACACAACACAAACACACATACACATAACACACACCACACACTACACAACACATGTACGCAACACACATACACAACACACAACACTCACGACACACATACACAACACACATACATATAACACACACAAGACACAACACATACACCACACAGGTGCACAACACACATAACACAAAACACAACACATACACAACACATGCAACACAATACACAACACTCACGACACACATATACAACGCACACATACACATAACATACACCACACACTATACAACACATGTACACAAGACACACAACACACATACACAACACACACATACACAACACAAACACACACTTGCACAGAACACATACCACACACTACACACACAACACACATCCACAACACACATCCACATCCACAACACACAACACTCATACACAACACGACACACACAACACAAACAACACATCCACAACACACCACACTCAAACACAACAGCAGCAGGGTTTCCCTCTTGGTAGTTACTTTACAGGTTTGTTTTTACCTTTAACCGTATCTATTTTTATAATAATCACGTATACCTTTTACTTTAAAAATATTTACTTTTCTATTACAATAGTAGTGTATGCCATTTGGTTTAGAAAAAAAAGCAACTACTACAAAAGAACCATAAAGTAAATACAGACAAGCTGTGCATCCTGCTAACACTACTCTTGTGTCTGGTGTGTATTTTTCCTAAGAATATGCAAACCTATCACTCCTCACAAAAAAATAGAAATTACTTTTACAGTGAGAAAGACCAATAAATTTGAAAGACTGTCATCTTGACAAGCCAAATGAATTATGAAATGATGAGAAAGGATATGCAAGATGGAGCAAATGTAGTAAAAAAGACATATGGTGAAGAAGATTCAAAAAAGATATTTAAAACAAGCTATTTAAAGAATTATAAATTGGGACCAGCATTGTGGCATAGCAGGTAAAGTCGCTACCTGTGATGCCTGCATCCCATATGGGTGCCAGTTTGAGACCCGGTGGCTCCACTTCCTGTCCAGCTCTCTGCTCATGCTCTTGGGAAAGCAGCAGAAGATGGCCCAAGTGCTTAGGCCCGTGTACCAACAAGGGAGATCCAGAAGATGCTCCTGGCTCCTGGCTTTGGCCTGGTCCAGACCCAGCTGTTGTGGCCATTTGAGGAGTGACTCAGTGGATAGAAGACCTCCCTCTCTCTCTCTCTCTCGCTCTTGCTCCTTCGCTTTCCCTCTCAAATAAAAAATTTTTGTAAAAAATTATTTATTTATTTATTGGAGAGGTACAGTTACAGAAAGTGAGAGGGAGAGAGAAAGAGAAAGAGGTGTCTTCTATCCACTGGTTCACTCCACAGATGGCCGCAACGGCCAGAGCTGTGCCGATCCGAAGCCAGGAGCCAGGAGCTTCTTCCGGGTCTCCCACGTGGGTGCAGGGGCCCAAGGGTTTGGGCCATCTTCTGCTGCTTTCCCAGGCCACAGCAGAGAGCTGGATGGGAAGAGGAGCAGTCGGGACTTGAACCTGTGCCCATATGGGATGCCGGCACTGCAGGCGGAGGATTAACCTACTGCACCACAGTGCCGGCCCCTAAAGAATCTTTTAAAAAAGTTTATTTGGGTACACAAATTTTGAAATCCATGTGTTTTTTTTTCATCATACGCATTTTTTATGAACTTTTTTAGTACCCCTTGTATGGATGGACTTCAAACCTTTTTTTTTTTTTTTTTTGCACCAAAATAAATGTATTTTTTCATTCCATTTTCCCACACAGATCTGCAAACGGTTTGGAGTTCCCTCGCGTTTCCCCAGAAGGCCAGATGTCTTTGACAGCAGCCGTTTTGAGTGGAGGGTCCTGTGGCATCCCTGCGTCCTCTAAGCCCCTCCTCCCATTAAAGGGCAGGGGTCCGCAGCGAGAGGCAGCCTGAGACCTCCAGGTTGCTGGTGTCCCAGAGGCGCCTCGGCGGCAGCCCTGCACCCCAGCCTCAGTCTGGCTCTGGGTTGCTCGTTCGTAGTTGTTTAACCTTGGGGACACTGGCAAGGGCAAATCTGAGCCCAGGCTTTCCCTCCATCGGGAATCGACACCCTGCAAGGCCTGGTTCTAGCCAGGAGCTCCTGATTCCAGCTCCTCCGCACTCCAAGTTCGGGAGCCGGCTTGCACTGCGGTTCTCCGTGTACCCGCGCATTGCCGGCTGCTTCCCTCTGCCTCACACGCCAGCCCCCAGGGACTGGATGTCCTTCTGTCTCCTTTGCCAGGTGGTCTTCTTAAGCCTCAGTGTCCATGGGTCTTAAGTTTCTGTGCTGGGTCTTGGTTCCCTTATCTTGAAAACGAAAGGTTCGAACACAGACCGCATTTAAACAGGCTGGCTGGGAGCCAGGGGTGGTGGGTGGTCGGGGGTGAGAAGGCAGAGATACCTCTGTGTGTTCTCGTCTTCCCTCACCCACCCCAAATCCTGGCCCACAGCAGACACTCAATAAAAGCTTGTTGAATTGACAAAAATAGATGGTTTCTACCCATTATATAGACCCTTAATAAATCATGCCTTTACTTTAATGTGTGATTCCCCCCCCCCCCCCTCCTGCACACTGTGACATTCATGGGGGACAGGAACTCCATATTTACTAGGGACCTGAGGATGGCGTTACCGGACCAATAATCAGGCCCTTGCTTCTCCGTGCTGGATAACCAGTCCTCCAAAGAGGAGAGTTGGTAAGAAAGGGTTTACTTCGAGAATCCAGCAGCAGGCGGCTGGTGAGTGCCCGCTGCTCCCCTTCCAATCCAGCTCCCAGCTAATGCACTTGGGAAAGCAGCAGAGGATGGCCTGGGTGTTTGGGCCCTGCCACCCACGTGGGAGAACCAGACGGAGTTCCAGGCTCCTGGCCTTTGGCGTGGCCTCGTCGTGGCTGTTGTGGCCATTTGAGGAGTGAACCAACAGACAGATCTCTCTCACTGTCTCTCCCTCTCTCTAATTCTGCCTCATAGATAGATAGATAAATAAATAAATAAATAACTATTTTAGGAGAAAAAAGAGAAGCTGGCAGTTTTGGGGAAAGAGGGATCTCTGGATCTGGAATAAACTTTTCCTCCCAACAAACCTTCAAAAATGCTTTTTGAAAGAGACAGGGTTAGCCGCAGGGGAGGTTAGGAAAATACCTGTGAGTCCAGTCAATTGACAGTTGGGCAGATTTTCAGGCCTCGTTCTTTTGACAGTCCAGTAAATCCAGGGAGTCAGCCAGGTGGAGGTGTCCTGACCATGGAGCACAGGGCTTCTCTAAGAGCCGGATGCGAGGTCTGCCATTCCAAGTCATCTCCTTTCATTCTTGTTTTTTTTTAAAGATTTATTTATTTGAAAGGCAGAGTTACTCACAGGGAGAAGGAGAGGCAGGGAGAGACACAAAGAAAGGTCTTCTATCTGCTCGTTCACTCCCCAAACGGCCACAATGGCCGGAGCTATGCCCATCAGAAGCCTGAAGCCAGGAGCTTCTTCCGGGTCTCCCATGTGGGTGCGGGAGCCCAAGGACTTGGGCCATCCTCCACTGCTTTCCCAGGCCATAGCAGAGAGCTGGATCGGAAGTGCAGCAGCCAGGGTTTGAACCGGCGCCCACCTGGGATACCAGCACTGCAGGCAGCGAGCGGCTGTACCTGCTACACCACAGCGCCGGCCCCTCATTCTGAAATTCTTACACAAACATTATTATTCGCTAGACTAGTCAGAGGTCATTCACAGAGTCAGTAGTTGGCTTTCAACATGCCATCATTAGGATAAACATGTGAAAAGAGGGGGCTGGCGGTGTGCCCTAGCGGGTTAAGCCTCCACCTGCAACACTGGCATCCCATATGGTCGCCAGTTCAAGTCCCGGCTGCTCCACTTCCAATCCAGCTCCCTGCTAGTGCACCTGGGAAAGCAGCGGAAGATGGCCCAGGTCCTTGGGCCCCTGCACCCACGTGGGAGGCCCAGAAGAGGGTCCTGGCTCCTGGCTTCGGGTTGCCCAGTCCCGGCCATTGTGGCCATCTGGGGAGTGAACCACATAATGGAGGATTCTCTCTCTTTGCAATTCTGCTTTTCAAATAAATAAATATATTTTTTTAAAAAAGTGAAAAGGAAGAGAAGATGTCTTTATTACTGTTCCTAAGAAGTCCAGTGTAGTGCAGGAGGCTAAAACAACAACGCGTCCATTTCACGAATTTTTTCCCACCCGCAACAGGTGCACGGGAACCGGAGGTGAGGCAAGAGCGGGACTTCCCAGGTCCCAGGCCGGGTCACGAGATTGACACTCCTGTGGGCAGGGTCCGAGGCGGACCTTCCGACCACTTCATTGGTCGCGGCGGACCCGCCCTTCTCTCACCCACCCAATCCCGGACGCCGGCTGGAAAGCTCGCAAACACAGGCAGCCAATGAGAAGTGCCGAGGAGGCGACGCTGCGTCCCTGACGCGAGTGAGGCTCCGGCGGACTCTGCCGCGGGTCCGCAGGGCCCGGGGGCCGGGGCGAGCGGGGCCCTCGGGGCGCTAGCCGCGGCGGCCATGGAGGACGAGCAGCCCGACAGCCTGGAGGGCTGGGTGCCGCTCCGCGAGGACCTCTTCGCCGGGCCCGAGCGGCACCAGCTGCGCTTCCTCGTGGCCTGGAACGACGCGGAGGCCAAGTTCGCGGTGACCTGTCACGACCGCACGGCGCAGCGGCGGCGGCGGCGGCCTGAGGCGCCTGAGGCCCAGCCGGAGCCCAGCTGGGCCGGCCTGCTGTCGGCCGCCGCGCTCCGCGGCGCGCACCGGCAGCTGGCGGCGCTGTGGCCGCCGCTGGAGCGCTGCTTGCCGCGGCTGCCGCCGGAGCTGGACGCGGGCGGCGCGGCCTGGGGCCTGTGGGCGCTGGTGTGGCCGGCGCGGGCCGCGGGCCCCGGCGACGCGGCGCTGCAGGAGCTGTGCGGGCGGCTGGAGCGCTACCTGAGCGCGGCGGCCGACGGCTGCGGCGGCGCCACGGTGCGCGACGCGCTCTTCCCCGCGCAGGGCGGCGCGGCCGACTGCGAGGGCCCGCGCGAGTTCCGGGAGCGGGCCCTGCGCGCGCGGTGGGCCGGCGCGGGCGCGCGGCTGCGCCAGGTAGGGCGCCGGGGCTGAGCGCGGGGCCGCGGGGGGCCGCGGGGACAGGCGCAGGTGCACCCGGGCCGTCGCCTGAGGGGCCCGCCTGAGGCCCAGGGCGCTGCCTTGGACCCAGGAGCTGGGCTGGGCCCCTCACCTTTGCCCTGATGACGGTGATAGGTTGAAAGGCAGAGTGGTAGGAAGAGAGAACCATCTCTTGGTTTACTCCTCACATGCTACAACAACAAGGGCTGGGCCGGGCTGGGAAGCCAGCAGGCTCTCTCAGGGTCCCCCGCATGGGTGGCGGGGGCCCAAGCCCGTGAGCCGCCCTCGGCTGCTTTCCCCATTCAGTTAGCAGGGAGCTGGATTGGAAGTGGGGCAGGTGGGCTACGAACCGGTGCCCATATGGGTTGCCGGGGTCCCAGGAGGACGCTCAACCTACTGGGCCACCACTCTGGCCCTGGGCCTTTTCTTGTTATTAATGTGGCCAATTTCTCTATAGAGGCGTGGGAATAATTCAGCTACATTTCTAGATCTTAATTATATCCTCTTCGGCTAAACAGAGAGTCTTCTGAGTTAAAATGACATTATGAAAGCAGTGTGTTAGCGGGGTGATTCTGTGCTCTGCTTAAAGATCTGAACGCTGTGTGTGCGTTGATTCTGTTTTATGGTATGAGGAGACCACTTTCTCATTCAGGATCAAACCAGCATTTGCCTTTCTCGTGGGCAGACGTGGCTTCCCCCTAGACCCCAGCATTCTGTGATGTGGTACTTCCTGTGGGGAAACGACACCGTTCCTCACTTGAAGTTCCTTCAGAGCTGGTAGAGCATTTAGTATCGTTGCTGCTGTCGGACTGGCTGTCCAGTCCTACAGTTCACCGTCACCCGCAGCTTGACAATGGAGGAAGACTTAAACATAAGGTATATCATACCCATGCAGGCGTACATATCTGGATGCTCTTATATTTAGAGCAGAAAAGCAATTTATTCTAGAATTAGCCTGATTGCTAAGATTGCTAGGATACGTAAAATGAAGCTGAATGTTGTAACTCTGCACTTTTTCTAGATAAAGTTGTAGGGTACCCATTGTCTTAAGTTTACTATTTCGTGTTAATGTGTTGAATTTTGTTCAGGGAATCCTCCACACCTTATTAAAAGTGTAGCTGAAAGTAGATCAGTTTATCCTTAAGTAAAGGATAGAAGAAGATGGAGAAAAGATAAAAACTAAAAAATAAATAAATAAATAAAAAAGAAGGATGGAAATTGAACACAAAGGAATTTTTTTGAGTTAAAATCTGTAGCTTGATTCTAGTTCTCTTCTCCAGGTTGTGATGTAATTTCTTTCTTTTTTTTTTTTTTTTGACAGGCAGAGTTAGACAATGAGAGAGAGAGACAGAAAGGTCTTCCTTTTTCCGTTGGTTCACCCCCCAAGTGGCCGCTACGGCCGGCGTGTTGCGGCCAGCACACTACGCTGATCCAAAGCCAGGAGCCAGGTGCTTTCTCCTGGTCTCCCATGCGGGTGCAGGGGCCCAAGCACCTGGGGCATCCTCCACTGCTCTCCCGGGCCACAGCAGAGAGCTGGCCTGGAAGAGGAGCAACCGGGACTAGAACCTGGTGTGCCGGTGCCGCAGGCAGAGGATTAGCCTAGTGAGCTGCGGCGCCGGCTAGGATGTAATTTCTTGACAAATGAGCTCCCGTAGAATATAAATCCCTCTGTTCACTTCCCACCCTGCATCAGAAGCCGTGCTCAGCAGAGAGCAGGGCCACAGCTAAGACTCTTCAGTGGGTCTGCTCTGTTGGGAGCTTGGTGGGAGTAGTAGCCTGGGCACTCAGGGATTGGCCTGCAGGAGGAGTACTCAGAGACATCTCGGAATGTCTGTATGAGCTTTTAAAAAGAGGACAACCTCATGAAGGCTTTGCGGCTGGAAAAGTCAAATGACAAAATGTCACCCACAACCTGCAGCTCAAAGATAACTGCTGTTGATGTTCTTGCTGACTCTTTTGGGTCCTTTTGCCGGTGTGCATATTGTATAGTTGAGATAAAACTTTGTACTCTAATTTTTGCCACATTTAATGATATCAAAGTCCCCCTAATTAACCAGTCTTCTGCAATGCAGTGCTGAATGCGTATGGTAGTATTCTGCCATATAGATAGTGTACTTTATTTAACTAGTCTTGTTTTCTATTTTTCAATTTGACAAGCAGAGAGAGAGACAGACAGGCAGACAGATGGACAGATAGATCGCCCATCTTCTAGTTCACTACCCAAATGGCCTGCGAAGGCTGGAGCTGGGGCAGGCCAAAGCCAGGAGCCAGGAATGCAGTCCAGGTCTCCCATGTGGGAGGCAGAAACCCGATTACTTGAGACTCCCAGGGTCTGCATTAGCAGGAAGCTAGAGTCAGGAGCTGGAGCCGGAAATTGAACCTGAGCACTCCAGTGTGGCGTGTGGGCATCCAACCACCAGGCTAATGTCCTACAAACCGTTGCTGTTTTATTGGGCACTTTGGTTGGAGGACTATAACATTCTCCTATTTAAGCCATGCTTAAAATTGATGTATTAAAGTTGAGAACATTAAGGTTCTTTGGTTAGTTTTGTTTGGTATGTGTGATCTTATAAATACAGACTTGAGCTTTATTTACATTTTGCCTCCCAGATCCTTCAAGGACATGGAGAAGCCAACACCATGGTGGCGTTAATGAAAGTTTACCAAGAGGAAGATGAAGCGTACCAGGAGTTAGTTACTGTGGCAACCACGTTCTTCCAGTATTTGCTGCAGCCATTTAGAGACATGCGAGAAGTTGCAACGTCATGTAAGCTTGGTATTTTGGTATGTTGTCCTTATATATATTTTTTTGGTTTTACTACTTTCTTCAGTCTCATTTAAGGGCCAATCTGTGTTTCCACGCTTATGCTTAAATGATATTGTAGACACATTCAATTTGTGTTTAAAATTGATTTATTTGAAAGGCAGAGTTACAGGGGGAGGGGAGGGAAGAGAGAGAGGTCTTCCATCCATTGGTTCCCTCCTCAGTTGTCCTCAGTGGCCAGAGCTGAGCTGATCTGAAGCTGGAGCCAGGAGATTCTTCCAGGTCTCCAACATGGGTTCAGGTGCCCAAGCACTTGGATCATCTTCTGCTGCTTTCCCAGGCCATTAGCAGAGAGCTAGATTGGAAGAGGGGCAGCCAGGCCTCGAACTGGCGCCCATATGGGATGCTGGCACTGCAGGCCACAGCACCGGCCCCTAGGTCATCTTCTTAATATCTTCAGATTTCTGCACAATTTTTTAAAAAAATTTGTTTACTTGAAAGGCAGAGTGACAAAGAGGGGAGGAAAGAGAGAGAACGACCTTCCTTCTATCCACTGGTGCACTTCCCAAATGACTGCCAGGCCAGGGCTGGTCCAGGCTGAAGCTAGGAGTCTAGGACTCCATCCGGGTCTCCCCAGCGTCCATGGCAGGAGCCCAGGCTTGGGCCATCCTCTGCTACTTTGCTAGGCACATTACAGGGAGCTGGATCGGAAGTGGAGCAGCTGGGATTCAAACCATTGCTCTGATACTGGATGCTGACATCTCAGGCGGTGGCTTAACCCACTGTGCCACAATGCCAGCCCCGATTTCCGCACATTTAAAGGATTAAGCACTTTTTCATCTGATGAATAGTTTCTGATGTGATATTTATTTGTTGCAAAGGAGACAGGCAGATTTCTTAGAAAATTAAGCAGCAGGACCCTAGTTTATAATTCAGTAATCTAAACTGTAATAAACCCCGTCGTCATTGTTATTTCATGGAACCACTGAACAAGCCTGTGGCACTATTCGGAAAAGGAGTCATTGCTCTCCCCGTGTTAACAGATGAACCAGAGCCCCAGGAGCTAAACAGGAGCTATGGGTCTCTCGGCAGCCGGAAGCGAAAGGCATCAAAGAGATTTCTTGATTGCTGTCCCTGCTATAGGTCATCCTTTCATATTTCCTCACGTGATCCATACCAAGTATCATACAAGAACAACCGTGTCACGGTCAGATGACACGCATGGCACTCTGGCTGTGGATAGAGTTGTTCTGCTCATTATCTCGAATGTCTACCATTGGGAGAGTCTTCACTTCCTGTGGGTATTTTTTTTTCCTCTTTAAATAACAGCTTTATTGAGATTTAATTCACAGATCATGCATTTAAGTTGTACAACTTAGTGGGTTTAGTAGTTCCAGAGTTGTGTAACCATTCCCACTATCTAATTCCAGAACACTTTGCCCCAAAAGAAACCCCGTACCCCTGAGAGTCCCTCCCAGTACCCCCACCTCCAGCCCAGGCAGCCACCAATCTATTTCTGCCCCTGTGGATTTCTCTATTCAGGACATCATATGTAAATGGCATCATAGAATGTGTGGTCTTTTGTGACTGGCTCCTTTCATTTAGCATAATGTTTTTACAGTTTATCCACCTGTAGCATGTGTAGGATTTCATTGCTTTTTATTGCCAAATAATATTCATCATATATGGGTATACTACCTTCCTTCTTATCTATTCATGGACATTTGAGTGGTTTCCACTTTTGGCTATTAGGAAGATACTGATATGAACATCCGTGTACTGGTTTCTTTCTTTATTTTTTTTAATAGAACAAGCATATAGAAGATTGATGTCTTGCTCTGTCACTCTGCCTTTCAAATAAATAGTCTTTTTAAAAAAATAAATAAATGATGAGAGACCCATAGAGAAAGATATTCTAGCTGTTGGTTGGTTCACTCCCCAAGTGGCTACAATAGCCAGATCTGAGCCAAGCTGAAACCAAGAGCCTAAAACTCCATCCATGTGAGTGGCAGGGGCCCAAGCGCTCAGGCCATCATCCACTGCCTTACCAGGCGCATTAGCAGGGAGCTAGATTAGAAGTGGAACAGCTGGGACTCCAACTGATGCCCATATGGGATACCAGTGTTGCAAGGGTCAGCTTAACCCACTGTACCACAGCACCGGTGCCCTAGTCTACCTGTTTCTGTGTGAACAAAGGTTTCCATTTCTCTTATGTACTGAGTGGAATTGCTGAGTCGTACACTCGGTATTTAACCGTCTTAAGGACTGCTGGACAGTTTCCAGAGCAAGCTCTTAACTCACATTCTCACCAGCGGCAAACGAGGGCCCCAGTGTGTCCACATCTTCTCCAACACTCATTACTTTCTTTCCGTTCCTAACCATCCTGGTGGGTGTGAAGGGTGTCCCACTGTGGCTTTGATTTGCGTTTCCCTGTGCATACTTCTCACGTTACCACCTTGAGCTTTCGTAGAAGGAACACTGGATGCCGGGCCACATGGTGGTCCTGCCAGAGTTCTGGCTGTTACAGCATTGGGCTGTAGGTTGGGCAGAGGATTTCTTTTTCTCACAGTTCTGGGGGGCACGAAGTCCAAGACCAAGGTGCCAGCAGATCTGGTGTCTGCTAGGGCTGCTTCCTAGTTGGTAGATGGCCATCATCTTGCCGTGGTGAAGAGCGGGGAGGGCCTGTGTCTCCTCTTCCTTCCATAAGGGCACCAATCCCATCACGACAGCTCCACCCTCACCACCCGCTTACCTCCCACATGCCCCATCTCTAAACACCACTCCACTGGGGGGTCAAGCTTCCGGATATGGCTTTCGGGAGGACACAACATTCAAACCATTTCTGTGATGTCGTAATCGTGAATGCATAGATTTTAACCATTTTTAGGTGATTTATATTGTTCAACAGCTTCCTATCATGTCATTCAAAGAAACCATGGCAACAGTTATATACCCTGCCCCATGCTGAGTGCTAAACAACACAGATCTCACTTAAACAGTTGTATGTGATTATTGACAGATGGAAACATCCTGATAGCATTCTTGTCTAGGAAGTTATTCTAGTGATGCAAACCACAAGTTGTTTTGTTTTTCTTTATGCCACAGAGTACCCCCTTTTTTTCCCCAGGCAGTGCCTCACTTAGAACCTTTTTCATATACTCAATAAGAGATTGCTGAATGAATAAGCATTTAATTGACCCAAGAAGGGGTGAGTGCTGTGGCACAGCGGGTTAAGCCCCTGTCTGAAGTGCTGGCATTCCATATGGATACCCGTTTGAGTCCTGGCTGCTCTGCTTCTGATCCAGCTCCCTGCTAATGCACCTGGGAATGCGGGGCATGAGTGCGGCCATGGCGTGGCCAGGCCAGGCCCGGGAGCTCCGCATGCGCAGCTGCCCCCGGGTGCCCCCACCCGAGCTGTGCGGAATGGAGCTGCGAGGAGCTGAGTAAGATGGCGCCCAGAGGAAGTGAGATGGGCGGAATCCAAAGTTGTTTACCACTAAAACTAATTGGCTGCGCAACATCAGGGGAGGTAACAAAACTAGTAACCAGTGTATAGACATAGAGCTAGTCCTATAGAAATCCCCCCGTAAGGTGATTTTTTAAGTGATTGGTTGGTCCTTAGCCCTGCCCCAATGACTCTGCAGTTTTGTGCTATAAAAGGTTCTGTTACACACAAAGTAAATGAGTCCTTGCTACTAGACTTGGCTCCCCGCTGCGTCTGACTGTCTCCGGGATCGGGAGGCTGGGGAACAGGCGAGCAGTGCACTCACCTTTCCTTGGACCCAGTCCATCCTGTACGGGTGGACTAAGACCCTGCATGGGAAAGCAGCGGAGGATGGCCCAAGTGCTTGGGCCCCTGCTACCCACGTCGTAGACCCAGAAGAAGCTCCTGGTTCCTGGCTTCAGCCTGGCTCAGCCCTGGCTGTTGTGGCCATTTGGGGGAGTGACCCAGTAGAAGGAAGATCTCTCTCTCTCTCTCTCTCTCTCTCTGTCTGTTTCTCTTCTCTCTTTCTTTCTGTAACTCTGCCTTTCAAATAAATAAATAAATCTTAAAAAAAAAATCCCAATTGACCGAGTAGTATTAATAAAAGTAGATCAATGCACGTGCCAGCTTCCTCACGGTTTCCTGACGGCTCTCTCATTGCTGTGATCTCTTCCTGAGACATTTCCCTTCTTTCCACGTAGAAGTCCCTGAATGAGGATGACCTGGGTCCTAAAAGGATAGCTGCCCTGCAGAAGGAAGCCAAGGAATGGGCCAGGCAGGCCAAAGATGCTGTTGTCTCCATTCAAGATATCACGGTGAATTATTTCAAGGAAACAGTAGCAGCATTAGCAGGTGGGTACATGGTGCTGTGCCGTGCCGTGCGTACCTTTCATTTTATTTAGCAGGCAGCTGAGTGCCCCTAATCTGGGTTTTCTAGGGGCAGGCAATTCGGTATAAGGATAGGCGAAAGCAGACACAGTAGTCTGGGGGGTGGGGGAGAGTCTTCATCATGTATTCGTTCAGCACATGGAGAATGGCGGTGGCAGTGGGATAGTGTCCTCCAAGGCCTCTAGCTTGAGACAGTGTGGCAAACCGGAGGTGCTGGAAGCCCACGGGGCTGGATCACAGAGTGCAGGAGAATGTGGTAAGGGGCAGGAGGCTGGCAAGGCAGGTGGGGTCAGACCACATAGGGCTTGTGTTGGCTTGTCAGTCTGGCTAGACATAGAAACAGTCAGAGTACGTGCGCCAGAATGTAAGAAGCAGTCGCCTCGGCTGGGTGAGATCGTCATTTATTAGTATCCTTTCTTTTTTCCTTTAAAGATTTATTTTATTTACTTGAAAGAGTTACAGAGAGAGGAAGAGACAGAGAGCAACAGAGGGAGAAATCCTCCATCTGCTGGTTTATTTCTCAAATGGTCACAATGGCTGGAACTGGGCCAGACCAGAAACCAGGAGCCAGGAGCTTCTTCCAGGTCTCCCACATGGATGCAGGGGCCCAAGCACTTGGGCCATCTTCTGCTGCCTTCTCAGGCGCATAAGCAGGGAGCTGGATCGGAAGTGGAGCAGTTGGGAATCAACCTGACACCCATGTGGGATACTGGCATCACAGGTGGCAGCTTAACCCACTGTGCCACATACCAGCCTGGATTCTTGTCTTTCTTTAAAGTGGAGTACCTGAAATTTGATATTAATGACCATGTATTACTTTAGTGTTGGCTAAAAAGTTATTAAAACAGTTTTTCTACAGAAAAGATGTTTTGCAAGTGATATGAGAAGCAGTAAGCGAAAGATTAGCTCAGGATAAACTTTCCCCAGTTTAATGAGTTGTACTTATATTTTATTGCATTAATTAAAACCCAACAGGAATGCAGAGACAAATGGAACAGGACAGGAAGAGATTTGGCCAGGCTGCCTGGGCCACAGCAGCTCCCAGATTAGAAAAACTCAAGCTAATGCTGGCCCGAGAGACTCTGCAACTCATGAGAGCCAAAGAACTGTGCTTAAATCAGCAAAGAGCCGAAATTCGGGGAAAGGTAAGACACGGGGTAAAGCAAGGTGACTTTGTTTTAAAAATGCACTTTTATTTGAGCCAGGCCCTTGCTTTCTGGGCACTGTCAAAGAGCTTCCTTTCTTCACCTGCTCCAGTTACTGCAGGTAAGAATTCAGAGACTGTAGAAGGATGGCACAGAGCTTCCCTCTGGTCAAGACGCATTTGAAGTAGTGCACTCTAGGATTCACTGTATGGTCACACTGAAATTAGGCAACATACTGTAAAATCAACCCAGCAATGTTTTTGGTGCATCTTTAATCCTGGGATCATTTTAATCCCAAACCATAGTCACTTCCATTTTTTCCTGTAATCTTACGTCTTTAAAGCAGAAAACACTCTAAACACCTGTCTTAGCTGGCTCAGGCTGTGCTGGCCACTATAACAAAATAGCCTAGGTTGAGTGGTTGTATATTTTCAGCAGTTCTGGGGTTGCAGATTCAGTGTCTTGGAGGGCTCTCTCCCCGGCTTGTGGACAGCCGCCTTCTTGCTGTGTGCTCACACACCTTTCCTCGATGCGTGGGCATGGAGAGAGACAGCTGTCTCTTCTGAGAGCACTATTCCATCACGAGGGCCCCACTGGTTGTGGGAGAGGCAGCCGCTGAGGCTGGGGTCACAGGTGGTGAAAGAATTCCCCAGAGCAGACGGAGCGAGCAGAGCTGGATTCACTGGACACGCTGCAGAAGAGCAGCAGGCAGGCCGGACAGTTAGGAGCTGACCACTGCGGCAACGTGATGAACTACAAACCTAGAAGCGTACTTGTAACTGCAGAACCCTACTTAGGGTGTGTTTTTCCCATGATCCAGTAGGTTTTCCCAGGGAGGTGATTTGCATTTCTGGGTAGAGTTGGGGAGCCTGTACAAGGCCCTTAGCTTGGGGCTTTCCTAGTGCCCCTGGGCAACCCTCCACACCACCCTCTGTACAGAAATCTAAATCTAATGAACTCCAAAGGCCCCCACCTCCAAACCCCATCACATTGGGGATTAGAAATACCACATATGCATTTTGAGGGGACCCAGATATTCAGTCCATCACAACACTCTCAAAACCTAAATGTTTTCACATTTGAAGGCTGAGAGAAAGCATTTGTAACAGATGTTGAATCAAGCATTTTTGTCTCATTGGATGCAACACAAAAATGTTTCTTCCCTCTTTGCTTGTTTTATTTTGAGAACAGAGCAAGGAATAGAAAACAGCTAGAATGCGTCTAAAGTTTGCTTTGAACATGCTAATTATTTTAACTCACTCTTTTTTCTCCATGAAAACAAGATGGAAGACCTTCCAGAACAAGAAAAAAATATAGATGTTGTAGATGAATTAGAAATACAGTATTATGAAATTCAATTAGAACTGTATGAGGTTAAATTTGAGATACTGAAAAATGAAGAAATACTGCTCACTACACAGCTGGACTCTATTAAAAGACTTATAAAAGGTAAATTTTTATGTGTGTGGCTTAAAAAAGTTTTAAATTACATGCTTAAGGAAATACAGGCCGTATTATCAATTATTTCTTGTAAATTATTTGTTTCATCTACTGAAATTTGTGAAATAGTTTCCTTTTAGTATTTTTATTATTCAAATAATATAATCATTATTAATAATCAACAAAACAAAGAAACAGTATGATCTCAATCCCGTCATCAGTAGTGACAATTTGCTGTGTAACATTTTATCCTTTCTTACATGCCAATGTATATAAATAAATATCAGAATTTTCAACCAAAAATATATATCCTGTTCCACAACTTCTTGTTTATCTAATTGATAATAACCATTTTTCCATTTCAATAAGAAATGAAAACACCCACATTTTTAAAAATTCATTTATTCATTTATTTATTTATTTTGACAGGCAGAGTTAGACAGTGAGAGAGAGGCAGAGAGAAAGGTCTTCCTTCTGTTGGTTCACCCCCCAAATGGCCACTACAGCTGGAGCGCTGTGCTGATCCAAAGCCAGGAGCCAGGTGCTTCTCCTGGTCTCCCGTGCGGGCGCAGGGCCCAAGCACTTGGGCCATCCTCCACTGCCTTCCCGGGCCATAGCAGAGAGCTGGCCTGGAAGAGGAGCAACCGGGACAGAATCTGGCTCCCTAACCGGGACTAGAACCCGGTGTGCTGGCGCCGCAGGTGGAGGATTAGTCTAGTGAGCCGTGGTGCTGGCCAACACCCACATTTTAATGGCTGCATAGTGTTCCGTTACATGGGTCTATTGTGATTTCCAGCTTTTCACTGTTTTGAACAGCATACAACGGACAACTTTCCTTTACACATGTCTTTGTGTAGAGATTTCCTTAGAACAAATTTCTGTAGGTGGAACATTGGGTTAAGGACAAGGCATATTTTACATGTTGATATATATCTCTGTTAAGACAGCATTGACACATGATTTTCCCTCACTTATATTTTCTAATTTCTAAACTTCATACCACCTAATGGTCCTGGTCCAGACAGGTCATACAAAATGACGCTCATCAGCAGAGTATGTGTGAGAGCAGGTGTTTTCCCATACTCAGTGGCACTACTTTAAGTTTTTGCCTACTTGATAGGAACAAAAGGCACCTTCAGATTTTCATTTATTTAACTATATGTAATACTGAATGCAGCTTTGAATATTTATTGGCCACTTGCTTTATTTTATGAACTGCCTACTCATGGTCTTTGTCCCTTTTTCTTTGGACTGTTTCCTTTCCATATTAAGGATGTTGATGTATTATCTGTCAGATGTTACAAATAATTTCTCCTTGTCATTTGCTTTTTCTTACATGGTGTCACATCTGTCATTCTTTTCTCCATGGTTTCTGCTTTTGCTGTTATACTTGCGAAAGTCCTCCTCATCCCAGAATCACACCCGTATTTACTTAGGTTTTCTCTTAGTATTTTTATGATTTTGTTTTTTGCAAAATTTAACTCCTTAATCCAGATGAAATTCATTTTGACTGGGGGTAGGAGTCTAACTTTTCCCCTCCCAGTCGTTAGCAGTTCCATATCACTGACTGAATTTGATTTGACTTCATTTGATTTAGAGGCAGTGGGGGAGAGCTGTCACGCACTGCTTCACCCCACTAATGTCCACAATGGCTGAAGCCAGCAGCTGGGAACTCAGTTCAGGTCTCCCATGTGGGTGTCAGGAACCCAGTTCAGGGTCTGCGTCAGCAGGAAGCTGTGATCTGGAGCTGGAGGCAGGCACCGCACCCAGGCACCCTGAGAGCGGCTGCAGGAGTTTTACCCCCAGGCTGAATGCTGGCCCTGCACTCACTGATTTTAACATTTCCCTAGTACTTTGGCCCTCTTTTCTATCCAGAATTACTAGCGTCACCCTGGTCTATCTAGGGGTTGTCCTCCTCCAGGGACTTGTGAGTGGCTCCTGGTGCCGGCTCCAGCCTGTTCCTAGGACTGTCTCTTGGAAGCACACTGCAGCGTCTGGTCGGGCAAGCACCCGCCTCGTTGCTCTACCTCCCCACAAGGCTGCTGACGCTCTCCTTTATTCTTCCAGATGAACTTGAGAGTCACTTTGGCAAGTTCAAAACAAAGCACTGGAATCTTGATTGGGACATTGCTTAAAATTAGAGATTGCTTGGGGAAGAACTGTCGTCTTTGCAATTGTGACTTTTCCCACCCAAGAACGTGGTATGTCTCTGCATTTATGTAAATGTCCCTCCCTCCCCAAGTTCCTTCAAGTTTAATCATTTCATTCATGGAGCTCCTGAACATTGAATTCTCAGTATTCAAAAATTTTGCAATGATTTCAAGTTATACACATTTAATATATTTAAGAAGAAACTATTTTTTATAAAAAAGAGTTAATTTGGAAGGGTGAACACCAAATGGTTCATAAGGTTTTCCTCTGGGAATAGGGTCCAGCCGGTCTAAGGAAGGAAGGAGAACATTTGATTCTTTATTTTTAGGGCTTGAGTTTGTTACAGTAGCATGTACTGCTTTAAAAAAGTCAGTGTGTAGTCAACATTGAATATCATTAATGCACCTATTACTATGAATACGAATGGGGTGCTGTTGGTGGAATGTGATGTCTTTTTGGAGGGCAATTGGCAATGGTCTTATGCACCTTCAAAAGCCATCTGCTAAAGAAGAACTAAAACAGACACACACAGACTTATCCCCAGAGGTGTTCATCACAGTGAAATGGGCAATGACAGAGCACAGGAACGTGCCAACAGAAGGGCATGCTTGAGTTAGTTAGTGAATACTATGTCGCCATTAAAATCGTATTCTGGGGTCGGCACTGTGGTGTGGCAGGTTAAGCTTCCGCCTGCAGTGCCAGCATCTCACAAAGGCACCAGTTTGAGGCTCGGCTGCTCTGCTTCTGATCCAGCTCCCTGCTAATGCACCTGGGAAAGCAGTGGAAGATAGCAAGTGCTTGGGCCCCTGTACCTGCATGGGAGACCTGGAAGAACCTCCTGGCTCCTGGCTTTGGCCTGGCCCAGTCACCACCATTGTGGTCATTTGAGGAGTGAACCAACAGATAGAAGATTGATCTCTCCCTCTCTCTCCCTCTTTCTCTCTTTCTCCTCTTCTCTTGCTGTCTCTACCTTTCAAACAAGTAAATAAATCTTTTTTTAAAAAGTTGTATTTCCATCCCATGGAAGATGTGGCAATAATTTACAATAATAAATATTTAGAATTTTCTAGGGTTGAGTATTAGTTTCTACCTATCGTGATTGATAGGCAGGTTGGCAGGTGTAGCTGTGTCAGTAGAATGTGGACACTGGCACATAGGCCTTAAATGTTAATAGTGACTCTCCCTGGGTGGTAGAATTACACGTGGTCTTCAGCTTGCTAACATCTCAACATTTTTAATGCATTTTTGTGTGTGACAAAATGTCTTCTAAAAGCATCATTCACATATTTTTAGAGAAACAGAATGAAGTTGTTTATTATGATCCCTGTGAAAATCCGGAGGACTTGGAAGCCATCGACCAAGCTGGGGCGCTGCAGGACGAGAGGCATCTGGAGGTGTGCGAGCTCAGCAGGCAGCGCCGGCAGCTGGAGTCCCGGCGGGGCAGCATCTGCGCCAGAAGAGCCCGGCTCAGGAACCGCAAGGTGGGCGCTCGCGGCTGCTTGGGGCCGCCCTCTTCCATTCTTTCAGGAAACAGAAGTTCTGAGATCAGTACAGTAAGGTTTATACCAACACAGAGATTTACCTCGTGTGTGTTTATGTGGAGATCAGTGGCTGCAGTTAAGATGTTTCAGCTACCCTTTAACACGTTCTTTATTTCTCCTGGGAGCTGAGCACTGACCATAGTCTCTGGATTTTGATGAATTCATTCAACAACTATTTGCTGAGTGCCATTGCATAGCAGGAGCTTTTAAAATCCTAATACTCAACCCTAGAAAATTCTAAATATATTTTATTGTAAATTATTGATCAACAAAAGTCAATCACAGATATACTCAGTTCAGATCTTATATTCGATGAGCGATTTTTTTCATTACAAATTTTAATTGCTACATAACACTTGTACATATTTATGGGGTACTGTATGATGTTTCCATTTACATCATATAACTTAAGTTTACAAAGCACATCTTCTCAACCATTTAACATTTCTTTGTGGTGAAAACATTCATAATCCTTTTTTCAAGATTTTTTTTTTGGACAGGCAGAGTTAGACAGTGAGAGAGAGAGAGAGACAGAGAAAAAGGTCTTCCTTCTGTTGGTTCACCCCCCAAATGGCCACTACGGCTGGTGCGCTGTGCCGATCCGAAGCCAGGAGCCAGGTGCTTCTTCCTGGTCTCTTATGCAGGTGCAGGGCCCAAGCGCTCAAGGACTTGGGCCATCCTCCACTGCCTTCCTGGGCCACAGCAGAGAGCTGGACTGGAAGAGGAGCAACTGGGACAGAATCTGGTGCCCCAACCGGGACCAGAACCTGGGGTGCTGGCACCGCAGGTGGAGGATTAGCCTAGTGAGCCGCAGCGCCAGCTGGTACATTAGCTTTTATGAGATAATACAGTGCCTTATCATTATCTGTAGTTACCCCACTGTCCATCAAAACCCCCAAACTTATTTATCCTATCTAATCGTAACTTAGTACCCAGTGGTCAAACTTTTTTGCTTCATTTTTTTTTTTTTTTTAACATTTTATTTATTTGAGAAGTAGGGTTAGAGACAGAGAGAAAGGTATTCATTCCGCTGATTCACTCCCCAAATAGCTGGAATTGCTGGAGCTGGGCCAATCCGAAACCAGGAGCCAGGAGCTTCCTCTGGACCTCCCAGGCGAGTGCAGAGGCCCAAGCACTTGAGCTATCTTCCTCTGCTTTCCCAGGCCATAGCAGAGAGCTGGATGGGAAGAGGAATATCCAGGACATGAATTGGCGCCCATATGGGATGCTGGTGCCGCAGGTGAAGGCTTAGCCTATTAGGCCACAGCACTGGCCCCTGCTTCATTTTTTAAAACTGCATGATTATATAAGTAGGTAAACACACTAAGTCACTTTATATTTTCCAACATAAAAGAAAGCTACTTTTTTTCATCCACCATTTTCCATTTTGTATGTTTTTTTTTTTTTTTTTTTTTTTATTTGACAGGCAGAGTTAGACAGTGAGAGAGAGAGACAGAGAGAAAGGTCTCCTTTCCGTTGGTTCACCCCACCAAATGGCAGCTGCGGTCAGTGCGCTGCAGCCAGCGCGCTGCGCCAATCCGAAGCCAGGAGCCAGGTGCCTCCTCCTGGTCTCGCATGCGGGTGCAGGGCCCAAGGACTTGGGCCATCCTCCACTGCCTTCCCAGGCCACAGCAGAGAGCTGGACTGGAAGAGGAGCAACCAGGACAGAATCCTGCGCCCCAACCGGGACTAGAACCCGGTGTGCCAGCGCCATAGGCGGAGGATTAGCATAGTGAGCCTTGGCGCCGGCCACCATTTTGTATGTATTAAAATTTTCTTTTTGGAATTAGGAAAACATGAACATTCAGCTTATTTTGTGGATTACATAAATGTTATTACTCTTCCATGCAAGCAGAAATACATTCAAAAAGTTGTGTTGGAGGATGTCCTTTGCATGTGTGTGTGAGAACTGTGGCATCTGGATGTAGGAGCTGTTGCTCAGCTGGTCTGAAGATACACAATCAGGAGTTAGGAGTTCACGCTTTGCTCCACACTTTGAGCCCTGTGGGTGCCGGGGCACTGGCGTGGTGCTGCAGAGGTGTGCAGGGTGAGGACAGCCCCCACCGCCCTGGCACCGGCCCTAAATCCAGACTGCAAGCCTCACCCTTCACCTTCCAGGTGAAGCCTGGGGGCTCTCGCTGCCTAGTTCTGGAAATGCTGGACTTTGGAAGGCGCTGGGTTAGCAGAACCCTGGGGAGTTGAGGTCAGGCTCTGGGGTCTCATCTTGGGGTTGAAGTCACAGCTTGGCCACTTGGTAGCTGTGTGACCTTAGGCAAATTAACCAAATCTTTTATTTTTTTAAAGATTTTATTTATTTGAAAGGTAGAGTGACAGAGAACGAGATCTTCTATTTAGTCCCCTAAATCTCTTTTGAGCTGAGTTTTCTCACCTGTTGAAAGAGGATCATAACATAACAGACAACACAGATCTCCTGGTTGTTATGAGGACAGCGTGGCGTCAGGCAGGGGCATGCTTGGCACTGGGGCCGAGACCTAAGACATTCTCGCTGAATGTTCACATTGCCATTCTGTCGTTTTCCATCATGGTAGTGGCTAAGCACGGCTCACATACAGGTTTTTTTTTAAAGATTTATTTTTATTTATTTGCAAGACAGAGTCACAGAGAGACAGAGAGAGATAGAGACAGAGAGAGTGGTCTTCCATCCGTAGGTTTACTCCCCAGATGGCCGCAGTGGCCGGAGCTGAGCCAATCTGAAGCCAGGAGCCAGAAGCTTCCTCCAGCTCTCCCAATTGGATGCAGGGGCCCAAGGACCTTGGCCATCTTCTATTGCTTTCCCAGGCCACAGCAGAGAGCTGGATCAGAAGAGGAGCAGCTGGGACTAGAACCGGCACACATATGGGATGCCGGCGCCTCAGGCCAGGGCTTTAACCCACTGTGCCACAGCGCCGGCCCCATCACGTACAGTTTTTAATATAACTTAACCAGAACCTGCAGGTGGTGATGCTTTTGCAGGTATGTTTGGGAATATTAGTATTTATAACATTCTGGGGAAATTTTTTTTTAAAGATCTATTTATCTGAAAGGCGGAGTTACAGAGGTAGAGGCAGAAGAGAGAGGTCTTCTATCTGTTGGTTCACCCCTCAAATGGCTGAGCTGGGCCAGTCCAAAGCCAGGAGCCTGGAGCGTCTTCCAGGTCTCCATCTCGGGCGTAGGGGCCCAACGACCTGGGCCATCTTCTACTGCTTTCCCAGGCCACAGCAGAGAGCTGGACCAGAAGTGGAGCAAGTGGCAGTGGCGGGGTTGAAGGCTTACAGAGCGCCTGAGCGTGCTGTGGACCAGAACTTGGACTTGTGCGCCTTTGTCCTCTGTTGTGTTTCCTTGTTGTCCGGAGCCTTTGGATGCACCCAGCCCGGCCCCAGCGCAGTGGCCACATTTGAAAGATGATCTCTAGGAAGAGAGTGTTGCTGAAGGTGATCGTCCTGGGAGATTCTGGAGTTGGTAAGACATCACTCGTGAACCAGTATGTGAACCAGAAATTCAGGAAGCAGTACAAAGCCACGACAGGAGCAGACTTTCTGACCAAGGAGATGGTAGTGATGACAGGTAGCTGCGATGCAGACCTGGGACACGCGACAAGAGCGATTCCAGTCTCTTGGCGTAGCCTTCTACAGAGGTACAGACTGCCCCCAACATGTTCAAAACCCCTGATAGCTGGAGAGAGGAGTTTCTCATCCAGGCCAGTCCCCAGGATCCTGAAAACGTCCCCTTTGTTGTGTTGGGATATGAGATGGACTTTGAAACCAGACAAGTGGCCACAAAGAGGGCCCAGGCCTGGTGCTACAGCAAAAACAAGATTCCAGACTCTGAAACCAGTGCCAAACAGGCCATCCGTGTGGAGCAGGGCTTCCAGACCATTGCACGGAACGCACTTAAACAGGAAATGGAGGTGGAGCTGCGCAGTGAATTTCCTGAACCCATCAAACCGGACAAGAACAACCAGGCCAAGACCTCAGCAGAAAGCTGCAGTTCTGAAGAGGCAGTGAGAGTACAGCAGAGTCCTTCACAACCCAAGAACACACTTGGGCCTGCAGACACGAGCCCCTCTCCTCTCCTAAACCAAACAGATTCATCTCACACCTCCAGCTGCCAAAAGGAACTCCTCCAAACACAGTCACACCCAACACATCTCTTTCTTGTGGATGCTCTCTCTCTCTCTCTCTCTCCCTCTCCCTCTCTCACACACACACACACACACACACATCTGATGCAGGCAAACTGTAGCCCATGCCTGTGGTGGCGCCTAGGGGCTGGCCTGCTCACCACACGAGCCCTTGTGTGTGGCAGCAGGACAGGCCGGTCGAGTCAGCACTGGAATCTTATTCTTTGTGTCTACTGGAGAGAGAGAACTGTTTACAGTTATTCTGTCTTGTTAGTTTTTTAATGATCTTGTGGTGTCTCTACCCTGCACCTGGCCCCCTCCCTGAAGGCTGCCCCTTGGGGCGCCTGGTGCCCTGCACTTCATTACAGGCTCACACCCTGTCTCATCAGGCCGAGTGCTTTATGTATCTGGTAATGCCTGTTACTTTTGACTAATCAGATCTTTTTACAGTATCCATTTATTACCTAATGCTTCTTAGAAAAGAATCTTACAGTTCATGTTAATATATGCAACCAATTAAACATGCATAGATTAGTGTAAGAAGTTCTCGGATTATGTGTTAAGTCCTGTAACGCAGGTGAGTGAGATGGAGGGCTGAACCCTGTCTGGATTCCAGGGCGTCAGTGACTCGGGACTTGGAAATCAGCTCGTGGCAGTGACCTGTGCAGGAGACACAAGAATCACGGCGCCTTTTATCAAGGACTGAAGAGCCGAAATGCTCTTCATCTCTCTGGGAGGAAACTCTCCACCCCTGCTGTGTCTAAATTTTCCAAAAGATTGATTTGCGAGATACAGTGGTGTGTGCAATGGATAAATAGCTGTTACTACAACAACAGCAACAACAAAGTGGAGCAGTCAGACCCAAACCAGCACCCATATGGGACGCCGGCAGTGCAGGCGGCTGCTTTACCTGCTGTGCCACAGTGCTGTCCCCTGGGGGAAATGTTTAAAATAATCACATTAGAAAAGACTGTTAGGGGCCAGTGTTGTGGCATAGTGGGTAAAGCCTCCACCTGTGACACTGGCATCCCATATGGGTGCCAGTTCAAGTCCCAGCTGCTCCACTTCTGATCCAGCTTCCTGCTGGATCAGAACCTGGGAAAGCAGTGGAAGATGGCTCAAGTGCTTGGGTCCCTGCAGCCACATGGGAGACCTGGAAGAAGCTCCTGGCTCCTGGCTTTGGCCTGGCCCAGCCCTGGCTGTTGTGGCCATTTGGTGAGTAAACCAGTGGATGCAAGATGCCTGTCTCCATCTCTGAGACTCTCTGTATAACTCTATCAAATAAATTCTTGGATTATGTGTTAAGTCCTGTAATGCAGGTGTGTGAGATGGAGGGTTATGTAACTTTCTCCCTCTGTATAACTCTGTCAAATAAATAAATAAAATATTCAAAAATTAAAAAAAGAAACAAGAAAAGAAGATCGTTACGACACATCCTGTTTGGGAGTGAGGGCTGCCTGCATGTCCTGTCCCGGGCAGGGAGTTGCTTTCCTTCTCAGAGCCCTTTGTGGCGACAAGTGATTCCCCTGAGCAGCTGGTCACACAGCTGTGGGTTGGAGGCGGTGACACCATTGCCGCCCATGTCAACAGACACCTTACATGACAGCCCAAATGCAACGTTTTCCCGTGCTGTGGCCCAGGGTACTATTAAAAACCGCGTAGGTGATCTGTATTATTCCACCAGGATCAATGCCAGGAAAATCATCGGCTCCGATTGCAACAGGCTGAAGAAAGCAGGAGATACGTCCATCAGCATCACGGTATTCAGAGGGTGAGTAGCTGAGGGCGAAGGTTGTACGTTTGGCACTGTGACCCGGGGTTGGTCCACGACTGGGGAAATGGGAGCGTTGCCTCCGGGGACCAATGCCTTACAGTGTGGAGACCAATGCCTTACAGTGCCTTTCTTTGCCAAGACATATTGGATGGTGATTGTGAGCATTTTACAAATACATGTTTGTTTCAATAGAAAAGAGACAAGATGAAAGAAGAGGAGCAAAAGAACAAAGAGTGGATAAATCAAGAACGCCAAAAAACGCTCCAGCGACTGAGAGCATTTAAAGAGGTGAGGCCTGGGCATAGTCACATCACCCTTGTTTTCTTTTCAAGATTGACTGATGATTGATTGATTTTCAAAGTCAGAGTTACAGAGAGAGGGAGAGACAGAAAGAGGTCTTCCATCTGCTGGTTCACTCCCCAGAAAGCTGCAACAGCTGGGGCTGCGCCAGGCTGAAGCCAGGAGCCAGAAGCTTCAGGGCCTCCCATGTGGGTGGCAGGGGCCCAAGCACTTGGACCACCTTCCGCTGCTTTCCCAGGTGCATTGGCAGGGAGCTGGATTGGAAGTGGAGCAGCCGGGACACAAATTGGTGCCCATATGGGATGCTGGTATCACAGGTGGCAGCTTAACCCTCTATGCCACAGCACTGGCCCCATCACCCAGATTTCCTGGGAAGTGAGTAGAAAAGTATAAAGTATTATGAACAGATCACTCAGAACATGAAATTACAAAAATACCATTCTACGTGGCATAGCAAGAAAAATCAACAAATCTAGATTAGTGTCTCAGAAACCATGCTGGAACAAACCATGGTTTCTGCTGCATGACACGCCCAGGTTCTACTCTCCCTTCCTTCCTAAGTGGTGCAGACCACACCCTCCATGGTTTACAGCAGGGAAAACGGCCATGGCTCAGCTGCTGTCCGCTTGAGCTGGCCGTTTTCTTCACTTGGGATGAAGAATCCCTTAGCACGCTGTCAGGGAAGCATTGTGACGTAAGTGCATGAACATGCTCTGTTATAAGTAAATGGGGGCCGGCGTTGTGTTACAGGGGGTTACGGTGCGCCTGGGACACCTGCATCCCATATGAGCACGGGTTCGAGTCCTGGCTGCTTCTCTTCAGATCCAGCTCCCTGCTAATGCACCTGGGAAAGCAGAAGATGGCCAAAGTGTTTGGGGCCCTGCACCCACATGGGAGACCTGGAAGAAGCTCCTGGCCCAGCCCCGGCCATTGCAGCCATTTGGGGAGGGAATCAGTGGGTGGAAGATCCACCTCTCTCTGTCACTCTGCCTTTCAAATAAATAAGTAAGTCTTAATCAGATTCAAAAAAAGCAAAAAGTTTTCTGAAAAAAAGTAAATAGGAACTATTAAAGAATATCACTGAATTTATTGACCAGAGCAGACCTGCTGTCATTTCCCACCCCTTCATAAAGACCCGAAGTGACTGGTGCTCCCAAAACAGGGAACAAGAACCTGGCACAGTCATCGCGGGACTGTGAGAAAGCACGGCCTGCCAACCCTGTCCTGTGTGGGCCGTGCTGTCAGCATCACACTGTACCCGGACCAGCAATAGCTGCCATGACTGGAGGCCGTCCACCCAGGCCCTGGACTGGGCACTTCACATTCATTCTCACTGGTGACGTGAGATAGCATCGTCACCACTTCACGGGGAGTCACCGAGGCTCCCAGTGGTCACACAGCACAGCAGGAGCCTCTTAGTCCAGAGCCACCGGGCACTGCCCAACTCCCCACCCCCCTGCTGGCCTGGGGATCCTGATTTAATCGGGCTGGATCAGGCCTGGGTGGGAGTCAGGGTCGGCAGAGTGAGTGGAAGGGGAGCCACGTGACCGCTTCACGAGAGCAGTGCCGTGAGGTGTGCCGTGACTGCTCAGGCCCTGTCCCCAGGGGGGCACTGGTCACCCAGGGAGGTGATAGGGAGGAAGAGACAGGGTCCTGACTCAGCACGGAGCTGGCCAGCAAGCCTTTCAAATACAGGTGTGTGGGGGGGGGTATTACAGTCTACACCCACGTCAGCGTCGACGGATTGGCAGCCTCCCTGGGCATTCTGATGGTTTGCATTTGGGCCAAGTTTTTACAACACTTTTTCATTTCCAGAAACGTCCAGCTCGGCCTGCACCAAGAACCTCTTGCTCTGAGCCTGGGGCTCCAAACCCGTCCCCTGGCCTCTCCCCACAGACGCCCTCACCTGCCGTGTCATCGTCCCCACGGGAACCCAGAAGCACTCTCTCACCCCCAGGCGCTCCTGTGAAGCCCCCCCAGCATCAAGACTGTGTGGGAAACGGCCCTGCCCGGGTTTGTGTGACAGGTGGTGACCAAACACGCTCCACATCCAGTGAGGACTTGTCCCTGCCGCCGCCTCAACACCCTCCCCCTTCTCTTCCCCCACCCCCACCGCCACCCCCACCACCTCCACCACCGCCGCCGCCGCTCCCTGCTCTGCCGACTTGGTCTCAAGCTCATCCAAATTCACACTTCAGGACCACAGTCCAGGATGACCAGCCACTGCCTCTAGTGTGTGAGCCACCTGCCCAGAGGCCACGTGATTCCTGGGAGAGCCACCAGGGCCCAGGTAATGTCCTGGGACTGTGTCCCCGCTCCACGTTCCCACCCCAGAGGCCGCCGGCTGCTCACCTGCGCCCCTCAGAGTCCTCTGAGTGCCTGCCTTGAGCAAAGTGAGTGTAGCCGGAGACGCTAGCCCAGCTTGAGCACCCCGCCCCCACGCTCCAGTGACGCACTGCGAGCGGCGTCTGAGGCTGTCAAAGAACCATCTGCTTCAGGTTTTTTTGAGACTTTGGTATGTGTTGGATTTCTGTCATTGAGTGTGTTTAAACTTGGCTTTAAGCTCACCATTGCATCTCTGTGGGTTTCATTACAGAATTACAATTCTTGCACCTTAAGCAGAATCTTTCTTGGAAGTTGCTGTGGAGGAACGTTAGCCAGGTCTCCTTCCCGACTCCCTGGCACACTGAGAAACCTTGGCACGGGCAGGGTTCCGAAAGGCAGTGGCCTGGCCCCTTTTTGTCTGTGCGAGTTCAGCGCACCCATGTGACTATTTCCAGGCTGGCTGAGGGCTCTGGTTGTCACTCATGGTTCTAGTTATGGCTTCAGACATCGTTGGGGACACTGTTTAAAACACTCGGGGCAGGGGAGGGGAATGTGCGGCCCACGGGCCGTGTAAGACCCACGAAGTTACTGGGTCTGGCCTCGCCAGGGCAACTGCAGGCAGGACTCCAAATTCAGCGCATCTATAGCCAGCTGGTTTTCAGGTTGAGTTTTGTGTGGCCCACGGATGATGCTACAAAGATCACAGTGGTCCTTGGCAGGAAAACGTTTCTCAGCCCCACTAGGCTGTCACACTCAGGGCCTGCTGCTTTGGGGTCTGTATTTTAGATAAGGCTTAGCAAAGTGCTCTGTCCATTTGCCTTTTTTTTTTTTTTTTTTTTTTTAACAGGCAGAGTGGATAGTGAGAGAGAGAGAGACAGAGAGAAAGGTCTTCCTTTTGCCGTTGGTTCACCCTCCAATGGCCGCTGTGGCCGGCGCATCTCGCTGATCTGAAGCCAGGAGCCAGGTGCTTCTCCTGGTCTCCCATGCGGGTGCAGGGCCCAAGCACTTGGGCCATCCTCCACTGCCTTCCCGCACCACAGCAGAGAGCTGGCCTGGAAGAGGGGCAACCGGGATAGAATCCGGCGCCCCAACCGGGACTAGAACCCGATGTGCCGGCACCGCAAGGTGGAGGATTAGCCTGTTAAGCCACGGCGCCGGCCTGTCCATTTGCTTTTAAAATATATATGTAAGCACACCTACCTGGAACACACAAGGTTCCTGTGGCAGCTGATGGGAGTGACCCGCAGAACTGGCCGCCTGAGTTTTCTGGTTGAGTTTGTGGTTTCTCTGTACCTAGCACCAGGGACAAACAAAAATGCCTACAACTGTTTAGGGTGGAGAGCCGGCAGCCCGTGTTCCCCAGGGTTTGCAACCATGGTGTGAGAATGAAGAGCCGTAGCCTGCGTGGGGCCTGGGGTGCAGCTGGGCGCGGGCAGGTCTCTGTAAGGCCCCCAGGCCCAGCTCAGCGGCTGTGCACACAGTTTGGGGAAGCCCTGTGCCCTCACAGACCCTGCTCCAGTGCCCTGAAGGGGACAGGAAAGGGGGTTAGCCCCGGCAAACTCCCTTGATTGTGGAGCTTGTCTTATTGCTCCCAGGAGGGAGCTGTGATAAGTTACAGTCTAAACCCAACGGGCAGGAGCTGGCTGGTGGCCACAGCACGGCTGGCCGTTCAGTCCTGAACCAGAACTGGTTACGCCCCTGGAGACCTTATCCGGAGGACGTCTAAATTAGCGGCAGCGGTCTCGCACGTATCCAGCAGGTGATTAAAGAGCCCTTGCCCCTCGGGAGTCTCAAGGTAGCAGAGTGAGAATTAGCTTCTCCTCACCAGCGCTTTGAAACTCTGATCTCATTTGTGTTTTGACAGCGTATTTCACACCTTCCAAAACCGAGCGTGTAGCGGGCTGGGGTAATGGAGGTGGAATTAAAACACACGGCACACAGGAGACTTCATTGAGCTCCCGATTCAAAGGCTGCTTTGAGCCCTGCAAGTGTGGAAATCTTCTCACTTCTCTGCATAGCGTGACTCATCACCGGCTAATGTCCAAGAGCAAAGTTAAACCCAGCAGGGTACATAAAAAAAAAAAAAAAAAAAGAGTGTGCCGAGTGGGAAGTGCACGGGAGAGGACAGGAGGGGACAGGAGGGCATTGTCCCAGGGGCGGCGAAGTCAGGCCCAGTGGCTCAGAGGATTTCCACCACAGGAAGGGGTGACAGCCTCCGGCCCTCGAAGGGCAGCATTCTGACGGCTGTGCACGATGTCCCTCTAAGTGGCTCTGGTCTGAAGACCCTGGGTTGCACGTGGCCAAGATAAAATGTCAGCTGTTAAGCCGTCTTGGCCTCGAGCAGGAGCTTAACGCTGACCCAGTGCATGGCTTCAGCAGAGCGGCGATTAGTGATTATTTGTGAAATCAGGGCGCTAACTGATGAGACTGCTCCGGCAGCCCGGGGAGGGAGAGAGCTCGATTTCTCTCCATCCTAACACCTGCTGTGCTTCCTGGGTTGCAGGCTCTATGGACGAAGTGCTGGCCTCCCTAAGGCGCGGCAAGACCCCGCTCCGGAGCGTGGATGTGCCCGCTGGGCCCCCGCCCCCGCCCCGCGCCGCGGTCAACGAGCACATTCTGGCCGCCATAAGGCAGGGGGTCAAACTGAAGAAAGTGCACCGGGAGTCAAGCCCCAGCCCCGGCCAGAAACCCACCAGCGACCTGGAGAGGAGCATCAAGGCCGCCCTGCAGAGAATCAAGAGGGTGGCCGCCGACTCCGAGGACGAGCTGGAGTCCGGGGAGGAGGGGGAGGCGACGGCGGCCACTGAGCAGAGCCAGAGCGAGTGGGACCAGTAAGCCCCGGGCCACACTGGATGGAGGCAGCCTGGCCATGCAACACGCTGCTGCAGGGGGCAGGGGAGCCGAGGTGTGGCGACCGCCCCACACTGGCCCATGGTGGGTAGAAACCCAGGGCGAGTGTGCCGGCCAGGGGAGTCAGACGCAGTCTTCCCTTGGGGAAACCCAGCAGCAGTCCCCGAATCCCAGGGCATCCCCGTCAGCCTGCGAGCAGGGGGAACAGCGGACTATCACAGAACGGTTTGAGTGTGCACGCCCCAAGTCTTAGCAATAATCAGAATCCACTGCTCCTGTTCAGGGGCAACTTTAAATATTTAAATAGAATTTATTTTATGTATCGAACACCATGTCAACTCATAATAAAGAGCTATTTATAACACTCTGGGGTCTTACCTGCTGTACAGGCCGAGCCTTCCCCAACTGGGTGGGTTTCAGCCGCACCCCTGCCTGTGCAAATACTAAGCTCGCCTCCAGACCTGAAGTCCGCTGGGCTGTTTTCTCCATGCTTTGTGTTAGGACCAGGAAAGGGGAGAGAACCGACACAAAGGCCTCTTTTCACCCCCCCGCCCCGCCCCGTCTGCTCAGCGTCCCCCTGAGCTTGGCACCTTGAGTCGTGTGGTGTCCGTCCTGGGTTTCCCCAGATCACAACAAACGCACCCTCCCTGGGCCCAAAGAAAAGCGCTATCCAGGTGCTTACCTCCCTCCGACCTGGACCAGCCTCAGGAGCCCCAGCCCTTCCGGGAGGCCCATAGCTCTGTCATTCATGCCACATCCCAGAACTCCAGTGCACTGCCTGTGCAAGCACACACGTCACTTTGGGCCTGACAGACCAGGCTCCGGCTCTGCGCTGGCCCCTGTGCCCACGGCTCATGAGCCGTCCCCGGGGGTCTTCTGCTGGGCAGTGCTCCCCGCTGGCCACTCGCCGGGACCCCTTTCCAGCTGCCAGGCGCAGGTCAAGTGGCTCCACCCCAGGCCTCCCTCCCCACCACCAAACATGATGTTTTCCAAGTAGCAAACTCAGAACTTCATGGGTCTTCCTGGTGCAAAGTAAGCACTTTGCAGTTGGGTAGCGATTGCTTTAATTAAGACAATTTCCATATTTTGGGATGCCGGCAAGCTTCCTCAGGCTTGGGTAATTCTCAATTTGCTTTCTAAGGGGCTGGCAGACAGGACACCATGAAAAACAGGACCCTCTTCCATGGAGTTCCCAGGCCAACTGTGTTTTCAGTGCATCCAGACTGCTCCTCCGCTCTGGAAGCTTCTCTCCCTTGTGTCTCCCTTACCCTCCTCTTTGGAGCCAAGCCCTGCAGTAAATGCAGACCCTGGCTTCAGGGCATTTGTAGGGGGGGGGGAGGGGCAAGTAGGACTCCCGACTGTCCAGTTCAAACCTCTCCAGTCCACCCCTGTGTCCCCTCCCCCACCCTCTACCACACAAGCATGGGCTGATCCCACAGCGTGGAAGACAAGGTCGCCAGAGACCTGGCTCTTGTCCCCAGGGCCCCCTCCTCCCCGCGGCTGGCGCCTGCCCACCACAGCCCTCCTCGCTGAAGCACCTGGCACCGCCCCTCCCTGCCTCCATATCCTGGCAAACCACACCCATCCTTGGCTGTCAACCCCACAGCCCACTCCTCTGAGGTCTCCCCTGACCCCTCTGTCCCCTGCGGCCACTGCACCTTGTCCTGGACACCGGCCGAGTTGCGCCCTCCACCCTCAGCTCTGCGAGATCTCTGGTTCTTGGGGAGCCTGTCCCTAACTGGCACATCATATGGGTTGTCCTGGAGTGAAAACAGTGAGCCTGCCAATCAGACTTAGCGTTTGTCAATTCCCTCTCCAGGTACAAACTGGGGAGAGGTTTCTTCTTGAAAGGCAGAGTTAGAGAAGTGACAGAGGTCTTCCATTTGCTGATTCACTCCCCAAATGGCTGTAATGGTTGGGGCTGGGCCAGGCTGAAGACAGGAGCCAGGAGCTTCTTCCAGGTCTCCCACGTGGGTGGCAGGGGCCCAAGGACTTGGGGCATCTTCCACTGCTTTCCCAGGCTCATCAGAAGGGATCAGGATTGGAAGTGGAACAGCCAAGACTCGAACTGGTGCCCACATGGGATACCGGCTCTGCAGGTGGCAGCTTTACCTGCTATGCCATGGCACTGGTCCCAAGGTTGTTTTTTTTTTTTTTTTTTTTTGACAGGCAGAGTGGACAGTGAGAGAGAGAGATGGAGAGAAAGGTCTTCCTTCCGTTGGTTCACCCCCACAATGGCTGCTGCGGCTGGCGCGCTGCGGCCGGCACACTGCGCTGATCCGAAGCCAGGAGCCAGGTGCTTCTCCTGGTCTCCCATGCGGGTGCAGGGCCCAAGCACTTGGGCCATCTTCCACTGCCCTCCTGGGCCACAGCAGAGAGCTGGCCTGGAAGAGGGGCAACCGGGACAGAATCCGGTGCCCCGACCGGGACTAGAACCCGGTGTGCCGGCGCCACAAGGCGGAGGATTAGCCTAGTGAGCTGCAGCGCTGGCCCTGAGTGGTTTTTTTTTTTTTTTTAAACCAAGAAACCTTTTATTTAAGGTATACAAACTTCACGCATTTCATATATACAAATTTAGAAACCTACCCTCCCTCCCGCCGGCACTCCCACCCTTCTTCCTCCTCCCTCTCCTATTCCCATTCGAGTAAGCGGTTGGACTGATGAGCACACATCATGGGAAACCATGTGGCGGTGCGGAGTGGCACAGCAGTTCTCGGACCTCAGCTCTACAAAGGCTCACGAGGAGCGAACTGTCTTCTATCGCTGCCACAACAGCTCAGCACCAGTGTAGTGGCTTAAAACAAACCTGGGGCGGGGGTCTTAGTGGTTAAGACACCCGCACCCCATATTGGAGTTCCAGTGCTGGCTCTGGCTCCCGATTCCAGCTGCCTCCTAACGCAGAGCCTGGGAGGCAGCAGTGATGGCTCAAAGCAGTTGGGTCTCTGCCGCCCCTGTGGGAGACTCAGGTTGAGTTCCGAGTTCCTGGTTTCTGGGGGAAGCAGATCTGGCCCACACTTAGGATGAAGGAGAGGAACTAGGAAGGGGCAGAGACCCTGGAGAGAGGGGCACAGGACTGGGGTAGGGATGGTCTGGTGAGCATGGTAGACAGGGTGGCACAGACTGTGGCAGAGTGAGTTAAGCTGCCGCCTACAGTGCCGGCATCCCATGTGGGATCCAGCTCCCTGCTAATGCGCCTGGGGAAGCAGCAGAGGACGGTCCAGGTACTTGGGCCCCTGCATCCATGTGGGAGACCTGGAAGGAGCTTCTGGCTTCAGCCTGGCCCAGCCCTGGCCATTGCGGTGTGAACCAGAGGATGGAAGACCTCTAACTCTGCCTTTTAAATAAATAAAAATAATTTTTTAAAAATGCCACAACTCATCGTGCAAGCAAGGGAAAGGGTAGAGATGGAGCCCACCTGTGCTGGGAGGTGAGGTGGGGGCCCCGCCAGGGTGGGGAGCTGGGAGGGCCAGCACTGGAGGAAGAGGTGTTTGTGCACGTGCGTGTGAGCTGGGGCTCTGGGTACCAGGATGTGGTGGGGCGGAGACGCCCTCGAGCAGCAGGTGTCCATGCAAAAGGGACACACTGGGCGCAAGCCGGGACACGGGCAGTGGCTAACAGTCAACTGCAGAGACCTTGGCACTGCCCGGGAAGGGAGGAAGACGGTCCAGGGTGGGGCAGCAGGAAGAGGAGAAGCAGGAGGAACAGTCGGAGCCGACACAAACACTGGGAAGGAAAACCTGACGCCTGCGGCCGGTGACCCTCGGCACAGCACGTCCGTGCTGGTGGCGGCCACCGCGTCGCTTCCCGCTCTGCCGTCTGTTTCCCCTGGGCACACACATCTGGTCCCTCAAGTCACCCCCAGCCTGAAGTCTCTGCTGTCCCCAGTCCCCGTGGCTGCACAGGGGGTCTTGGCAGCTGGGGCTGGGGCCAGCAGCATGGGGACTGCACAGCTCCCTTGTTCCCGAGCACAAAAGCCCGTGCAGGCGCAGTGGAGAGAGGGGGCAGCAGCACAGGATACAGGCAGGCAATGGGGGCCCCTGCCCCCAACCCTCTGGGAATGCGAGCCCACCCCCAAGCCCCCCAACACCTTCATG
Organism: Lepus europaeus; assembly: GCF_033115175.1. Lineage (NCBI taxonomy): Eukaryota > Metazoa > Chordata > Mammalia > Lagomorpha > Leporidae > Lepus > Lepus europaeus. The sequence goes on from NC_084837.1 coordinate 106,281,815, forward strand.
CACTCACCTCTGGAGAAGGGACTGGTGGCGCAGAATTTTCTGAGATCAGCTTGCACCAGCCTGGTGGAACAGGGGCTCCCAGCGGAAATGAACTTGAATGAAGGGAAAGGAGAGAGGGTCATGTTCCTTCCACAGCTGAGCTGAGGGCTGGGAGTCATGCCTCCCACACGCGTGTGGGGAACGCGGGCTCCGGGCGGGCACAGGCCTAGGCGAGCGCACCTCCTGTTCAGGCGGCTCTGGAAAGACTTCCCGGCAGGAGGAGCCTCTGAGGCGGCTTCTTCCCTGCAGCCGGGCACGCAGGCACAGCTGTGCCGTCTGGCCTCACAGGACAGCAGCCTGTCTGGGGAGATCCAGGACTTTGCAATATCCTATCCACTCACAAAGGGCTTCTGAGAGATTTAAAAACAGACCCAAGGGGCCAGCGCTGTGGCACAGCCGCCTAGGACGCTGGCATCCCGTGCTCGAGTCCTGGCTGCTCCGCTTCTGATCCGGTAATGGCCTGGGAAAGTAGAAGACGGCCCAAGTGCTTGGGCCCCTGCACCTGCGTGGGAGACCCGGATGGAGCTCCAGGCTCCTGGGCTCAACTTGGCCAGCCTGTCTATTACAGCCATCTGGGGAGTGAACCAGAGGATGGAAGACTGTTCTCTCTCCTCGAAACTCCCTCTCTCCCTGTAACTCTGCCTTTCAGATAAATAAATAAATCTTTTAAAAAACCACAGAAACATTTTACTGAACTATTTATTCCTACATAAACAACTCTGTTACAACAAAACCAGGTAAAATTCACAAAGGTCTACTACAAGTCTTTAAAAGAAAATAATTTCTCCCTTGAATAGAAAAAGATCATATAACATAAACACAAAGCAAAAACAGAAATACAGAGAAATAACAGACACACATCAGCCATGGGAATAACGTACCTTTCTTAGTCTCTAATGGACCAAGTAGAAATTAAAAGTTATAGTCTATTTAATAAAGTCACATCAATACATATAGATCAACATTTTTTCCTTCAGAGAATACACCATCTCTATTTTCTGGGGATATTTATTAAAATTAAAAATGTCCATCAATAAACTCTAAAATGCGCAAATTGTATAGGCCACACCCTCTTTGACAACAAGGCAATAAATATATAGCTTTATAACAAATGTTAAAAACAACAACAACAAATACCAAACTATCTGAAAATTAAAGTGTAACTTCAAATAACTTCAGTTAAAAATAAATTCAAATCTGATATAAATTATTTATAATTTAGAGCAGCATACACAAAAATGTAAAGGATATGGATAAGATATGTACTGAGGAAAAATCATAACCTGACATTGCCAGTAACTTTTTTATTAAAACAAGAAAAAGTTAAAATGGTATTCAACTCTAAAAGGTATAACAGTAATTAGTAAAATAAAGAAAGAAATGAATACAAACAGAAACAAAACCCTTATAAAATGGCGAGACAGTAAGTTAAGATAGAAATCCCAGAGCTGGTTCTTTGAAAACATCAACAAAATGAGATTAAATCTGGAAAAACTAAGAATAAAAAAGAAAGCAGAGACATCAACATTAAGAATAAGAAAAGTGACTAATATAACTGCATGCAAACATATTTAAATTTTGATAGAGAACCATTTAGAAAATTTAAATTGTCAAAAACTGATAGACTAGGAAGAAATTCAGAAGAGACCAATAAGCATGGAAAAAACTGAAAAAATTATCAAAGAATTATTTCCTAAAAAGGCACTAGATTTGGACAGTTTTATACATGTTATAAAAACTTCACAGAGCAAAAAGTTCTCAATATTTTTTAAATTGTTCCAGGGTGTAGAAAAAGATAAAGAGCTTCCCAAGTTCTCCTTAATTTTTGTAAAAGAAATTAACTCAACACTAATAGTTGACAGAGACAGTGGGGAAAAAATTACACTATTATTCTGATTAAGAGACAGGAAAAATCCCAAAAGAATAGTAAGCCATATCTAGAATGATAATTTACTCATTTTAAAGCTCTTATTTTTATTGTATGAGTCATACACACTCTTTGTAGAAAAATCAGAAAATACAGATGAGAAACGCAAAACAGACCGACCTATCATGAATGACCACTGTTACCACTGCAAGGAGGTGGGAGGACCGGCTGGGAGACGGACACACTGCGGCACATCCGGGCTTTGTGGAAATGCAGAGGGGCTTCCCACCGGCACGCCCTGGAGAACGATTCCTCTTAGGTCATAATAGAGAAAACCTCATCACCTTCACAGACGTGGAAAGAAGCCACTTGATAAAAATCCAACACCCGTTACTGATAAAAGGTTCGGCAGACTAGACCCATAGGACGTCACTAGAATACATGAATTGAAACATTAAGAAGAAGAGCTTATACTAAGAATCAAATTTATCCATCTGGAGAAACACCAGCTTAAAATATATATCTACGGAAGAAGAGTGGACAACACCAGCCCAACTACACGAGTTAACGTTGCTCCGTGTGCTGAGACGACATAGCGAATGACAATGGCTAAAAATACGGAGGTAAAAGGATCACTTTCACCCACAACTATCACCTACCTGGAAAAAGGCAAAAAGAAATAAGCAACAAAACGGTTAGAACGAAGAGAATCCACTCACTGGCTAGCTACAAAATAAATCACCAACTGCCGAGCTAAATAAGCCAGGACACGGCCACACGCTGCTCTCTTAGGCAGAGGCAAGAATGAGGTAGACTGATGTGCACTGACGTAGGAAGGTGTCTAAGATGTCTGCCAGGAGCAGAAGCGTGGGCAACACGTGGTCCAAACCACAGGACACACTCCAGGGAGAACGACAGGACTCCGCATCGCTTGCTAACGTCACCTGGAGGCAGAAGGATTTTAATCTAGGCGCGGGGGGTCTTTCACTTTCTACACGATGCCTTTGCATGATGGCTACATGTACATCACTCTGCTGTTTGCTATCAGAAAGCAACAGGTTGGATGTCCATGGGCGGTGAGCCCATATGCTAAGAACAAGTCCCTGGGGAAGGCAACGCACAAAAGGTCTAATCTACAATAACAACCCCAAGCAGAAAAACGACCCGCGCTAGGGAAAACCAGCGTGCGAGACAGAAAAGCTTACAAAGGTCCTGAAAGGTTAAATATCACAAAGATGCTAATTCTCTCCATGGCATAGTATGTAAATTTTATACAACTTCCAATTCTCCTCAACAGTTCTTTAGGACATGTTAATATGCAAAACGTACATAGGGGAATTTTTGAAACGGTTTACTGGAAGGGGACACGTAGGGCAAACCAGGGTGGCACCAGAGCCAGTATGAATAGGCAGAGCGCCGGGGGCACACGGCAGGGGAAGGTGCTCATCCCAGCTCCCAACAATGCCGGGCACCAAGGGAACATGTGATTTGCTATCGGTAGAGAAAGCACGGATTTCCCAATCACTGAACTGTTTCGGAAGAAACAAGAAGACAACACTGGCTACTGTTGATACAGTCTTGGGGTTGCAGGGCAGCCAAGAGAGCTACCAGAAAGGAAAAAGACAGGTTTGACTGCAAAGGGTTTTGTTTAATGTCTGCTCATAGTTAAAAAGCCGCGTGTACAACTTAAAGTTTGATTGTACAATATTTACGGGGAAAAAAAAACCCACAACCTCTCAGAAATCAATGAGATGACCAAATGAGGCCGCAAAGCAAGGAAACAAAGCACAGCTCAAGAGCTCTCATTCGCTAGTGAGGGCCACATGTTAACCAAAACAACAACCCCACATTTATTTTCTGGGCTCCTGCCCCCACGGCAACACCAGTGCTGAGCAGGGCATGGCGTCTGCTCACACACTTCTGGTGGGACTGTAATTTGGGATCATCTTTCTGGAAGGCAGTTCCAGGCAACTGATATTCAAAGTCCGTCTCACAGTCAGGACAGGCTATTATGTTACAGGAAAGTAAGTATCACCAGGGCAGGCGCTGCGGCACAGCAGGTAGCCCATATGGACGCCGGTTCGAGTCCCGGCTCTTCCACTTCCCATCCAGCTCCCAGCAATGCACCTGGGAAAGCAGTGGAAGATGGGCAAGTCCTTAGAGCCCCTGCACCCACGTGGGAGACCCAGAGGAAGCTCCTGGCTTCTGGCTTCCGATCAGCTCGTCTTTGGCTGTTGCAGCCATCTGGGGAGTGAACCAGTGATCTTTCTGCTTCTCTTCCTCACCCCCTGTAACTCTGCCTTTTAAATACATTTCAGGGGTGCCCCCTGTAAGGTTCAACGTTTGCTCAGGACACTGAGCAGGTTGGTGGCTGGAGGAGGAGGGGAGGGAGGAGGGCTGGGGAGGCTCCTTGCCTGGGCTCTCAGCAGTGGCTGAGGTGGAGGGATGCTGACCCTGGGCCAACCACCTGCACAGGGGCTCGGTCCCAGCCTGCAGCTTCCTCCATCACGTCTGCTCACGTTCACTGCCCCAGGACCCTGACCGAACCCCAGGAAGGAAGGGCGCCCGGACACGGAGGCACCCGTGTTTGAGTCAGCACGTCCAGCTCCAGGAAGTCGTCCTCAGTGCACACCTCCCACCATGTCCTCGACGCCACGACGGTAACAAAGTGGTGTCAGGCTAAGCAGCCGCGGTGCCACCTCACACAGAGGCTAAAACAGCTGTCATCACTTACTTAGTGATGGAGAAAGACACAATGCACTAAACGGAAAAAGCTACGCCAAGGCAGATCCAAAAAACGGATCTGCTTTACGGAAAAAGAAACAAAACGAAGACAGATGCAGGAAGAAAGCTCAACATATCTTGCAACGTGTTGACAGTGATGGTTATAATCAGACGGTACGACGACAACAAATTTTTTTTCACTCATCTGTAGTTTTCTTCTAAAAAAAAAAGTATATACTATTTAGGTACTAAAAAAAGCATTAAAAAAAGAGAAACCCAGCACTCTGGGGAGAAGTCTCCTCATCCACCCTATACTTATCATTAAGCTCTTACATCTGATGCAGGAAATAGCTTGCCCATGACACCAAAGGACACAGCTGCCCGGCTGAGCCAGAGTCAGAGCCTGCTGTGAAGGGCGGGACAGGAGGACAGAAACGGGTCCACGTCCCGCTGCTGTCCATCCCCGGCCAGGACGCTCCGCCGCTGGACCGGGCCGCGGTGGGTGTGTGCTCCGGGCAGGTGCACACACGGGGTCCCCACGGCCACGCTCTGCCGCCGGCAGCCCCCATGAGACAGAAGCCCCACAGCCTTGCCTTGCCAACGGATTCCAGAACGGGGATTGGCAAAGAAACACTCCTCCGAGGAGCACTTACGTTTTACTGAAAATTTGTGGTTATTTTTTTTTTCTCCTGCTTTTCTGCTGGCTGCCTCCCCCACTCCCACCCTCACCCCCGTGCGTGCACACGCGTGCACCCTCATGCACAGTCCTATGTTCACTAGAACTCTTCATCAAGCTCAACAGTCACCGTGTGGCCCCGGGCCGTGCTTAGAGAGAGGAACTGGAAACCCAAGGCTCCAGGAGCCTGTTACCTGCAAGCCCGCCCCAGCCCACACACGATTTCTCGGGGGAAGCCACACACATCCTTTTGCACGTTCCCAGTTTCTGTGGCAAGTGCTTCAAGCCCAGCGACACGGTTCAAGGGAATACCAATGGCAGCAACACCCTACTTCCGCTTCCGGTCATCAGCAGGGCCGGGCTTAGGCTACGTCACTGGAGCTCTAGGGGTGTCCCTGGCCGCATGTGGGGGCCCCACCAGGCCCCTTGTGCAGGTCTGTGCTGCACACAACTGGGTTCACCTTCCCGCGGGAAAGATCCCTGCAGACCGGAATGGCTGGGAAATGGGACCTGGTATAATTCCCGTTCATTCAGGGTGGACACATGCAAAAGCCGTGTTAACTGCAGTGGGCGCCGTGTCCTATTAGGACACAGGGGGCTTTTTTCTCTTTGCACCCAAGGGTCACTAAAGAGAGAACAGCGCTATGGTTCGTAAAGCGGCTTGGACACGTGCCCGTCTCTGGGTTCACTCTCTGTCTGCACAACCTGTGCCCGGCTCTCTCCTCGATTCTGGTCTAAAGTGACAGCAGGTGGGATAGAGACTGTGGCCCGGGGTGTGGCTTGCTTGCCATTCAAGGCCTGACACCGTCCCCCTGCCAGGCGCCCTGGTGGCTTCACCCTTCCTGGGCCCCAGGAGACATCCACTCACCTCCCCCAGCTTGGTCATGCAGCCAGTGGGGTCTGGGCTGGAATGCGAAGCTGGTTCTCGGGGGTCGTCCTGGTTGAAGTTTTCCTAGGCTTCCTTTAGGCCTGTGTTTCATGCAGGCAGAAAGGAGACTGATCAAGGTATAGACACCAGTCTCAGAGATGTCAAAACCAGGAGCCGGTTTTGGGCAGGTGTTTGGCCCAGCGGATAAGATGGCGGTCAGGACGCCTGTGTTGCACTTCGAGGTGCCCGGGGTTCGATTCCCAGCTCCGGTTCCTGATTCTAGCTAGCTTCCTGCTGATGTAGACTCTGGGAGCAGGCAGCAGGGATGGCTCAAGTAATGGGGTCCCTGTCACCACGTGGGAGACCTGGATTGAGTTCCCAGCTCCTGGCTCTGGTCTGGCCTAGCCCCAGCCTTTCTGGGCATGAGGGGAGAGGGCCAATCGATGGGAGCTCTAACTGTCTCTCTCTAATAAATACATAAATAAATAGGGGTCAGCGCTGTGGTAGAGTGGGCTAAACCTCCGCTTGCAGGGCTGGAATCTCATGTAGGCGCCGGTTCTAATCCCAGCCACCCCTCTTCCAATCCAGCTCTCTGCTATGGCCTGAGAAAGCAGTAGAAGATGGCCCAAGTCCTCGGGCCCCTGCACCCGCTTGGGGGACCTGGAAGAAGTTCCTGGCTCCTGGCTTTGACTTGGCCCAGCTCTGGCCATTTGGGGAGTAAACCAGCAAGTGGGAGATGTCTCTGTCTCTCCCTCTCTCTATAACTCTGCCTATCAAATAAATAAATAAATCTTTAAAATAAATACATAAATTTCAAAACCCTCAAATAAATAAACGATACAGCCGGGAGACCTCATTTGGAGACTGCCAGTGCTGACCAGGCTTGACGTGTCCCACGCTGCACGGTGTGGCCGTGGCAGCCACAGGGACAGGCTGACGACCTGCTGGCACCGGGCACGGGGCCCTGCCAACGGCACCGAGCCAGAGCTAGACGTTACGACAAACGAGGGCAGCTTACCCCGGCTCAAGGGACGGGCGGGATGGACTGAGCGGATCTATCTCACAGCGTCAAGTCCACCCTGCCCCGTGCCGGAGGCGGAGTAGCCGCTGCTGACGGCACAGCCGCTGTTCTTTATACAAGACAGTAGGCGAGGGGGCACTAAGAGTTTCAGAGAATGTGCAGAAGGAACCGGAAGTGCAGGGCTGACATCAAGCTGAACTTCCACTGCGGACCCCAACTTACCTTTCCCTGCCCAGAGGCCCCTCCGGCAGGGCCCAGCCCTCCCACTGCCCCTCCCAGCACAGCTTCGGGAACACAGCCACCCTCCCACGACTACAGCACCGGAGCAAGCCCCAGGCGGTCAGAAGGGTCCCTACAGAAGAGCTGGCAATCAGCAGAGGACCCAAGTCGAGAGCATCTGGGATCCTAGCATCCTTGGCTCCTGGGCAGTTGCAGGCCTATCTCCCCCAACGGCTGGTCGGCTACCCCTTGACCCTGTAGCGGGGCCCTAGGCCAGCTCAGCTCTCTGCTCTCCCAGCACAGCCAGCCGCGAGATGCCACCAAAGTCTCCAGAGCCCTCGGGATCTTTGCAGGAGGCGCCAGGCCAGCAGCACCCGAGCCAGGATCTCCAAGGATTGACCCCACATTCACTTCCTTGTGCGTGAGCCTATGGTGGGGGGGGGGGTCTCCCCTAAAGTGCCTGGGCGCTGGGAACCACCTGCCCCCACTCCTTCCTCATCACAGACAGGACTCGTCCTGCTCCAGGGCAGTCTTGGCTGGGCACAGGGGGCCACAGGATGGGGTGCTCACCTGGGGGCCTGCCTCCTGTCTGTCCGTCTGGCTATTGGCTCAGGAACCCAAAGCTGGCGAGAGGAATTCTACCCCTTGTAGAAGAAGGATCTGCAACAGGGATGGGGAACTTTTTTTTTTCCCTGCCAAGGGCCATTTGGATCTTTATGACATCATCAGTGGACCACACAGAGTTATTGACTTAATCAACAGCCTGCAGTTGATTGATGGAATTTCGAGCTCCAGCCTGTGGTCACCTTGGCAGGGCCAGACCAAGTGATGGGGGTGGGGAGGTAGGGTGAGGGCTGGAGTTCCCCACCCTTGGTCTACAGGGAGAAGTTCTCTCAGGTCGGTCTGAGTGTCTCAGGGGTCAAGGTCCTCCCCGCTCAAGGCATTTACAAATGCATGAGGCCCCCAGACTCAAAACATCTTGTGGTCGCCAGGCAACCTCTCCCCGTGCAGGCTGCCCACCACGCTGCTCTGTGAGACAGGAGGGGTTGGTGGCTCAGCGGGAACTGAGAAAGTCAAGGGCAGCCCTGGGCCTGTCGCTGAGGCCAAGGCTCAAAGCCGAGACCCTACCCCTCATTGTGGACCCGTGCAACTCCCTCTCAGCTGTCCAAACCCATCCTAGGACCCCGCTGTAGACCCCAAGCCCTGGGCATCCAGGGGTCCCAATATGCCCAGGCCAGGAGAGCAAGGTGGTCCCAGCATCACAGATGGGTTCTGGGAGGGGGGGCTCCCATCAGCCCCTTGCTGATCCCCCTGCCCCCTCCCAAGGGCCCAGAGCCAGCCTTGGTTTGACCAGTTAGTCATGCTGGATAACTACCCGGCTTGTGGACTGTACAGCAAGGGACCTGGCCTCTGCCGTGGGGTTTCATTAAAACACTAAATTCTGTTTATCTGTTTAATTGAACAAATATTTATTAAGCACCTACGTGGAGCCAGGCATGGGGCCAGGCAGCCTCACTGAGTGCTGCTCCCACAGCACAAGCGTCTGTTCACTTAAAACGAAGAGAAGAAACATTGTCGCAACCACGCAAACTGGGGCGCAAGGTGGCCCGGGGTGGCGGGGGTGCAGGCGACCCCCATGCCCACAAATGCACCTGCTAGAAACTCATTTTCTTGCTCTGGCTTCCAGTCTGTGCTGGAAACTTGTGTGAGAGGCAAGAGGCGTCCTCTGGGCCCCCGGGGACGGGGAGCCTGGTGGACACCCACACCCTCTGAACGCTGCTCCGTTAACAGGGGCAACACGGCCTGGTGCCGAGGCTTACCGGTCATCGGATTACAAAACAAGGTTTTCGGTTCGTATGGTTGCAACAGCCCTTAGGAAAGATAGAAACACCCCTACCCTGACTGCGTAGACGTGTAAGGTAGACCTAGTTCTGGTTCCTGAGTCAGAATCTTCCAGCTGTCCGCAACCTCACAAGGCCAGAGAAGCGAGAGGAGACTTCTATCCTGCAGAGGAGCGAGTGGACGGCACAGCCGGCGTGGAAACACGACCCCACCCCCACGCCCAGGACGCCGGCCCGGCCCTACTTGCTCTCCCGCGCACACACGCGTGCGCACCGCACCACACCGCACCGGGGATGCACGGGTGGGTGGGCGGGCGGCCCTAGTTGTCCGTGCCCAGCTTGGACAGGCCCCTGCGGAAGTCGTGCAGGTCGTCGATCTTGCCGTCCAGCACCTCCAGGAAGCTCTTCAACTCCACCTTAAGGTGGCGCTGCCGGTACTTGCTCTCCTCAATGTCCGTCTTCAGGGACCGCACTTTGTCCTCCAGGTTCTGGTTGTCTCTCTCGGCCGCCTGGCGGAACAGAAGGGAGAAGGGTCTGGAAGGGTCTGGACGGGTCTGGACGGGAGCCGTCGGTCTGCTGAAACCTGCTACTGCCCTCGGACCCGCGGGCCTGGGCCGGGCTCCATGACACCGCCCTGGAGCGGCACGTGTGTGCCCTCCCCTCCTGGCGGAGGGGCCGGCAGGCCAAGGGGGCTCTGACACTCGGCCTGAGAACCAAGCCCCGACGCCAGACATGGCCTGCTCAGAGTCCAGCCCGAGAGACTTCACCCTGCAGGGACCTGACAGCCGGCATGCAGAGTGACCTTGCAGCCCCTCTCTGAGAGAGAGGCACAGAACTCAGGGACACGGTGGCCATGGAGCCGGTCTGGGGAGCTGAGCCCCCCCACCCAGGGAAGCCATCCATGAACTCCCCAACGCAGAATGCCTGCGAGTCCCTCCCAACAGGAACTGTTTGGGACACAGGCGCTCAGGGAGAGCCTGGAAACCCTCATTAGTGGGTCAGCAATGTGAGGTCAGCGGGGGAGGCCTGCCCAAGGCCGGTGCTGCCCAGGGGCACCTGCTATGGAGTGGCTGAGGTGGGCTCGCTCCCGGCCCTTCTCCACTCCACTGTGGTTCTGGAGGGGCTTTGGTGAGCGGCGAGTCAGTCGCCTGCTCTATGCCTATGCACTGGACCTGGAAAATCCAAAAGACGTAGCCAGGCCGGCCCCAGGGGCCAGGGATGGCGAAGAGTGGTGGCACCTGGCAGGCAGCTGCCATGGGCCTCTTAGGAACAGAAGCTCGCAAGGTGGCGGTGGGAGGGAGCAGAGGACTCCGCCTCCCCCTCGGAGCCGGGACAGACGGCGCCCACTCACCTCCAACTTCTCCGAGACATAGTCACACTCCGACATGAGCTGCGGGATGATTTCGCTTTGTTTCCGGAGATCTTTCAACTCCTACGGGAGACAGGCATTGGAAGCAGACGTCAGTCAAGGCACAAGTGAGACGTGGGCTTGCCAACCGTGCTGGCTCTGCGAACCTGCGCCGTCCGCACGTCAATGACAGCAGTGACTGTGCTAACCGGATCCATTTCCATTTCCATTTTCCATGATCTTTCAAAAAGTTCCCACCTATGATAACCACAAGGAGGCCTCTGCTCTGGTGCTGGCGCCGTGTGTGGTGTGGCTGTCGCCCACACGGGTGTCCAGGCAGCGGCGGGGTGGACGTGTGCCCCAGGCTCCCTGCGGGGGAGACCCCAGCGCCCTCCCCCCCCCCCCCCCAGGGAGGCGGTCGCTCACCGTCTCCTTCTCCCGCAGCTCGGTCTCCAGCTCCTCGATCCTGCTGCTCAGCTCGGTGTTTTTCTCGCGCTCCTTGTTGATCTCGCTGCACTGTTCCTCCAGCTCCTCCAGCTTGGACAGACAGCGTGCGTCAGGGCCGGCCGCTGGGCCACGGCAGCCGCCCCCCAACGTGGCCACCAGGGCTGGGGCCGGCCTTCCCGCAGACCACACACGGACACGCTCACACACTGCCCTCTGTGGCTGGGAACCCGGGGGGGGGGGGGAGGGCGGCTTGCACCCTGGGGCGCCCTCCCTGGCCTCGGAGGGGAGCAGCATCAGGTCTGCGGAGCAGGGGCCAGATGTCTCCGGCATGCATCTCGTCTCCCCAGAATGCTGCGAGGGATTCTGTTTCATCTCAGAGTTCGCAGCACAGGGGACAGGATGACATTTGAGATTTTGAGATGTTAGACTCTCAAGGGGATCTGCCCTGAAGCCCCCCTCCTCCCCCAGACAGACCCCTCACAAGGGGCTCCCACGGGGAATGAGAACACAGGGAGGCGTGAGGCCCCCGCCAGCACTGCCGTCAGCCGTGAGCCTCTCCGGGGGGAGACAGGCAGGATGTGTGTGCAGTGCATGGCGGGAGGGACCACCGGGAAAGATAAAAGCCCCCACGCACAGCCCTCGATGTGAGGGTGCTGGGTGGTCCCCATGAAAATACTTCCAGAGCAGCTGCGCCAACCTCAGGGTCTGGACCCCCGCCCAGAGTGGCTGCACCTTCACCAACTCCCACCTGCAGCCCCCCCGGAAGCCCACACTCCCCCAGGGGAGCCAGTGTGGGGGATGCTCCCCTACTGTTTGGTTCTCATGCTCAGCCCAAAGCCAGCGACTCAGCTCTCGGCTTGAGGAAAGAAAGGGCAATTGGTCCCTTGGGCAGGCGGCTGTGCCAGGCTGGGGACGGGATACAGTGGAGTTAGCCGTGTACCTGGGACGCTGACTGGCTTTAAGACAGGGAAAATGCCACAAGGCAGTGCCCCGTGTCACAGGCACGAAAGAAGACAGCGAGGAAGACACCAGGGATGACGGGGGTCGGAGTGGGCGACACCAACCATCCTGACCACCACGGGTCCCCTGAAGCCACGGAGCAGCTTCTGGGACCCTGAGGGGCAGCAGCAGCCTCAAATGGGGAGTCTCTGGCCCCCCTGAACTGCCTCAGCCACCCTGCAGGACCCTACAAGAGGAGGCAGACTGGCCCCCGGACTGGGTGGGAGAGGAAGGGCACAGGGCAGCGGTCAGAGCTCACGCAAGCCCCACGTTGCTTTTCTTGCCTCCACATCTACACTCAGACACGCTGATGTGAGCGGGGCAGGCCTTCTGGGCAAACACTCGCCGTCTCCCAAATCCAACAGGGGATTTGGACAAGTCTGTGGGAACTGTGTATGAGGAGAACATAGATTGCAAAAATCTTTGCACCAAAATACACTTATCTTTTCATTCCATTTTCTACAAACTTTTTGGAGTCCTTGTATTTTCTCCCCAACCCTTGGGGGTCCCTTGTCCCACTGAAGATACCTGTGTCCCACATCAGAGTGCCTGGGTTCAAACCCCAGCTCCAGCCCAGACTCCAGCCAATGCAGACACTGGGAGGCAGTGGGGGTGACTCAAGTCGTTGGGTTCCTGCCACCCACGTGGGAGACCTGGAGGGAGTGCCTAGCTCTCCGCTCTGGCCTTAGTCTAACCCTGGTCACTGCAGGCATTTGGGGAGTGAACCAGCAGATGGGAGCTTTCTCTCTCTCTCAAACTCCCAAATAAATTTTTAAAAACCCAACCACTTAGGTCAGCAGAAGTAATACATCAGGGATATCCATGGTTAAACTCCTCCTAAGACAGGGAGACAGAGAACGACAGAAGGGGAGAGGCAGCAAGTCTTCCTCCTGTCCACAGGGATGGGGGACAGGAGACAAAGGCCCAGGGTGGCCCCAGCTCCTCTGCTCCCATGGCTGGCTTTGGGGCCCTACCTCCCGCTGCCTGCTGTCCCCCGTGGCCGCCTGGGGTCCCCGCGGCCCACCTTGGCGCGGAGCCGGTCGTTCTCATCACGGCAGATGGAGAACTGCCTCTTCCACTGCTCCACGCTGGCCGCCGACTCCTGCAGCGCCGTGGTCAGCCGCGCGTTGCTCTCCCGCAGGGTCTGCAGCTCCATCTCCCATTTCTTCACATTGGCGGCGCTGCGTGCAGGGGGCAGGTGGGGGACCGGGATGGTGGGTGTGGGCCGCCCTGCTGTGCCATCAGGCCACCAGCAGCCCGCCCTGGGGGCACCCCTTCCCTCCCCCACCCCACTGACTGGTGGGCCTGCTGCATGGACTGAGCCCTAGGGGACTGGCACCGCTCCAGTGTGGGACCACATCACGGCACTGGGCAGTGTTCTTAAACAAGTGCCTCCTTCCCCATCAACCGCCGGCCACGGGGCCCTCCCACCCTGTTCTTTCCTGACCTGAGCCTCAAACTCAGAGGCCCTGAATGGCTGAGTGGCTGCAGCCTCTGAGAATCTGTAGCAGCCACAGACAGCTGTCCGGAGCCAGGAAGCCTTCCCATGATCCCTTGCACTAACTTGTGTGTCCTTGTCCCTGCCTCAGAGCCTTTATGAATCCTGGTTTGAGGGCTTGGGGACACAGGAGACAGTGACCAGTGATGGGGGTCAGATCCCCAGGGGGCAGAACGGGGGTTCTTGCCGCAGTGCGTGGGAGCCTGGCTGACCCATGCTACGCCAGACTCAGCATTGCTGTCACCACAATCAAAGGTCTTGGGTCTTTGGCTCTGAGCTCAGTGAGGAAGAAATCAAAACCCTACCAGCCACCAGTTCCCTGCCAGCCCTCCTTCAGTTTCCTTGCTTTGGGCCCACAGATGTGCGGTCTTTAAAAAGCTGGTGGAAAACAGTTATTACAGCTGCTGGTTCGAGTCCTGGCTGCTCTGCTTCCGATCCAGCTCCTTGCTAATGCTCCTGGGAAAGCAGTGGAAGATGGCCCAGGTGCTTGGTCCCCTGTATCCGCGTGGGAGACCCAGAAGAAGCTCCTGGCTCTTGGCTTCGGATCAGCCCAGCTCTGGCTGTTATGGCCATTTGGGGAATAAACTAGCAGATGGAAGCTCGCTCTCTCTGTAACTCTGCCTTTCAAATAAATAAATCTTAAAAAAAAAAAAAAGCTATTAGAAAAACCACTATGCTTGCATCTCAACAATTGTTTTGCACCAAAATCAATTTTTTTTTTTAAATTCCCTTTTTTCCATGAACTTTTGCCACGCGTCCACAAATAAGCGGCACTGGTTGTTACTTGAAGTGATAAGACAGAGCTGCACACGACAAACACATCGGGCTGCTGCCTGGCTGCGGGGAGTCTATTTCCTGAAGGCTCTTACATTTTCTGAGTCAGTGCAACAGTGCCTGAATAAACTGTTATCTTTCATGTCACAACCACAAGGGTGCAGGAATGGGACTGGCCAAAAAAAAAAAAAAAAAAAAAAATTCCGTTCCAAACACTACAGAGTGAAACAAAATAGCAGAATGCTATTATGGGAGGAATTTCAGAGCTGATCACTGGGGACTTCAGCTGATTTAGGGAAACAGCTCCACCTCCACCCCTGTAATGCTCATTAAAGTCGGATTGGAAGACATTTTATTTTTAGGGGTGAAATATTTTCATCCGAGCGGCTCTGTCTGACTCTAAACATCCAAAAATAGACCTCGCCTGCTGAAGATGAGAGGGGACGGTCGCAGCTTCGTCCTCTGTAGTGCACCTGACAGACTCACAGTCCACAGGCAGGCGGCCCCTGGAGTCCCAGGTGCAGTCCCGCTGACTGGGGGAGGTGGCGTCCACCCTGAGCTGGCGCCAGCTTTGAAAAGTGAGAACAAATGGCAAGTGCAGCTTTGAGCCTGGGACTCAGTTTCCTGGTCTGTGAAATGGGGCCATTTCATTTCAACATGTTGGCTCCTGTTGCAGTCTGAACGCTGTGTCCCGTCCCAGTGCCTCCACCCCGCAAGGTGATGGGCTCAGAAGGGGGGTCTCTGGGAGGGGGGTGGGGATTAGAATTGGATGAAGTCCTTGTGAATGGGATTAGTGTCTTCAGAGGTGTCCCTAGAGGGCTGGGTCTCTGTCCCCAGCGCATGAGGTCACAGCGAGGAGACTGTGGTCGGTGAACCAGGACACGCCCTCGCCTGCTGCCTGGATCCGGGACCTGAGCCTGCGGGAGTGAGGAGTAAGGGCGGGCTGTTTCCGTCCCTCAGCCTGCTCTGTGCCTGCAGCTGGGCCGGCTGAGCGATGTGTCTCCACAGCAGCAAGCGGAGGTGGGCAGCTGCTCCGCCGGAGAGAGCTGGGCGAGCCGGCCACACCAAGGCCAGCCCGGCGTCTGGGGGGCAGGCGCACGAGCTCGCAGCAGGACGGGGGGGGGGGGGGCGTGGTATTTCATCCATGAAGCCTCACGGTAGGACTTCTCCGTTTGCTAAACGACTCCGCTGGGGTCCCCAACGCCCTCCCCCAGTTGGTCCCACACAGGGCGCTCGGGCGGTGCAGACCCCATCTTTATCCTACGCGAGTCGATGGATTCAGCTCCTTAGACACCAAAGCGGAAGCAAAAGGAGGTACCACGTGCTCCTCACACACTCGTGGACTGCATGCTCACACAACACGCACACGCTAGCACGCTCACATGAACACACGCTAGCCTGCTCACCTGAACATGCTCACACATGAACACACTCACATAAACATGCTCACATATTAGCACACTCACATGAACACGCTCACACATTAGCATGCTCACATGAACACGCTCACACATTAGCATGCTCACATGAACACACACTAGCCTGTTCATGCTCACATGAACCTGCTCACGCTAGCATGCTCACATAAATATGCTTGCATATTAGCACATTCACATGAACACACTCACACTAGCACGCTCACATGAACACACGCTAGCCTGCAAACGTGAACATGCTCATACATGAGCACCCTCACATGAACCTGCTCACGCTAGCATGCTCACATAAACATGCTCAAACACACATTAGCGTGCTCACATGAACACACTCACACATTAGCATGCTAACATGAACACACACTAATGTGTTCATATGAACATGCTCAAACACACAGCACACTCACGTGAACGTGCTCACACACATTAGCACGCTCACATGAACACACAGTAGTGTGCTCACGTGAACCTGCTCACACATTAGCAGGCTCACATGAACACACGGTACATGCTCACATGAACACACTCACACTAGTGTGTGCACCTGCACATGCATACACATGAGCACCCTCACATGAACCTGCTCACACTCGTGTACTCACATGAACACATTCACACATTAGCAAACTCACATGAACACACGGTACATGCTCACATGAACACACTCACACTCGTGTGTGCACCTGCACATGCATACACATGAGCACCCTCACATGAACCTGCTCACACTCGTGTGCTCACATGGACCCACTCACACATGCTCACATTGGCACGCTCACACAAACATGCTCACACATACGAGTACTCTCACATGAACACTCACTCTAGCATTCTTGCACTAACAAGGTCACGCTCACACAGACATACACACGTACAGATGCTCAGGTACATGGTCAGAGAGAGCAGGGCCATGCAGCCGGTGGGCCTGCATCGACCAGGAGACAAGACGGGATGCTCCATGTAGGACCCAGTCTTCTCTCCCCACTTCCTGGTCCCGGCTCAGCAGGGAGGCCCCAGGGCAGCGGGGAAGACGGGAGGGATTTTAAACACTGCTCACCTCTGTGTCAACGCGATCTTCAATTTGTCATTCTCAGACTTGAGGTGTGCGTCGGCCGGCCCGGCGTGCGAGGCCTTCTCGTCATCTGTCCCATTGACGCTGGATGCCTGGGTGGAAGATGGGGTTTCATGGCCAGATCCCTGGCCGAATGCTTTCTCTCCACACGCTACTGCTCGCCCTCTACTGCAGGGCACCAGGCAGTGATGACAGGTCACCTGTGCAGACGCCCCACCCCATCCAACCAGAGCCCACGGGGACCAACACGTGGAGAAGGCCAACACAGACCATCTGCACCCGAAGTCCCCCTCGCCCCCCGGCAGAGGGGTGGGCATCCGGTCTGTGCACCTGCCTGGCGAAAGTGCACCTGGGGCCACTGCTGAAACCCGGGCTCACAGGCAGGTCAGGTGTCACAGCTGAGATGGGAGGAGGGGCTGTTATACAAGCCAAGGACCAGGACCCGCGGGGGAGACAGAGGACAAAATAGCACAGCCGGGAACATTGAGAGATCCTGGGGCTGGGGCAGGTGTGTGGAGTAGTGGCTAAGACTCCAGTATCCCACATCAGAGGGCCTGGGTTCAGCGCCCGGCTCCGGCTCCCCACGCCAGCTCCCTGCTGATGCAGACCCTGGGAGGCAGCAGTGATGGCTCAAGTCATCGGGTTCCTGCCACCCATGTGGGAGACCAAACTGTATCCCTGGCTTGGGCCCCAACCACTATGGGCATTTGCGGAGTGAACCAGAGGAGCTCTGTCTGCCTGGTCTGTTTCTCTCCCTAGCTCTCAAATAAATAAATAATTTATAAAAAATATCCTGGGGGTACAGAGAGCCAGATCAATACACTCATTTGAAAACCAGGAACCAGAGAAGGAGATGTCTTGGTTCCGTTGCTATTTACCATTATTCTGAATAACCCAAGGAGGCCGGTGCCGTGGCTTAACAGGCTAATCCTCCGCCTTGCGGCGCTGGCACACCAGGTTCTAGTCCCGGTTGGGGCGCCGAATTCTATCCCGGTTGCCCCTCTTCCAGGCCAGCTCTCTGCTATGGCCCGGGAAGGCAGTGGAGGATGGCCCAAGTGCTTGGGCCCTGCACCCCATGGAAGACCAGGAGAAGCACCTGGCTCCTGGCTTCGGATCAGCAAGATGCACTGGCTGCAACGGCCATTGGAGGGTGAACCAATGGCAAAAAGGAAGACCTTTCTCTCTTGTCTCTCTCTCTCTCACTATCCACTCTGCCTGTCAAAAAAAAAAAAAAAAAAAAAAAAACAAGGAAACTTCTAGAATCAGCCACTCCACAAGGGGCTGAACCCTCTTCTGGTCTTGAGTAAGAATTCAGCCCTTCGTTAGCCTCCAGCAGGCAAAGGGAGGCACCATGAAGAGCATGATGACTAACTTTAAATTTTTACATCGCAAAAAAATAAAAATTGCCATACAAAATTAAAATGCAAATACAAACCTGGAGGGAATATAGGCAGCAGATATTAAAGAAACAAGATGTTGGTATCTTTCCTAGATTGAAAAAAAACTCTCAGAGGTCTCATCTGTCAGAGCCATACATGGAAACACTGATGGAGGCAGTGACAAGGTGTATGGGATTTGCTTTCCAACACGGAGGAGGGGCGGGGGAGGGAAGAGGAACCAGGTGGTCACAGCTGCCTCCTCAGGGCTGGCCCGCCTATACAGGGAGGCTCAGTACAACGGTACAATATACATAACTCCGCCTTGTTCTGCGTAGGCTGAAAGTCTCAGGATACAAAACAAAGCTCTCAGGAATCAACACAGTCAAGCAGGAATGATCTCCAACAAAAGGAGACAATAGACAACTGACACTACAAAAGGAGCAATGAATCCGATCAATAAGCAGAAAATTTTCATCTCACTAGAAAGAAAGACAAAAGGAAAAAAAATCTCCAATCAGATACTTTTTTTTTTTTTTAATCTGTCGAATCAGCAGAGCTTTGTTGATGAGGGTTTAGAAGAAAAAGGCTCATTCTAAAAGGCTGGTGGGAGTCAGAGCTGTGCCTTTTTGCAGGCCAAGTTTGAGGTATGCATGAAATCCATCCCAATGTCTGGACCTCAACCCAGTGATTTCAGGTCAAGAATGTATCCAGCAGAAACCACTCGGTGGGCAGAGAAGTGGAGAAGGTGCACCCCAGTGTTATGGTGCACCCCAGTGTTATTTATATAAACCACAAAGGAGAAACAGACAAAGGAGAAACAATGCAGGCGCCCCAAATTACAGCTCCAATACAAACCACTGCCGGAGTACGGTTTAGCCTGAAAACAGTTTTGAACAGGAATCTTTGAAACAGTGAGGAACTGATTACAACATTAATGGTTTAAAAAGGGCAACACTGGGCTGGCGCCGTGGCACAGTGGACTAAGCCTCGGCCTGTGCTGCAGCATCCCATATAGGCACTGGGTTGTGTCCCTGCTGCTCCTCTTCCAGGCCAGCTCTCTGCCGTGGCCTGGGAGGGCAGTGGAGGATGGCCCAAGTGCTTGGGCCCTGCACGCGCGTGGGAGACCTGGAAGAAGCTCCTGGCTCCTGGCTTCGGATCTCAGCCTTTGTGGCCATTTGGGGAGTGAACCAGTGGATGGAAGACCTCTCTCTCTCTCTCTCTCTAACTCTACCTCTCAAATAAATAAAATCTTCTTTCTAAAAAAAAAAGACAACATTGAAAATATACTGGAAAATCATACTAGAAAGTGACACTCCAAAATACTAACACGACGCCTTTGAGTGCTGAGAAACAGGTGGCTCTACTCCCCTTCCCCTGCAGTGGGGCACATTCTCCTGCTCACAGTGAGCAAGCGTTGCCTTCACAGTCACAAAAAACACCACGTCAAGTGGCTTTACAACTGGGCTAATTCCAACTTTTTTGGAAAACTGGCCAAAGTGTTCGTACCCTAAGAGATTTGGGAAAACGAAGCAGTTGTGATTTCTAACAAAAAGACAGAGAAAAATGTGTGATCATCTCTAGATCTGGGAAAGTATCAGGAAGGGTGACAAGGTTGGAGACAAAAATTATTGCCTACCCTCAAACTCACATCTTGTTAGGTAGACTTGATTTTGTTAAGGTTCAAAATGCTTGGGGGAGGGCACTGTGGTGCAGTGGGTCAAGCCATCGTTTAGGATGCTGGCATGCCATACCAGAGGGACGGGACGAGCTACTCCACTTCTTATCCAGATTCCTGCAAACGTGGCACCCTGGAGGGCAGCAGATGACAGCCCCAAGCACTTGAACCCCCGCCACCCACATGGGAGACCTGGTTGGAGCTCTGGGATCCTGGCTTCAGCCTGGCCCAGCCCTGGCTATTGCAGGCATTTGGGGAGTGAACCAGCACATAGATCTCTCTCCCCTCCTCTCTTTGTCACTCTGCTCCTCAAATAAATAAGCCTTACAAAAAAAAAAAAAAAAACCTGAGAGGTTCATTTAAGAAAAAAATACTTTTGGGAAGGAAGAATATTCAAAGGAAAACCTCACATAGAGAAATTCAGATATAAGGGTTTAAAGAGATCAGCAACATATGTTGACATTTGGAGAAAGATGGTGTGTTAGACTCTCTGGCCACGGTGACCGTGGTGGCACCCAGCTGCATAGATCCTCAGAGACTGCTCAGTAATTGTTTCTAGAATTAAAAGTATATATGCAGCCAGCACTGTGGCACAGCTGGTTAAGCCTCCACCTGTGGCGCCAGCATGCCATGTGGGCGCCAGTTCGAGACCAGGCTGCTCCACTTCTGATCCAGCTCTCTGCTATGGCCTGGGAAAACAGTGGAAGATGGGCCAAGTGCTTGGGCCCCTGTACCCACGTGGGAGACCCACAAGAAGCTCCTGGCTCCTGGCTTCGGCCATTGTGGCCATTTGGGGAGTGAACCAGTGGATGGAAGACCTTTCTCTCTGTTTTTCTCTCTATCTGTCTATAACTCTGCCACTCAAATAAATAAATAAATCTTTTTTTAAATGAAAAAAAGTATATAATAAGATGGTGTTAACGATCACTGAGAAAGATTTGGGGAAGCTTCTGTCGATCTGTTCCTATAAACCCACAGTGGGGCAGGTGTTGGACATGTAACTCAGGCCAGACATCGGGTACTGCCTTTGGGAGACCCTAAGCCACCTAATCTCCCACCTGAAGGTCAGGCACAGCAGCCAACAGACCTGGGACACCTCCGGCCCTGCCTCCTCCCTCTGCGAGCACCACGCACCAGCAAGCCCCCTCCCTGGGTCTGCCTTCTCCCTGCCACCACCTTCCCGGGTTCTAGCGCTTGCCTCCCTGCCCCTGCTGCTGCCCGGTGCAGCCAAGCTTCAGCCATGACTCCTGTGGGGCCGATGGCTGGGACTAGGACAGACCTCCCCTGCTCCAGACGTCCGGGGCCCCTCGCGCACACCCTTGTAGGCTGTCCCCAGCATCCACCCCCTCCGTCTTTGCACACTGCTGGCTGTCTCGCTGGAACTCTTCAGTAAGCTGCTTCCCGCACTCCAATCTTTGTTCTCGAAGCTTCCTTTCCCTGTCTCTCCACAAGGGAGCTTGTCCGGGGTCAGGCCTTGCCCTCATCCTCACACCTGCCAGTCGAGACAGGAGTCAGGCAAGGATGTGGTGCCAGGTAAAACCCTTTTCAGCCCATCATCACAGCTGGAGCAAACACACTGCTCAGTACCTGGGAATGCCCACTCCCACCTGACCCTGGGGAAAACAGGAAGAGCGACACGAGGGCCCTGGGGCATCAAGTTCTCTTCACGGGCCACTGAGCGCCCAGCCCAGCAAGGACACGGGCAGCCTTGCCAATGGCATTTAAGCGCAGCGTCTCTCGGGGCGCGGGGCACATGCTTCCACTCTAATCCCGCCCACACAACAGCACATCCTCAAAAACTCAGGCGTCAAGCGACTCATCAAAACACACCCAGTCCAGCTCGCGGTGGGCCCTCCCACGGAAGCAGCCCTGCTCCGTGACGGGGGAGGCAGAGACGCACCTGGGAGTGATTGCTCGTGGTCTCGACCTTGTCCTGGGACTTGTCTCGGGCCAGCCTGGCGGCTTCTCGCACCTCCTGGAATTTCTCTGCAAACTGAACGCAGGCAGTGGTTACGCAGGTTTTTATTATTAACCTTCCTCACGGCTGACGGCCAGAGCCCTCGGCATCATCTCGTATCCGTTTTCAGTTCATAAATTCCGTGTACATCCAGACGAACTTCATTTGAGATGAAAAAGCAATGAACCCAAGGGATTTTTTTTTTCCCCAAGAAACAACCTTGGGCCAAGGTCAGGACCAGTTTCTGAACTGCTGAAGCCAGCTGGACGATGAAGCCGGAGACACAGACGGTGCGGCAGGGTGAGCCACCCCTGTGCAGCCAGCACCCTGTCCCAGAGCATCAGCTGTGGTCTCAGCTCCGCTGCTTCCAGCCCAGCTCGCTGCCGATGCACCTGCGAAGACAGCAGGTGACACCTCCCAAGTGCCTGGGCCCCTGCCACCCCGTGCGAGACCCGGATGGAGTTCTGGGTTCCCGGCTTCAGCCTGACCCAGCCCTGGCTGTTGTGGGCATTTGTGGGCATTTGGGGAGTGAATCAGCAGATGGAAGACCTCGCTCTCTGTCACTCCTCTTTTCGAAGAAACAAACAAATCTTTTCTTAAGAAAGTAAAAACAAAGACCTCAGGTTAACAGTAACTAATACAAATGCAACTGAAGGAATTTAGCTAAATCCCTACGGAAAAGATCCAAGAACCAACCCTGATAACTCAATGTCACAACACAGAAAAAGACCTTAAGAGTCAGGGGGAGGGGACCAGGTTCCCAGAGCCTCCAGCTGGGTCCTGTTTTAAACCAGCCAACTACAAAAACTTCCGGGGGCACAAGTGGGAAATCTATTTGAATAGAGACTGTTGTCAACGGGCGATTTTTGGTCCTGTTGGGAACCCTACCGACCTTCGTGGTTATGTTGGAAGATGTCATTTGTTTAAGAGGTGATGCCATTTGGGGTGAAACGTCACCGTAATTTAAAGTCCTTCACGGCCGGCGCCGCGGCTCACTAGGCTAATCCTCCGCCTTGCGGCGCCGGCACACCGGGTTCTAGTCCCGGTCGGGGCACTGATCCTGTCCCGGTTGCCCCTCTTCCAGGCCAGCTCTCTGCTGTGGCCAGGGAGTGCAGTGGAGGATGGCCCAAGCCCTTGGGCCCTGCACCCCATGGGAGACCAGGAGAAGCACCTGGCTCCTGCCATCGGATCAGCGCGGTGCGCCGGCCGCAGCGCGCTACCGCGGCGGCCATTGGAGGGTGAACCAACGGCAAAAAGGAAGACCTTTCTCTCTGTCTCTCTCTCTCACTGTCCACTCTGCCTGTCAAAAATAAAATACAAAATAAAAAAAAAAAATAAATAAAATAAAGTCCTTCACAACAGCAGTGAAATAGACGAAGATACGTGGTAAATGTCAACTGTGACATCATAATAATGATGTCACAGTTATGTCATCACAGGGTTGTGTGTATGGGAGCTCATTATACTAGGCTCTCTGCCTTTTTTTTTATTTGCTTATTTGAAAGGCAGAGCAATGGGTGGGGGAGAGAGAAAGAGAGAGAGAGAGAGAGAGAATGGATCGTTCATCTGCTGGCTCACTCCACAGCAGCCAGGGCTGGGCCAGGCTGAAGCCAAGAGCCCGGAACTCCATCCTTGCCTCCTGTGTGGGAGAAGGGGGTCAAGCGCTGGGGCCGTTGCCTGCTGCCTTCCCAGCAGGGAGCTGGACCGGAAGCTGAACGGCTGGGACTTGAGACCTGGTGCTCCCGTATGAGATGCAGCGGCTTAACCCACTGTGCCGCAGCCCCAGCCCCGGCCCCACTGCTCTTAATGTTTTCTTATTTCTGGAATAAGAGCTGTTTTTTTTTTTTTTTTTAATCCCAGGGCAGTCATATCCATTTCAGGCTGATACTCATGGACAAGGCCATGATCTTCATTGCAAACCCAGTGGACGGAGACCCACACAGTGGACGGAGAACTGACAGGTAAGGCAGGTGTCCCAAGGAGAGACAGCTAAGTGGGAGAGCAGTTCTGTGCTCCTGCTAAGGACCTACTGCTTGGCGAGCTGAAGCCAGTCCCCGGATGTCTTTCCACCCGGGTGGCTGTGAGGATTCACAGTCCCCCGGTGACCCCAGCACCCCGGGCCCAGCCCACCCCCAACCTGGCAGAAGCACACACAGGCGCGGTCCGGGACCCATGAGCTTTGGGCTCAGGCCTGCACGGCCCCGCCCACTAGGAAACTGAACAATCCGATCAGAGGCGAGCCTGCTTCCCGTGTGCAGGGGGCCTGGTGGCCATTGACACAGGCGGGAATTGCAAAGAAAATGTCAGCAAATCAGGTAATGAATGGGGTTGGAGAATCCTATCAGATACGTTGTAACTGAATAACCATTGTGAAGCATGTGCTATTAGTAGAGGTTGGATGGAACAGAGCCAGCTGTTACTAAGGAAATCAGCTTATGATGAAGGGCTCAGGACAGAATGAGAAAGGCTATGCGGCGCTGAAGCTCTGAGGTCAACTCCAGGAAACTGGGGAGGAGCAGGAATCGAAATCCCTACCGCAAGGCAGCGCCTGGCACATTCTCCATCAGTTAAAGGGGCATTAAAAAAACATCAAACCTGGAAAGAACCTGGGGCAGGCATCTCGCACGCTGAGTGGGACACCCCCTGGGACGCCAGCAGCCCAGGCTGCCGTGCCCGGCTTGGAGTCCTGGCTCCGCTCCCAGGGCGCGCTCCCCGCTACTGCACAGGCTGGGAGGCAGCAGGTGATGGCTCAAGGTCTGGGGCCGCTGCCACCCATGTGGGAGACCGGCAGGGAGTTCCAGACCCCTGGCTTTAGCCCGGCCTGGTCTGGGTTGCTGCAGACATTTGGGGAGTGAACTAGAGGATGGAATCTCCATCTCTCTCTCTCTCTCCCCTCTTCCTCTCCCCCCCTTCCCCATTTCAACTAAATTAAAAAAAAAAATCTGGATGCAAACAGAATGGAACATTTATCAAGCTTGTGCTGGAAGGCTAGGAGTATAATTTTCTAAGCTTGGAAGAAATAAAAGACAATCATGAAAGTGACAGACTTGAGTACATAACAATTTAAAGCTTTCGAATATAAAAAGAAAGAAAGAAAATAAAACCCTAAACCAGAAGGGAAACAAGAGGCTGGGGAAAATATAGTTTTTCTGATACAACAGGAAAAGGCCATTATATTTAGCACAGGAAGAGTTGATGCAAACTGAAAAGAAAAATATGAAAACCCCAAGCGATAAGTGGCAAGATTCACAAACAATACCATCGCCCGACAACGTTCGGCGTGGCTGGAAATGCAGATCAGAATAAGGAGGCATTTTCCTCGCCTGGTAAACCAGCGAGCACTAAGCCCAAGGACCCCTCTCGGGGGCTTAGGAGCCAGGCTCCCTGTAAGCCCACACCCCCAGCACCCTCAGCCAGCACCAACCGCACCCAGAACACGCAGCTACCTGTACAAAGGCACCCGTGTCACACAGTTCGTTGTTGTTGTTGTTTTTTTACTGGCCTGGTGTTGGACGCCTCGTACCCTAGTCGCCCTTGAAAGCACAACACGACATTCATCCTTGCGAGCAGCGCTGTGATCTGCCCGGCGGTCTTCACCTTAGCCACACACAGTTCCCCGAGGGGTGCGCTGGTGTGTTTAACCCCGCCCATGCCTGGTTTCTTCTCTTCTCCCTTCCTTATCCCCTTCTTTCTTTTTAAATATTTATTTGAAAGGCAAAATTACACAGAGAGAGAGAGCGGAGGAGAGAGAGAGAGAGAGAGAGAGAGAGAGAGAGATCTTCCATCTAGTGGTTCACTCCCCAAATGGCCACAACAGTTGGGGCTGGCATCCCATATGGGTGCTGGTTCAAGTCCCGGCTGCTCCATTTCCGATCCAGCTCTCTGCTGTGGCCTGGGAAAGCACTGGAGGATGGCCCAAGTGCTTGGGCCCCTGCACCTGCGTGGGAGACCTGGAAGAAGCTCCTGGCTCCTGGCTTCAGTCTGGCCCAACCCTGGTGATTGCCACCATCTGGGGAGTGAACCAGCAGATAGAAGACCTGTCTCTCTCTGTCTCTCTCTAACTCTGACTTTCAAATAAATAAATACATCTTTTTCTTTTTTAAAACAGGAAATGATTTGCCTATCATTGCTTGATTTGGTTTGTGGCTTTTTGGGGGTCTGGCTTCTGAAGACCTGGGCAGACAGCGCCATTTGCTTATTCAAAACCGAGTTTTTCTCTTCTGTTAGCTTAACAGGATCTCACGTTTGACAGCAGCAGGAGAGCTCTGGAGAAAAAGCTGACCTCAGCAACCCAAAGCCCTGTGTTTAGGTTTTTGGGGGTCGGGTGAGGAAGTCCAAGGACCCAAGGCTAATGGGGGAGCCCAAAAACGTGTGGTGGTATCAGCCTCCTCTACCTCCTTCCTCTCACGAGGAATGCACATGTGATGGACAGAGCCTGAGACGCCATGTTGCCATCATGAGGGAAAGGCCGTTAAAAGGGCAAAAAAACAAAACATGAAGAACCCTCAGACCCAACATGACATCTCTTTCCCCTGAGAAGAATGAGCCGTTTGTTTAGCCACTGTGACTCGGTTTTTTTCTGCCACTTACAGCCATACAACATACCAAGGGAATACATAATATTCTCCATTTTTAAAGACGAGGGGCAGGAGTTTGGTGCAGTGTCCATGTCCACACCAGCCTGCCCGGGTCCGTGCCCTGGCTCTGCTCTCAAGTTCAGCTTCCTGCTAACGTGGCCCCGGGGAGGCATGGAGACGGCTCAACTGGTGTGTCCCTGCCACCCGTGAGGGAGACTTGGACTGAGTTCTGGGCTCTGAACTTCAGCCTGGTGCCATCTTGGCTGCCACAGGCATTTGGGGACTGAACCAGTGGAAGGAAGGCCTTTAGCTGTTTCTCTCTCTCTCTCTCACCCTCTCAAAAATAAGATTAAAAAAAAAACAAACACAAAAACCTGGTCCTTAAACCAGGAGTAGGGTGATATCCCTAAGCCGCACAGAACTCTGGGAAGCCCCCTCTCAGTCCTCAGTGGGCGGGTGCCCTGTCCCCCCGCAGTGGAGGTGGCCGAGGCCCCATGGACCCCTGGGCTGGGCTACGCAGGGCTGGAAGCGTTCTCTGCAGGAAGGGACTGTGACAGCACCGTGGCCGTAGTGACAGCACTGTGGCCGTAGTGACAGTGCCGTGGCTGTGGTGACAGTGCCGTGGCCGTGGTGACAGTGCCGTGGCCGTGAGCCCCTGGAATCTACGTCCCAGCTGCGGGAAGGACAGAGAAGCTGGGAGAAAGCCCTTGGAAATGAAACCATGCCCTTCCCTCCGGGGCCGTGGGCGGGCGGCTGGGAGGCAGGAACAGGGGCCGCACCTGTGCCCGAGCACGCCCAGGGCTCCCTGTGGGCCGCGGCCCTCGGCTAATGGGCGCTGGGCGACTCATCCACAGAGGGAAACATGGCCGTGAAGCCTTCTGGAGCAAGGACATGCCCAGCACTTCTCAGAGAGATCAGCCTCAGCAGGTGCAGGGGCGGAGCCTGAGCTGCAAGGCAGGCGGGATGCTGCCCGCTGTCCGGGAGAGGGACCAGGGTCCCCCAGGGAAGCAGGCACGGATCCCCGGGTCTCTGGGCTCCTTCGAAACACAGGAGACTTGTTCCGGTTTGCCTCTGGAGTTCTCCTTCCTCCGATTCTTTCCAAAGGAACCTTTCTCCTTCTCCTGCCCAGCGACTCGGGTTCCGGCAGGGCTTGGAGAGCGCCCTGGGCCACAGCCGGTCAGGGATGCTCGGACGCCATCCCGGACAGCACTCAGGGCACAGTGCTGAGACGGGCCCGACCGGGTCCCCGCCAGCCACCGCCCCGGCACTCCCAGCGCGCACTTGAGACGCAGGTCCCGGCAACCCCTTCGTCCACCTCACCAGCACACCGTAGCCTCTGCCCCTCACTACACCTGGTCCTCACCCCCGGCTCAGGAAAAGGCAGCATTGCACAGTCCACCCAGCCCGCCCCCAGCTCTGTGCCTGCTTCCACTCCCCAGGGCATTCTGTCTCTGCCACCCGACTCACAGCTTCAGCGGCTCTGCCCTGCACTGCCCTGCCCACTGGGGAGGGCGGGGACCCACACACAGTGCAAACCTGACCATTTTCCTTCTGGGCTGAAAATCCACTGGAGGCCAGAGGCTAAGGCCCAGACATCAGGCCTCCCAAGGGCTGGTCCCCAGCAGCCTCCCAAGTTGGATGCTCAGTGAGGCAGATGGGGCCCAGGCCATATTACTGGGCCCAAGCAATACCAGAGCCACCACACAGATGCTCTTTGGAGGTCCCCGCCCTTCATAGCAAAACAGAGTTCTTTGAAGCAGGTGGCAGGCAGGGCTGCCCCCTGGGAACCTCAAGGGGTATGGAGTGGCTGGCGTTTAGCTCAGCAGTTAAGAGGCCCACGTCCCACAGTGAGTGCCTGGGTTCAAGTCCTGGCTCTGCTCCAAATTCCAGCTTCCTGCCAATGTGCACCCTGGGAGGCAGCAGGTGATGGCTCCATTACTTGGGTCCCTGCCACCCACGTGAGAAATCTGATGGAGTTCCTGGCTCCTGGCTCTGGCCTCGGTTGGGCCTCAGCTGTTGCAGGTGTCTGGGGAGTGAGCCAGAGGGTGGGAGATCTCTGTGTGTGTGTCTGTCTCTCAGATTAAAAGAAAAGCTGGGAAGCTGGTGCCGGGGCATAGTAGGTAAAGCTGCCACCAGCAGTGCCTGCATCCCATATGGGCGCCGGTTCAAGTCTCGGCTGTTCCACTTCCCATCCAGCTTTCTCCCGTAGCGGCCTGGGAAAGTAGCAGAAGATGGCCCAAATGCTTGGGCCCCTTCACTCCCCAAATGGCCGCAATGGCTGGAGCTGAGCCAGGCTGAAGCCAGGAGCTAGGAGCTTCCTCCAGGTCTCCCACCTGGGTGGCAGGGGCCCAAGCACTTGGGCCATCCTCCTCTGCTCTCCCAGGTGCATTAGCAGGGAGCTGGATTGGAAGTGGTGCAGCCGGGACTTGAACTGGCGCTACGATATGGGATGCCAGCGTTGTAAGCATTTAACCCCCTGCGCCACAAAGCCACCCCTACACTTCTCTTTTAATTCCATTTCCCACAACTTCCTGGAGTACCACACAGGGCTCTTCCACCAGCCTGTGTGGAATCCCCTCTCCAAAGCCGGCCAGAGGAGGCTGCTCCTGAGTGACCAGGTCACCCCCTCAGTGCTTGGGGGTTCCCTAGGTCAGTGGTCAGCCAGGATCTGTTGCCAACACCTTTCAATCCCCCCAAAGGTGTGTCCTAGACCCCTTGAATAATCGAATCTAAGCCATGAATCTCTTCCTTGAAAACCAACACACAGTCCTGTGTGTGATTCTCTATGGGATGAGGGACGCCCACTGTGCCTCCCCTTACTCCCTCTCTGGTCCTCCAACCAAGTCACCAACACTGCTGGGTGCTGGGGACAAACCGTGAACCTCTCAACAGTGAAGCAAGCGCCTATCACCAGGATGCACGGCCAACAGCGGCAGGTGCACCGGGGAACAACCTAACCCTCACGGGGGGAAGGTCACCCGCTCCTTGGAGTCCTGCGATTCTAATGGAGCTGAGCTCAACAAACAAGCTGCCCTCTCTGAGTGTTTGTGGACCCCGCTGGGCACAGGAGCAGAGGCTGACGCTGGTGGGGGTGGGGCAGGAGAGATGCTTGTCCCCATTGCTTCTTCATGTTGCAACCTCAAGGCTCCGCCCAATGCAGTGTCACTTGGAAATGGATTTCCCTCCTCCACGTGACTGCTGCATTCGCTCAGGACCTGGCATTTCTGAAAGGGCACCTGGTTTGGCAGCCCTGCGATGCCAGAAGGGATGAAATCGAATTCAGAAAGCAACCCTGCTCACCAAGTGCCCCCACGCCTCCCTCCCCGGGGCAGGCAGCCACCAGCCACGGCAGGGACCACGTTACCTTGGTCAGCTGCTGCTCGGAGGAAAACCCCAAACCAAATACCGTGTTGGCTCTGCTGTCGGCCCACTGCCCGAACTTCTGCGATGTCTTGGTGAAGGTCATATTGGGCGTGATGGTGCTGTTTATGATCACCTGCAGGAGAGAGCCCACAGGGCAAACCGTGAGTCGCATGCCAAAGGCGCCCCCGGGCACGTCTTCCGGCAGCAAAGCCTCTGCTCTGTCACACCAGGTCCTGACACATCGCACGCCGAGTCGGACACTCAGCCACTTTAAGGGCTCGCGAGACTTCACAGATGCTCAGTGGAAAATAAGATCTCCCTCGTCATCAAGGGCAAACGTCCCTACTGAACACCATATGGTTTCCAAGCTATACATTTCCCCAAGGTGGCCCTGCTATGCGTCCTCTGAAAAACTGTACCGCGTGCCTGTTCCAGCCCCCGGAACCCCGGGGTCCAGCTCAAACCGTTGAAAAGCTCCGCGGGCAAATGACACCTGCTGCTTCCAACAGGTACGAGCAGGTTCTCTCCAAGGAAGCTCCTTTGTAGAGGGGTAGTTCACAGGCCCTGATACACAGGGCCGAACAGGTGCAAGGGACAGTGTGGGAGATTGGGATGAGCTGTCACCTCGCTCCTGGGCCCAAAGGGATGAGGGGAAGAAGAGGCAGCAGGCCCTGGAGGAGCAGAGCCACGTAGAACAAGCTGCCTTGGAAAACGAAGCAACTGGGGCCGGCGCTGTGGCGCAGCAGGTAAAGCTGCTGCCTGTAGTGTCGGCATCCCATATGGGCGCTGGTTCTAGTCCTGGCTGCTCTACTTCCCATCCAGCTCTCTGCTATGGCATGAGAAAAGCAGCAGAAGGTGGCCCAAGTCCTTGGGCCCCTGCAACCCACATGGGCAACCAGGAAGAAGGTCCAGGCTCCTGGTTTTGGCCTGGCTCGGCCCTGGCCATTGTGGACATCTGGAGAGTAAACCAGCAGACGGAAGCTCTCTTTCTCCCTCTCTCTCTCTCTGTAACTCTTTCAAATAAATAAATAAATAAATAAATAATCTATCTATCTTCTTTTTAGAAAAATAAAAGGCAGTAACAGCTGTCACTAGTGATATAAAAGCCACCGAGATAGATTCATACATACACAAAGGAACCTCAAAATGTTCCTGGAAAAATGGAACTTGAAAGATAAGTTTAGGGGCTGGCTTTGTGGCAGAGCCAGTTAAGCCACTGCACACAGTGCTGGCGTCCCAGCTGCTCCACTTCCCATCCAGCTCCCTGCTAATGCACCTGGGAAAGCAGCTGAAGACGGCCCAAGTGCTTGGGCCCCTGCACCCACGTGGGAGACCTGAGTGAAGCTCCTGGCTCCTGGCTTCACCTGGCCCAACCCTGGCTGTTGTGGCCATTGAGGAATGAACCAGCAGATGGACGAGTGCTCTCTCTCTCTCTCTCTCTCTCTCTCTCTCTCTGATACTCCGCCTTCAAATAAAGAAATAAATCTTTTTTAAAAAATAGAACTTTATTTTGGCACAAAAATATTTTTATTTTGTAAAAAAAGAGTTATTTGTTTATTTATCGATTTGACAGGCAGAGAGAGAGAGAGAGAGAGAGAGATCTAACTGCTGGGTCACTCCCTCAATGGCTGCCATGGCCAAGGCTGGTCTAGGCTGAAGTCAGGGGCCTTGGACTCCCTTTGGGTCTCTGACATGGGTGACAGGGCCACAGGCACTTAGGCCATCCTCTGCTGCTTTCACAGGCGCATTAGCAGGGAGCTGGATCAGAAGTGGGGCAGCCGGGACTCGAACAGCGCTCCGATGTGGAATGCTGGCATTGCAAGCAGCAGCTTAACCCGCTCTACCACAACCGGCCCCCAGGAAAAAATATTTTAAAGTCCACACATAGTTTTTTTACTTTCTTTTTTTTTTAAAAAAAGGTTAATTTATTTACGTGAAAGTCAGAGTTACACACACACACACACACACAGAAAGAGAGAGAGAGAGAGAGAGAGAGAATGTCTTCCATCTGCTGGTTCACTCCCTAAAGGGCCACAATGGCTGGGGCTGTGCCAACCCAAAGCCAGGAGCCAGGAGCTTCTTCCAGGTCTCCCACGTGAGTGCAGGGGCCCAAGGACTTGGGCCATCTTCTACTGCTTTCCCAGGCCACAGCAGAGAGCTGGATGTGAAGTGGAGCAGCTGGGACTTGAACCAGTGCCCATATGGGATGCCAGCACTGAAGGCAGCAGCTTTACCTGCTATGCCACAGCGCCGACCCCACTTTTTTTTCATAAACACTTTTGAAGACCCCTTGTGTGGATGACGAGCCTACTGAATTTGCTAACGAGGCATCAGATCAAGAAGAGACCTTAGCTTGATGATAATAGAATTTTTAGAAGTCAATATGGTTATCAGCAACTGCTACTTATTGGGCAGAGTGCCTGCTTTACTTACATTATCTCACTTAAACCTCAACAAGGCAATGAAGTATGAAGGTTTAGGGAATCTTCAAGCAAGGTAACACACGGGGTATGTAGCAGAGACCAGAGGCTAAAGCCCAGGTGGTTGGATTCTAAACCTGCATTCTGAACTACTTCTTCTTCTTCTTCTTCTTCTTCTTCTTCTTCTTCTTCTTCTTCTTCTTCTTCTTCTTCTTTTTTGTACAGATTTACTAATTTATTTTAAAGGGGAGAGAGAGAGAGAGAGAATCTTTTATCTGCTGGTTCACTTCCCAAATGGCTGCAACAGTCGGAGCTGGGCTGACCCGAAGTCAGGAGCCAGGAGCTTCTTCCAGGTCTCCCACGTGGGTGCAGGGGCCCAAGGACTTTCCCAGGCCATTAGCAGGGAGCTGGACTGGAAGCAGAGCAGCCGGGACTCGAACCGGCACCCACATGGGATGCTTGCTAGGCCCCTGCTTTCTGAACTTCTACACCACGTTGCTTTTCGCTGGATCCCTGATGAAGACCACGAACCTCATCACCTCTTGAATTAGTCTATTTTCTGTTACTATAACAAAGGAGGTGTATTTAGTTCACCACTGTGGAGGCTGCAGTCTGAGAGTGGGAGGGCCTCCCGTGACGGCGTCAGAGCAATCACACTGGGTGGGGGTGGGGGGGGGCGACAAGGATCAGAAGCCAGAGACCACAAGAACCCACCCCCCAGGAATATCCACTCTGCAGCACCACAGCCGTCCCCTCCGGGGGCAGAGTCCCAGTGACCTAACTGCCTCCCTCTGGGCCCCACCTCTGATGGGTGCCTCCACCCAGCTGTGCTACAGTGAGGACCACGCCTCCCCGCCACGACCCTCTCCACAACGCTCCACACCCAGCCCCAGGCCCCGTTCCTCGACCCAGGAGCTCGGAGCCTCCACGGCGGCCCAGGGCCTTTCCCTTTCTCTACCTCTCCTCCAAGATCAGTGTGCGCGAGTGGAGACGCTTTATCAAACGTTTTCCATCTGCAACACAGTAAAGGGATCCGCTGTCCCTGGACGCCACTCAGAAATGGGGGCAGGGGATGGACAGTGCAGAGCTAAGCCATGGACGGTCCAGGCCAACACGATTGGGTCTTGGGGAGTCAGTGGGACCCTGGATCAGCCCCAGGCAGACCTAGGGAAGGTGGAGGCTGGGGGCAGGACCAGAAGGGATGGCACAGTCCCAGGAAGCCAAGCCTGGTTGGTTTTCAATTACCAGCATCCTCATTACGGGTCTTGCTGCTGTCTTTACCGTGGCCCTGCAGCCCTGGCTCAGTCACACCTCCCCTCCCCCCCCCCCCCCATTCAGGGGGCAATGGATGGAGGCTGACCAGAGCACAGGGCACAGCTCTCCAGCTCACCCCACACAGGCCACCACTAAACCGGCATTTCTTTAGAACTTATCGGTTGTGAAGGCCCTTTTTCATATTCTTTTATCTACTCTCCCTCTTTATATACAAGGAAAGGGAGGCACAGGAGGGTGGGTGATGAATTCAAAGCTATAAACTTAGCTTGATCAAACAGAGTGCAATGCATGTAGATTCACGATTTCAAGAGCAAAATCCTGTTTAGGGGTTCATTCAGCTTCTTATTCTGTGGACTCGACAGTTTCCAGAAGATTCTCAGGCATTCACTCTAAACCTTGCTTCTCATCTCTCCTTCTGCGACTCTGACCTCACATGTGCTAGACTTTTAGGGGATGTCCAACATTTTTAAAAATCGTATTTGTTGGGGGGGGGGCATGAGAGAGAGAGAGACTGATTTCCCATCAATTGGTGTATCCCCCTAATTCCCGGGAATGAGGAACTCAATCCAGGTCTCCCATGTGAGTGGCAGGGACCCCACTGAGCCATCGCTGCTACCTCACAGTGTGCTGGAATCAGGAGCCAGAGCTGGGAGTCAAATCCAGGCACTGCATCATGGGATGTGAGCATGCTAACCAGTGTCTTAACTACTAGGCTGAGTGATGACCCACAAATCCACTTTTCCATGAACATTTTGAAGTACCCTTGCACAAATCATAGTGAATTTAAAATCCTTGGTGCTAAACTCTCACATCTGGATCAGCTCTGATTCCATTTCTACTACCTGAGTGTTTTTCCCTTGACTCCAGGCACGTGGTCTTGCCTTTGGGTCCTAGTAATTTTTTACTGTGTGCTGGAAAGTGGCTATAAAAGAACAGCTAAAACTCCACACAATGTTGTCATCTACCAGAAAACCTTCTTCCCCTTGACAGGCAAGCAGGGAAGATGGGGAATCCCTGCTACACTCAGGGCTGCAGTTGGGTCAGGGCTGGGCTTCACTTCCACTAATCACAATCCACAGCGCTGGCACTGTGGCACAGCAGGTAAAGCCTCCACCTGCAATGCCAGCATCCCATAGGGGCACTGGTTCGAGTCCTGGCTGCTCCACTTCCGATCCAGCTCCCTGCTACAGCCTGGGAAAGCAGTGGTGGATGGTCCAAGTCCTTGGGCCCCCGCACCCACGTGGGAGACCCGGAAGAAGCTCCTGGATCCTGGTTTCAGCCTGGCCCAGCTCTAGCCATTGCAGCCAACAGACAGAAGATTCTCTCTCTCTCTCTTTCCTCTAACTCTTTCAAATAAAATAAATCTTAAAACAAAACCCAGTCAACCTCCAGTTGACCTCTGTACTTAGAGTGGGCCTTTTAGGAATTTCAAATGAGACCCTGGCAAAAACTTTATCTTCTTTGACCTGAAAGAATGCAGAGTTCTAGTTTTGTCCTTGTGATGTTTTTAGCTCAGTTCTGTAGCTTTCTAAATCCATGCATCTTCCCAGTGTGGCACAACTGGAGGGGGAACTGGCCATGCGTTCGGAGCCAACTGAGTCTCCCATTTTGTCAGTGAGGTTTCATGTAATACCAAACTCTCTGCTGGGTTCTCCACCGGCCAGCAGCAGCCTTTCCCATGGTCCATGCCTGGATTCTCAGCCTCTAGCTGCTCCCAGCCCCAGCAGGTGCCCAGAGGAAAGGGTACACAGGCCCTGGTGTCCACTCCCCCACTCTTGCTGGGGCCTTCAAGTCTTTCTGAGCTTCCAGGCCCCTCGGCAGGTTTTTGCTTCCTTTATGTTGCAAATCTGAGAATGGCACTCTGCCTTCCAGAAATGCACAGTCTACTGCTTCACACTTTGGCCCTGACCTGGGATGCAGCAAAAACTCTCCAGGGGAAAACCACCGGTGGGTTTGAAGCCCCTCAGGTCTCCAATCTTGTCGCACTGCAACCCGTGCAATTCTAGGTTCTCGGCTGTTTCTCGTTTCCCCTGCAGCATCCCTCTAAGTGGCTGTGGGGCCCTAGTTTTCAGGCAGTGCTCAGAATGAGCAAATGCTCCCAGTGACACGAGGGCTACTGATCATCTCAGCTTGGTCCCCGCCTCTCTGGAGTCATGAGTTGGCCCGGTTATTGCTGTTGCCACAGCTGCCTGGTACTTGTACAAGGTATTTATCCACTTTCCCCTCCCCAGATGTTGTCAGAGGGAACACCAGCCTGCTGGACTTCATGTGTCTTCCGGAGAGTCCAAGCACTGAATCTGTAAAGGTTCACAGAGATGCGATTCACCACGAGCCTCGAGCGAGATTTTTCTGTGATGTTTCTGGAGGCCTGCAACCCCATAGAAGGATGCTGGCTTTTTAAGTTTACTTGTTTATTTAAAAGACCATGTTGGGGGAGGGGAGCATGCTTCCATCTGCTGGTTCACTCTCCTAAATGGCCACAATGGTCAGGGCTGTTCCAGGCCAAAACCAAGAACCTAGAACTCCATCCAGGTCTCCCATGTGGGTGGCAAGTGTCCAAGCACTTGGGACATCTTCTGCTGCTTTCCCAGGCACATCAGCAGGGAACTGGATCAGCAGTGGATCCACTGCTGTGGCGCAATGGGATAAAGCCCTGGCCTGAAGCGCTGGCATCCCATATGGGCGCCGGTTCGAGACCCAGCTGCTCCGCTTCCTGTCCAGCTCTCTGCTACGGCTCAGGACAGCAGAAGATGGCCCAGGTCCTTGGGCCCCTGCGCGCACGTGGGTGACCCGGAAGAGGCTCCTGGCTCCTGATTGGCACAGCTCTGGCCGTTGCAGCCATCTGAGGAGTGAACCATCAAATGGAAGACTTCTCTCTCTCTCTCTGCCTCTCCTCTCTCTGTATAACTCTGATTTCAAATAAATAAATCTTAAAAAAAAAAAAAAAAGAAGTGGATCAGCCGGGACTTGAACTTGCGCTCTGATATGACATGCTGGTGTTGCAAGAAGCAACCTAGCCTGCTGCCTCACAACGCCGGCTCCGGGACGCTGCTTTTATCAGTTAAGCAAGACTGTGCTCAGGCATGTCAATCATGGGATCACTGCAAGCTACACTGCTCCCAGCTTCTGTGACCCCTGGCCAATGGCCCAGTTCCTTCCTCTCCTGTAGTAGGAGTGTGTGTGTGTGTGTGTGTGCGCGTGCAACGGCCAGGGCTGGACCAGGCCGAAGCCAAGAGCCAAAGCTACTTATGGGTCTCCTACATCCGTGGCAGGGGCCCAAGCACTTGGGCCATCTTCTGGGGCTTTTCCCAGGCCATTAGCAGGAAGCTGGAATGCAAGGGGAGCAGCCGGGACCCCAACTGGCGCCCATATGGGATGCCGGCATTGCAGGCGGCGGCTTTACCCGCTACACGACAGCCACAGCCCCTATTCTCAACTTCAGATGGAGGAGCACCTGGACTGGTGGCAGACCTACCTGTCCAGAGGAGTGGCGTGTACATGAGGGTTCCCTTTGATCCTACAGCAGGGCGGGGGGCTGTGTTGGGGATGCAGGAGGTGGTGGACCTGCACATCCCAGCCTTGCAGGAGAAGTGGGGTGCTGGCCCGGGTCAGAGAGGAGGACGTCGTCTAGTGGGAGGAAGCAGGGTGGGGAGCTGAGGGTCTGGGCAGAGGGTCCCAGGTTAGGAAGCAATCCAAAGGAGCAGGTGGAGGAGTGGAGGGCTAGGGAGGGAGACAGGAGGGAACGGAGGAGGGAAGTCTGCCCCCCCCCCCACCAATGCCCCGGGGACAAGGACAAGGGCAGGCACAGGCAGGGGTGAGTGTTCTGTGCAGGATGACTCAGCAGGAGGGCACCAGGGAAGACCTGGGGGCAGAAACCGAAGCCCAGCACAGAGAAGAGGCTGCCATGTACGGTGTGCTGGGCGTGCCCTTCGACCCCTCCTCCTGGGTCCAACAGCTCCTGGGAGAAAGACACCCCCAAGCGAAGGCGCCAGTTCCCCCAGAGCACCGGAAGTGAGTTTCCACGGAGTGCCTACAGCACCTGCCGTTGAGGGCAACCTGGATGAAGTGGGAAGCTCAGCTCCCGGGGCCTCCAGTTGCACCTGACTCCCAGAAGCCAGGGAGAGCTTCCCGTGAGAAGCTGGGGCTGAGTGACAGCCTGACAAGCCACGCTGCCTGCCTCCAAGACACTGGTGAAACAGATGATGCCGTTTTCAAAGCCAATGAAAACCTCCCATGTGCTAGGAGCCATCCCCACACTCACTGTCATAACCGCAGGTGCACCACGCGTGATCGGAAGAGGAAACAACAGCGGAGGGTGGAGGAGGGGGGCCGGAAGGGGGTCCTGGGAGCAAGTCTACATCCCCAGAAGGAAAGAGGCACATCTGGGGCTGTCAGCTTCCACGATTAAGGGATGCTCAAGACGCAGCAGGTGCTGCGTATTCGCACAAGAGCTGACCTCTGAGGTCTGTCACAGCACAGGTTTCTGCGAGCCGGTGAATCACCGAGAACCAAGGGCGGCAGAGTCATCTGGGCACCCGGGAGAAGCACCTGCCACAAGCGCAGGCCGTCTCTCACCGAGGTGGCGGTGATGAACTCGGCCTGTACTAAAGCCAACAGCGCCGTGACGGCTCAATTAACAAATGCTCTGGAAATGGAGTATCCCCCTTGATGGAGCTGGCTGTTCTGCCCAAAGACCTGCTATCAATCACGCGGCTGCCGGCGTGTACCGTATGGCTCCCAGCAGTGCGCTGAGAAGCTGCAAGCTGGCGGATGCCCTCCTGGGGCTCCCATCTGTCCGTGAACACTGCCAACCCCAGGCCCATGCGAAGGTCTTGGTCCTTGGTCTCCTTGGCAGTGACCCTGGCCTCTGCCCACTCTGAGTCTGTGGACGTGGTGCACCTGCTGCAGGCCTGCAGAGCACGCGGCCAGAAGTGACCTCATCACAACTCGCTCGTCCTCTTCAATGGCTCTGTCCACGCTGAGACAAGCCAGGCGTGGTCCCCCTCCTGGACAAGGGCTGGCAGCCTCCCCACAGTCAGGGATCCACACAGGTCCCCTGGAGCTCGGGCAATGTTGATGTAACACAGCTCAGTGTTCCCCCCACTCAGATCTTCCAGCGGCACCCGGGACCAACCCGAGAAGAAGGAACCCCCACCACGCTGTGACGGCTGACCACAGGCTCTTTCCATGTGATCAGCGCCCACAGCTGCCGGGGAAGGGGAGGCCTTGCCTGCAGGTGTCCAAGTAGAGCAAGACAAACGCGGGACGGCACAGCAGCCTGCTGTACCCGGGGTGGGGCAAGAGCCTCCAATGCTCCCAGTCGTGACCCCGCCTCTGCTCTCCCAACTGCCCATGGTGCACCTGTGGCTCACACGGCAGCTGAGGCCAGTGCGGCCTTGGCCCACAGCCACCTCCAAGTCCCTTCCACACCAGCAATGGCCACTGAACTCAGCAACTCCTCTATGTGTTTGGGACGAGTGGGGCAGGGTCCCCCTTCTAGGTGGCTATAGCCTCTTGCCTGGAGAGGCTCAGACATGCCCGGGAGTGCCAACCAGAGGCTCAACCTCTTGCCAGAAGGGCAAGACACAGGCCGAGACCTGCTCATGGTCCCAGCAGCGCCACCCAAGGCCCCAAGGGCTGAAAGCATCCGGCCAGGCATCGTTTCAGTTCGGATCCACATCGGGAACAAAGGTCCAACCCGAAGTGGAGTTGTCCCAGTGCAGTGGAACACAATGCCGGGAAAGGCAGACGGGGTCCCCCGCCTCCAGCCCCCAGCCCCAGCCCATGTCGGCATCTCCTATTTCACCTGGTGGAGGTGCCACAGCCCTCCTGAGACCTGGGCTGTGCGGGACAGGCAGCAGGGACCCCAGGCTTGGAGTGAAATCCTAGCTGAGTGGACAGGGGTGCGGCAGCAGGAGGGCGGGCAAAGGCATCAGATGGAGCCCAGGCAGGAAGTGTACCGATGTGCCAGGGTCAGCTCAGCGTGCAGGGCAGGCCACAGCAGGGAGGGAGCGTCACGCGGACGACTCCCTCGCCGGAAGCTGGGGTTAGGGCCCCAGCAAAGGGTAGGGAGGGCAAGCCGCGGGGCACGGGGCGGTGGCAATAGCTGTGAGCCCTCTGGGGTCTTCTCCTTCTCACAGAGCAGCGGGAGGAGGAGGCTCTGACCGGTGTCCAGCAGGAGCGAGGGGGTGACGGGGCCACAGCTCAGTGCTTTGTGTTCCAGTCCTCTGGAAACTTGTCCCTGGGCACCCAATCCCCAAGTGACAGTCACGGGGATTACACCACGGCCTGGCTCCCCGGGCCTCTGCTCGCTCCCTCCTGCAGAACAAGGGTTCTACTGCGGCTGTAAAGCCGGGGCTTGGGGGTGGGGGTGGGGGCGTGGTTCCAGGAACCACAGGCGCTGGGCACACAGGAGGTGGGCCCAGGAGCCCCCGATTACACATCTGAATTCAGGGGTGCTGTGTGGTCGGGGTTTCCGATCCCCACTTCCCAAGTGACTTCTCTAACTGCCCTCCCCCCCTCCACGGGGCCTGAGTCAGCTCCACCCTCCCATGCCCCACTGACTTCTCCCCGACGTCGTCACCACCGCCTTCAAGGACTGCAGATCGGGAGCCACACAGGAGCGGACACATGGACGAATTACCGACAGCTCGGCTAATTGGACTAAAGCACTCGCTCCAACAGCCATTTTATCTACACGTAGGCCCGGTACATCCTGGGATAATGCATCTGGGGCCGGCAGAGGAATGAGAGGATCAGGGAACGCAGGGCGGCTGGACTCCCAGGCACCAGCGGGGCCTCCTGGACAGAGCCCAGGCGGGGCCAGCTCAGAGGTGCAGAGGAGGGGGCTTTACCACCGCGGCATTGCCATGTCTCCCAGTCGGGAAAGACGCCAAGGCCAAACACGAGGCCCTGACCTACTGTGCACCAGGGGCTTCCACACTTCCTCGCCACCCACCAGGCCCCACCACGCACCATCAGCCGGCGGACTGAGCTGGAAACGCCTGACCCTACGCCTCCCCAGACGCGCTTCCCGACCCAGTGAGCCGGGAGCTGGTGTCCAAGGAGCTGGGCCTCTCCAGCGGCGTGTCCTCCGCCAGGCCACCGCCCCTCCATAGACCTTCGCCATCAAATGAGGACTTCCGGGCTTCCTTTCTGAGTAGGAGGAGGGGTTGCAACAACTGGAAGGAAGAGAAAGAGGACGGTGGGGCCGAGCCTGCTCGATCCGCAGGTCTGTGGTGCTGAAGGGAGAAGCGGCCATGTGAGGGGCTGGCAGGCACCCGCAGGCTCTGGGGCCTTACCTGGGGGACCTCCCATGCCCTCTGCTCTGGGGGGTGGGGCAGAAGCTGACGCCCAGCACTGAAGACCCGGATGGGGTTCCTGGCTTCAACCTGGCCCAGCCCCAGCTGTTGTAGCCATCTGGGGAGTGAACCAGCAGATGGAAGATTCCCCCCCCACCCTGCCTCTCTCTCTTTCTCTCTGCCTTTCCCTCTCTCTCACTCTGCCTTTCAAATAAATCTTTTTTTTTTTTTTTTTTTAAGCGCCCAGCAGGATGAGGAGAGACTACAGACAGAGAGGACAAAGCAGCAGGTCCATTTTGTCAGAGACTCGCTGAGACCTCGGCTGGCATCCTTTCTTCTTTCCGCTCCCACAATAAGGTGGCAAAAATATCGGGGAAGATGGGAGAAAAATAAAAGCACCAGGAAAAAAAATTATTTCAAGAAATCCTCTCAAACCACTTGATTAAACCAACTCCCGTGCCTAACGGTACCCAAACCAGACGAGAGGTACTGCCCCGTGCTGGCCATGACCAGACGAGAGGTACTGCCCTGTGCCGGCCATGACCAGACGAGAGGTACTGCCCTGTGCCGGCCATGACCAGACGAGAGGTACTGCCCCGTGCCGGCCAAGGTGCAGAATCTGCCGTTCTCCCGCACGCTGGGAGAAGCAACTCTTTGAGGAAGCGATTTGGCCACGAGCATCAGGAGCCACAAAGTGTTCCTATTTTCTACGATTTCTAGGAACAGGACGGCTTCAAAAGCAAGCAACTAAAGGTACCCACGACAGCAAGGCACTGAAGCCACTTAAATATCCAACCATAAGGGGGAAATTAAGAGTGTTATTGGGGCCGCTGCTGTGGTGTAGCGGGTAAAGCCGCCACCTGCAGGGCCAGCATCCCATATGGATACCAGTTCAAGTCCCGGCTGCTCCACTTCACATCCAGCTCTCTGCTATGGCCTGGGAAAGCAGAAGATGGCCCAAGTGCTTGGGCCCCTGCACATGCATGGGAGACCTGGAAGAAACTCCTGGCTCCTGGCTTCAGATTGGCACAGCTCTGGCTATTGCAGCCAATTGGGGAGTGGCCCAGAGGATGGAAGACTTCTCTCTCTCTGCCTCTTCTCTCTCTGTGTAACTCTGACTTTCAAATGAATAAATCAGTCTTAAAAAAAAAAAGTGTTATTGGCCCTTGGTGGAATTATCACACAGGCATTAAAGCATTAGGTATGAAGACAGTGTGGTGGGGGCCGGCACTGTGGCACAGAGGGTTAACACCCTGGCCTGCAGTGCCGGCATTCCATATAGCCACCGGTTCAAGACCCGGCTGCTCCTCTTCCGATCCGGCTTCCTGCTGTGGCCTGGGAAAGCAGTAGAAGATGGCCCAGGCCCTTGGGCCCCTGCATCCATGTGGGAGACCCAGAAGAAGCTCCTAGCTCCTGGCTTTGGATTAGCGCAGCTCCGGCCGTTGTGGCCAATTGGGGAGTGAACCAGTGGATGGAAGACCTCTCTCTCTTTCTGCCTCTCCTCTCTCTGTGTAACTCTGACTTTCAAATAAATAAATAAATAAATAAATCTTAAAAAAAAAAAGTGTGGTAACAAGGAAATTTTTTTTTTTTTTACATTTGGCCTCATTTTAAGTGAAAAAGCAAAGAGCAGGATGTGCGATTGTACAGACGCTGCCCTCACTATTAACTTGTGTGTGCAATGGCAGGAGCATTGCGCCCTCTGCTTTTGCGTGGGATACACAGTGACAGAGGACGCTAAACTCCGCCCGCGTACCTTGGCCCCATCCACGCTGATGATGCGGTAGCTGTTCCTGGTGACATCGTAGAAGTAGGAGACGGTGACCGCCTGCTTGCTGGCCGGCACCCAGTTCTTCTTGGTGCTGGGGTCGATCTGGAAGACGTGTGCCCGGGTGGTGAAGATGGGCTGTTCTCTGCAGGAGGAGAGACGGGCGTGTGAGCTGATGGAACAGGACCCTGGGTGTCACCCACGGTTTCTAGGCCACCTCCTGCCCCTTAAAGGGAACGATGCATATGCATGAGCACAATTAAAATAAGACAAGGAGAGAGAGGAGGGAAAGGAGACACCAGGAGTGTTTCCACCCCCCACACTCCTGTTAGCTGTCAGCACCCTGAGGCTGCAGGGGAACCTGCCCACCCAGCAATCTGCTTACAACGCAGCTCCTGGGGGCGTGTCTCTGGGTCCCCACCAGCTCGCTCCTCCTTTCCCGACATCCTGCTTAGGATTTGGGACTTACACTGCATTTAGGATTTTTGCAACTAATTTGTTTGGGGGAGGGAGGATTCCGCCACCCATCTGTAGCCTCCTGTGATACGAAGGCTCCCCAGAGAGTTCAGGGACAACTGGAGTTAGTGGTACAAACCACTCCAAAATCCCAGCTTAGTTTTTTCAAAGTGTGTGTTATCCATGAACCTGCCTAGGATCCCTTGGGCTTCTATTAAGTAGTGCTCAACTTCACAGCATGTTTGGGGGACTGACGGGAATTATCGTCTTTCCTTGGGGGGATCTCTAGTTTATGTTCAGAACCACTTCACGGCTCTGCTGGCCGAGTCTGCCAGCTTAGCCACCTTCGGAGCTTTGTGGAAAACTGATCAAATCCACCTCTTTGGCTATTGTTTTTTCACAGCACATTGTCTATGTCTCTTTCTGTTTAGTGGGGAATTAATAGACCTTGACGATAGACATCAAGAAATAAGGCAAGGGACAGGCATGGCCCAGCAGGTTGAGATGCTACTGGGGACCCCCATCCCGCTCCCCGTATTGGAGTGCCCAGCTTCAGTCCCAGCTACGCTGCTCCCTGCTGATAATGATGGCCCCAGTGCCTGGACTCCTGCCACCCACGTGGGAGAGCCACATGGGGTTCCAGGCTCCTGGCTTCAGCCTGGCCCAGCCCTGTCTGTTACAGTCATCTAGGGAGGGGACCAGAGGACAGATGATCTCTCTCTCTCTCTCTCTCTCTCTCTCTCTCTCTGTTTCTTCCCCACTCTGTGATTCTGCCTTTCGAATAAATAAATAAATCTTTTTAAAAAATAAAGTAGATGAATGAAAATTATAAATACATTTCACTACATTTCATATTTTAAGGTATCTACTTCACAAAAGAACCCACCAAGGAACACAAAACAAAACAGAGTCATTACACAATATACTTATTTTTGAAGAAAGGTATTCTAAACAAACAGGCTAACAACTTCCAAGTGTTCAAATGAGATAAAATAGAAAAAAAAATCACCAATATGTAAAAATAATCTCATCATTCAGAAAATGCCAGATTCCATAGCTACTTAGTAAAGACACAAAATTTTAAAATTTCATTTTGGTTTGGCAGATTAATTCTTTAAGTCCTTACAATGCCAAGAAAAGACATAAAAGAGTACCCTAGTACATATAAAAAGTCAAAAAGAGAGCCGGTGCTGTGGCGTAGCAGGTTAATCCTCCGCCTGCAGTGCCGGCATCCCATATGGGCACTGATTCGAGTCCTGGCTGCTCCACTTCCAATCCAGCGCTCTGCTATGGCCTGGGAAAGCTGAGTAGGATGGCCCAAATGCTTGGGGTCCCTGCACCCATGTGGGAGACCCAGATGGAGTTCCTGGCTCCTGACTTCAGCCTGGCCCAGCCCCAACCATCATTTGGAGAGGCATGAAGATCTCTTTCTCTCCCTCTCTCTGTCACGCTTTCAAATAATCATGATCATGATGATGAGGATGATGATGATGATAAAAACCCAGAGGGAAAAGCGAATCTTTAGTGTTCTGGTATCCCGAGGGGCTGGTTCTAGGCCCGGCAGTCTTTGCCCCATCCTGACTATGGAATCCTCGCTCCTGGAGAGAAAGCTTTAGGGAAAGAAACTTTTCCTGGAAAACAATGCTCCATTTGAGCCTCATGCAACACACCCTGAGTAGCCGGCTGTGACCTCAGCATCAGCCAGGCAGAATTAGACAGTGAGAGAGAGAGAGACAGAGAGAAAGGTCTTCCTTCTGTTGGCTCACCACCCAAATGGCCGCTACAGCCGGCGTGCTGTGCCAATCTGAAGCCAGGAGCCAGGTGCTTCTCCTGGTCTCCCATGGGGTCTAGGGACCAAGCACTTGGGCCATCCTCCACTGCACTCCCGGGCCACAGCAGAGAGCTGGACTGGAAGAGGAGCAACCGGGACAGAATCTGGTGCCCCAACTGGGACTAGAACCCGGTTGCCGGCGCCGCAGGCG
This sequence comes from Lepus europaeus, assembly GCF_033115175.1. Lineage (NCBI taxonomy): Eukaryota > Metazoa > Chordata > Mammalia > Lagomorpha > Leporidae > Lepus > Lepus europaeus. The sequence continues at coordinate 106,326,797 of NC_084837.1, forward strand.
GAGGATTAGCCTAGTGAGCCGCAGGTGCTGCAGCCTGCGTCTGCTATCACGAGGGGCTGGCGGCGGGGAGCTCGTGCCCAGGCCCGTGGGCCCCGCGGCTCCCGGCCACGTGGGGAAGCCTGCCGTCTGGCCGGCCCAGCTGGGCCCGCGGTTTTGTTAATCATCGCTGTACAAACCCGCACAGGCAAACCTTCCTCACACAGCTCCTCCTGCATATGCAAGAGGAAGCATTTAAAGGGCAGCAACTATCGAACAGTTCCTGAAGAATCCAATTATGCGAAAATCTCTGCTTTGCTTCCTCCCAAGGCACTGAATGTGCGGAGCTGGGGCCCCAGGCCAGGGAAGGGGCCCTGGCTTTCTCCCCACAGTCACAGGGTCTAGGTCTGGGTTTCTCTTTCTTCTTTTTTTTTTTTTTTTTAAGAGTTATTTTATTTATTTGAAAGGTAGAGTTATAGAGAGAAGGACACAGACACATACACACAGCTGTTTCACTCCCCCAACAGCCAGGGCAAGGCCAAGAGCCAGGAACTCTGTGTCTCCTATGTGGGTGCAGGAGCCCAAAGACTTGGGCCATCTTCTTCTTCTTTTTTTTTTTAAGATTTATTTTATTTATTTGGAAAAGTTAGAGAGAGAGAGAGAGAGAGAGAGAGAGAGAGAGAGGTCTTCCATCCACAAGTTCACTCTCCAAATGGCCACAATGGCCGGAGTTGCGCCAATCCGAAGCCAGGAGCCAGGAGCTTCTTCCAGGTCTCCCACACAGGTGCGGGGGCCCAAGGACTTGGGCCATCTTCTACTGCTTTCCCAGGCCACAGCAGAGAGCTGGATCGGAAGTGGAGCGGCTGGGACTTGAACCAGCGCCCACAGGGAATGCCAGCACTGCAGGTCACGGCTTTAACCCACTGTGTCACAGCGCTATGGGCCATCTTCTGCTGTTTCCCAGGCGCATTAATCAGGGAGCTGGATCAGAAGCAGAGTACCTGGGATTTGAAATGGGGATGCTGGATGTCTTGGACCAAGGCTTCCTAAACCTCATGGTGCTGGGATATCTATTAGAAACGCAAATGGGCAACCCCACCCCAACACTCTCTCCAGGAACCCGGCTCTCCAGGGCCGGAGGCTGGGGGCGCTGCTGGTAACAACAGCTCCTGGGGAGACACTCGCTTGGGACATTATCAGAGGAGCTGGACCAGGAGGGAAGAAGTAGCCCCGCCAGCCAGCGCCTGGGCTCCACAGTGACACAGCTGACTCGAGTGACACAGAATGGCTCTGGGAAGCACTCCCACAGCTCCAGGGTGATGGGGGGCGGGAGGGCGGCAACAGAGCCAAGAACCAGATATCAGGATGCAGAGGTCAGGAAGAGGGGCGCAAGGAGACAGGAGGGTGGAGGTGGACAGCAGTGTGGGGTGGCCGAGCAGGGGCCTTGGGCCAACAGGAGTGAGGAGGTGAGCGGAGGCAGGTGCAGAGACCAAGGGCGAAGGAGAAGGACACAGAACAGACAGTGGGGGACAACGGCTTGGCATGCTTCAGGCCAGGGTGAGCTCAGAGGCTCTGTCCCCACTGGGCACTGCCTTCAGGACCCCAACCAGAGAGTCAGGATGCGGGGAGGGCACAGTGGGCTTGGTGGCCAGGCCCTCCATGGGGAGGTGGCTGCCCAGCGTGTGGGAGGCACTGCAGGGAGTCCCCGGGCCCTGTTCTGTGGGTGGGCACCTGGGAGGGAGCAACCACCCTGTGGGTGCCAGAGATCTGCAGAGGGACCTCATGGCCACCCTGGTGGGAGCCCTGGGCCCAGGACCGCGATACCCCTACAGATACCTGCGCCTGCCTGCCTGCCTGCCTGCCTTCCTTCCTGCCTTTTACAGGCAGAGTGGACAGTGAGAGAGACGGAGAGAAAGGTCTTCCTTTTTCTGTTGGTTCACCCCACAATGGCCGCTGCGCTGATCCGAAGCCAGGAGCCAGGTGCTTCTCCTGGTCTCCCATGCGGGTGCAGGGCCCAAGCACTTGGGCCATCCTCCACTGCACTCCAGGGCCACAGCAGAGAGCTGGACTGGAAGAGGAGCAACCAGGACAGAATCTTGCGCCCCGACTGGGACTAGAACCCGGTGTGCCGGCGCCGCAGGCGGAGGATTAGCCTAGTGAGCTGCGGCGCCGGCCTGCATGCTGTTCTTAAATTCAGAAAGTCTAACAGTATTTCAAGAACAACCAAAAAAGGCAAGGATGAGGCGCCAGTGCTGTGGCACAGTGGGTAAAGCTGCCTCCTGCAGCACCGGCATCTCACATGGGCACTGGTTCGAGTCCTGGCTGCTCCACTTCCGATCCAGCTCTCTGCTGTGTCCTGGGAAAGCAGCAGAGGATGGCCCAAGTCCTTGGGCCCCTGCACCCATGTGGGACCCGGAAGAAGCTCCTGGCTCCCGGCTTCGGATTGGCTCAGCTCCAGCCATCGTGGCCCTTTGGGGAGTGAACCAGCGGATGGAAGACCTCCCCCACCCCCTTTCTCTCTCTCTCTGCCTCTGCCTCTCTGTAATTCTTTCAAATAAATAAATAAATAAATCTTTTAAAAAGAAAAAAGGCAAGGATGAGAAAACACACCAGTACGTGACATTCGCTGAGTGCATTACCACCGTTAGCTTTCTGTGATCTCCCAAATCGCAACAATGCTATGGGGAACGGGGGCCCAGAGAGGCCAGGTAACCTGCTTTGGGGTGCACAGTGAGTGGCAGAGCCCAGCCTCCTAGCGTCCACGCCCCTACCCGAGCCCCTCCCCGGGAGTGCAGCAGGACCCGTGACTCTGGAGACTACGGCCAGGGTCACGGGGACCTCGTTTAGGGGCTGGCATCTTCCTAGCTGTCTTCTCATTGCCTTTATGGAAGCAAGGCGCCACATCTGGGAGAACCCCACACGGCAGGGAATTCATGGAGGACGAAGGCCAACGGCCAGAAACTGGGAGGCCCTTGGTCCATCCCCCGGGGGAGGGACTGAATCCTGCAGTCCAGCCTACAGGCGAGACTCCAGCCTTAGCAGCCACACCAGATCCCCACTGAGCACAGAGACTGGTTTTGTCTTCAACTGCCGGAGGAGCACACAGCCATGGGGGAACCAGCGCAGTATCCTATTCACACCAAGCAGGTGCATGCCAAGCAGGTGCACCTATTCTCTGTCTGCTCTGTCTGCTCCTCCTCACGCTGCTGTGGATGGCCAATGTTACCCACACGGGAAAGTGAGGCCCAGACACCCTGGATACCAAAAAAAAAAAAAAAAAAAAAATCTTGATATCTTTCTGGGCAAAATCTGAGCACTTTTCAAACCTCACCACCAAATTCAGACGAGTAGAGCCCGGCTTTGAAAGAGTAACTGCGCCTCGTGGGGGAAAGTGGAGCTGGAACTGGGACACCAAAGTTGGTCCTGCAGGTGTGCGAATCAGTATAACTAGAAGGGTTCCAGGGAATCAGAACTTGGAGCCCTGGAGGCTGTGGTGCCTTCCCAGGAGCACGTGTGCCTCAGAGAACTGCGACTACCTTCACATCCAATTTTAACCTCCTCTCTCTGGTGTCCAACGCTCAGGGAGTGTGCGTTTCAGATCCACTCCCCTCTTTTCTGCAGAGCTCAAAATAGAAAGCAGATGTGCCCATGCACGGTCGTCTTCGAGTTGAACCGACGCCAGGCGCTGCTCACGGAGAACATTCTGGAATCTGACAGCAATTGTCCCCGGCATTAATTAGATGCTCTGCGCGACATTTGTGAGTTCAGAACACGAAAACCACTCGGCAGGGCCGCTCCTCCTGCCTTCAACGATTTTGGCTCCACATGAAAATGCTTCTACAGAGAACTGGCACAGTGAGGGTTTTTTGTTTTTTTTTTTCTCCAGAAAAGAGAAAAAAGTACGTTTGAGCCCGCCCCAAGCCTTCACCTGCAAGGTACAGCTCGGGCTGCTTCTGACACGAGCCTGTAACATCGCACAGCTCCTTCTACTCCCATTTGATTCCAATTAAACAAACCATCTGGACAGTATCTTGCGGGCATTCAGACGGCGTCTCGAAGTCTCATAAGGTACCCGCTGAAGTTTTCCTGCCCTGAGTCTTGAGGTCCTTTAGATGGCTTTCAGGTGGCACTCAGAGGGAGCTGGCCCCCCGCCCAGAGGGGAAGGCACTGCCCACCTGGCCTCCCAGCTCCAGCCCCTTGCAGGGCCAGCTCCAGGTCAGGCCCCTGAGCACCCGGCCCTGACGCTCAGCAGACAGGCTGCTGCTGCTTTCCTTCCAACATCTCTGAGTCTTCTGTACCTTCTCCCAGCAGAGTCTGGCACCGGCCGTCACTGGGCTCAAACAGCCTTTCCCCATGGCTGGCCTGGAGAATTCCTACGCAGCCTTTGAGAGCCACCCCCAGCCTCAGGTGAGGTCAGCCTGGTGCTCTTAGGACATAGGCCCACTGCAAGTGAGCATGGATGCACATGGTCTCAGGGCCACACTATACATGGTCGACAGGCCAGGCCCCAGAGCCTAGGACACAGAACTGGGAGAAAAAAAAGGAGATGCAGGGGTCCACTGCCTGCAGTACTGGCATCCCATATGGGCGCCGGTTCAAGTCCCGGCTGCTCCACTTTCTGTACAGCTCTCTGCTATGGCCTGGGAAAGCAGTAGAAGATGGCCCAAGTCCTTGGGCCCCTGTATCCATGTGGGAAACCCGGAAGAAGCTCCTGGCTCCTGGCTTCGGATCGGTGCAGCTCCAGCCATTGCAGACATTTGGGGAGTGAACCAGCGGATGGAAGACCTCTCTCTCTATCGCTCTCTGCCTCTGCCTCTCTGTAACTCTGCCTTTCAAATAAATAAATAAAATCTTAAAAGCAAAAAAAAGGAGATGCAGACAGGAGGTCTTCTTACACATTCTCCCATGCTAAGAGTCTAACTCAGAAACATCGTATCCTACACCCACAGAAGATCTACCTGATAAGGTCATCATTTACAGGTAATTTGTTGTTGTTGTTGTTTTGACAGGCAGAGTGGACAGTGAGAGAGAGAGACAGAGAGAAAGGTCTTCCTTTGCCGTTGGTTCACCCTCCAATGGCCACCGCGGCTGATGTGCTGCGGCCAGGACACCGCGCTGATCCGATGGCAGGAGCCAGGTGCTTCTCCTGGTCTCCCATGGGGTGCAGGGCCCAAGTACTTGGGCCATCCTCCACTGCACTCCCGGGCCACAGCAGAGAGCTGGCCTGGAAGAGGGGCGACGGGGACAGAATTCAGCGCCCCGACCGGGACTAGAACCTGGTGTGCCGGCACCGCAAGGCGGAGGATTAGCCTTTTGAGCCACGGCGCCGGCTTACAGGTAATTTGATCACATTCCAGGGCACCCAAGAAAATCAACTGAAAAGTAAAACTCAGTAATAGCCTTCTCATATACACAACCACAAGAAAATATAATAGATTTTTTAAAAATGCCATCTATAGCCATAACCCAAAGGATACAACCGCTAGGAATCTCGGAAGAATGCAAGATACGTATTTTTAAAATGAAAACTTTTAAGACACACAAAAGAAGATGTTAATAAAACATTCTGACTTAAATGGGAAAAGTCCATGTAAACATGTCCGTTCTCCCTAGATTAATATATGCATTTAATACCAGAAAAACAGCAGCAGCGGTGGGCACTGGGGCGCAGTGGTTAAGGGACTGCTCAGAATGCCTGCATCCCACATCACAGTGCAGATCCCAGTCCTGGCTCCTCTCCTTACCATCCAGCTTCCTGTTAATGTGCCTGGGAGGCAGCAAAGACGGCTCAAGGCTCTGGGTCCCTGCCACCCATGTGGGAGACCCAGCATGGAGTCCCAGGCTCCTGGCTTGAACTATGAACCAGCAAAAAGAACTCTCCCTCTCCTTCTCCCTCTCCCTCTCCCTCTCCCTCTCCCTCTCCCTCTCCCTCTCCCTCCCCCTCCCCCTCTCCCTCCCCCTCCCCCTCCCCCTCTGTCTCCCCTGCCTTACAAGTAAATGAAAATAAATATTTGTTACAAATCAGCAGGCTGATTCTTAGAATTAGGGCCATACATTTATGTAGAAAACTCAGTATGTAAAGAAAGCCAAGAAATGGTTGTCTTGTTAAGACTTACTTATTTATTTGAAAGGCTGAGTTACAGAGGGAGGGAGGGAGGGAGGGAGACAGAGAGAGACCGTCCACCCCCTGGGTCGCTCCCCAGATGGCTGGATCAGAGGCGGAGCCAGGACCCAAGCCAGGCGCTCAGACCTGGGATGCGGGCAGTGCCAGTGACAACTCTGCCGCTGCTCCGGAGGCCTACCCGGGCAGGATTCTTTTTTTTTGACAGGCAGAGTGGACAGTGAGAGAGAGAGACAGAGAGAAAGGTCTTCCTTTGCCTTTGGTTCACCCTCCAATGGCTGCTGCGGCCGGCACATCTCGCTGATCCGAAGGCAGGAGCCAGGTGCTTCTCCTGGTCTCCCATGGGGTGCAGGGCCCAAGCACTTGGGCCATCCTCCACTGCCTTCCTGGGCCACGGCAGAGAGCTGGCCTGGAAGAGGAGCAACCGGGACAGAATCTGGCGCCCCGACCGGGACTAGAACCCGGGGTGCCGGCGCCGCAAGGCAGAGGATTAGCCTAGTGAGCCGTGGCGCCGGCCAGGATTCTTTCATGATGCATTTTCTATTGACTTTTTGAAGACCCCTTGCATGCACAGATTTCAAGGGTGTTTGGTTTTGCTGTTTCTTTAACGTGGAGAAGTTGTAATTTATTCCCACAACGGGCGGAGGTGAGGCTCTGGAGCTGCCCCTCCCGTCTTGTCCCAGATGAAGAGGGCGTGGCCAGGTGGGCCAGCTGCAGCCTCCGCAGGCCTGGGGTGGCTCCTGGGCTCAAGGGTCTACCCAGGCGAGACGATGACACTGGACGGACCTTGGGTGCCCCACAGGCCAGCTTCCCGCTTGCACCACTCCATGGGGTACAAAAGGGACAGCAGCAGGCCACCACCATTGACGTCTCAAGCCCCATGCGTCTGTGGTGCTCCTGTTCTGGCTCAGACGCCCAGTGCAGGAAGGTGCACACATCCTTGGAGACCTCCAAGACTCAACTAGATGGCAGGGGCCGTGCCGATAGCCCAGCCCGGGAAGCAGCGGCTGAAGTAGAGCCCATCTCCCAGCGACACCCCTGTGGGCAGCTCACAGGGGCCCCGGAGCAGATGTAGCTAAGGTTAGGGGCTGGGGGTGGGGGTCAGGCTGCAGTCACAGCAGCTGTAGCAGCCTCAGGGTGTGGGTAGGGTTTTAGGAAGTCGTCTGACAGCTCCCCTGGTCGCATCAACATCTCCCTGTCCTCGCTGGGGCCTCCCCGAACCTCCACCTCCTCGGCCGGCACCTTGGCTCCACCCCTTCCATGTAGCATACACCCGCTATGTGGTCCACGCTATGGCAGGATGGGTGCACCTGCTGCTGTCCCTGCAAACCCCTCCAGGCACTGGTGTCGTCCAAGGAAGCGAGCACCACATGCTGAGACCACACGTAGCCGGGGGGATGCAGCTCCAGGTCACGGGCGCTCACAGCGGAGTGCAGAGCCTCCCCCCAACCCAGCAGGCTGGGCAGTCACAGCATCACCTTTCGGTTGCAAGAAGAGCTGGGCTTTGACACCTCCCAAGGAGTCTGCGGCGGGAGTCCGGCAAAGCCACCCTCTCGGCCCCCTCCAGCATGGCCACTGAGCCCACGGCGATCTCAAATGTGTTAATTCCATCTTCCATGAACTTCTGGAAGCACTTTAGACTGCTGTGATCCTAAGACAGGAGCCCTTCCACAGACAGCCCATTGTGGTCATGAGTGGCAGGTGTCCATCCAAGATGGCTAGTCTGAAGGTGTGGCTTACACACCTGTGTGCGGCTCCCAGGACAGGTACCCTGCAGCCTCCGGGTTATTCCCCAGCAGTTTTGGGTTGAGAATGCTACTTCTTAAAGATGCTGTTGCAGGCCAGCGCCACGGCTCACTAGGCTAACCCTCCACCTGTGGCGCCGGCAACCGGGTTCTAGTCTCGGTCGGGGCGCCGGATTCTGTCCTGGTTGCTCCTCTTCCAGTCTAGCTCTCTGCTGTGGCCCGGGAGTGCAGTGGAGGATGGCCCAAGTGCTTGGGCCCTGCACCCGCATGGGAGACCAGGAGAAGCACCTGGCTCCTGGCTTCGGATTGGCGCGGCGCTGGCCGTAGCAGCCATTGGGTGGTGAGCCAACGGAAGGAAGACCTTTCTCTGTCTCTCTCTCTCACTGTCTAACTCTGCCTGCCAAAAAAAAAAAAAAAAAAAAGCTATTGCATAATTGGACAACTTTCCAAATGCATTTAACATTTTCCTCCATATATATGCATATGAATATATTTAAAAGGAAAATAGCTTTGATATAAATTTTCTACAGAGCGCAGTTGGGAGACTGATCACCCCAGCACGGCACTCAGGGTCCCTGGTGTCAGCCTTGGCCCTTCTGAGGGTCTCATCTCCTGCCAACCCCCTCCAGTAGGACCTAGTAGCCCTTGCTGGTCTCTGTCTGCACCCCTGGTGCCTAGACAGGCATCTCCCCTACATCTGATAAACCATGTAGATTTGATGGGTTCTGGGGTGGGGCAGTGAGCCAGGAGGGTGCTTCCCAAAGTTCATGGAAAATGGAATTAAAAGCTGATTTTGTTGCAAAAAATTTTGAAACCCATGCATATGGGGATCTCCAAAATGTTCACCAAAAATGCTTCTTAATGCAAAAACTATGCATGGATTTCAAAAGATTTCTGTGCTAAAATAACTTTTCTTGTAATTTTTAATTCAATTTTCCATCAACTTTTTGAAGTACTCTCATATATTCATGTTCTTTTTTAAGGACTTATTTATTGGAAAGGGAGAGTTACAGAGAAATAGGGAAAGATAGAGAGAGAGGTCTTCCATCCACTGGTTCACTCCCCAAATGGTTGCAACAATCCAAAGGTATGAACCAGGAACTCCATCCAGGTCTCCCACATGGGTATGGGGGCCCAAGTACTTGGGCCATCATCCACTGCTTTCCTAGGCACACTAGCAGGGAGATGGATCCAAAGTAGAGCAGCTGGAACTCAAACTGGTGCTCAGATGGGATGCCAGGGTCACAGGTAGCGGCTTAACCCACCGCACCACAATGCTGGCCCCATGATTTTATTCTGTAGATGGCGTATCGCACATTTACACTATTAAGAACTCATTCCACCTGAATTTGTAGTGAACAGAGGTTTTAAAGCAGCAGACTTTGGGGATTTGTGTAATACGAACCTCACAGGCCAAGCACTGGAAAACATCAAAGCGATGATTTCTGAAAAACCAGGTGGTGACTGCCCTGAGCTAACCGACTAATGAGTTCTGGGACAGCCTAATGCAAGAGAGTGCGAAATCCTGCTGAAGGAACAGTTTGTCTTCCCCCTCTCACGGCCACACATCTGCACACAGATTTTCATATTCTACCGCAATGAGGAGAAACAGGGGCGACGGCACGTCTCGACGAGCACCTGACATGGCATCGTCATTGCCAATCTTGACCAGACACAACTTTTGTCAGGGGCTGGAAAGGCAAATGTTCTCAGTGTTAACTGTTGACAGCTTCTGTGTTCATCGACGGCACAAATGAACCACCATGTACTGAACAACTAGGCATAATTTCCTTTGATGTCGTATTCTGTGAAGTTAAAAAGCCTTCAGATACAAATGGGAGGCATCCTGCAGGAACGGATTCAGCTGCGAGATCTTAGCTGGCTGTCTATTTTATCTACAGGTAGCTTAGTCTTATGATCTGTTGGTTTCTCGCAAAGATAGCAAAGTGGCTCAACTGCCCCCGGGGAACATAAATTAAGATAACGCTGATTCCTGAGCAAAGGAGTAGCATGGCCAAAACTACAATTCAGTGGAATAACTGTGTCACTTGCACTAAGAATGGAATGCGTGGAGAAGAGACTGGAAGCTATGAATGAGGCCCTACACAACCATTCTGGCTCCGAGCCTGGCTGACAGCAGCGGGCACAGGAAGAGGAGAATGGGTTAGTGAGACCGCACCAGGGGACTCTGGAGGATGTTCAGTTACTGGTCCTGTATATGAACAGCATGGAAGAAGTCACCACTCTGCCCTCACAAGCAAAAAGCTGAAAAGCAGAACAATCAACACTCTTGGGGCAGGTTCTGGGCACAGCAGCTGAGACGCCCCCGGGACACCTGCTTCCCACATCAGAGGACCAGGATTCAAGGCCTGGATCCATCCCGGACTCCACCTTCCCGCTACTGCAGACTCTGGGAGGCAGCAGGTGATGGCTCCAGTACTTGGGTCCTTGACAGGTTAAGTTCTGGCTTGAGGCTTCAGTCTGGCTCAGCCCCTAGCTGTTGTGGGCATCTGTGAAGTGAACCAGTGCATGGGCAATCTCTCCATACGCCTCTCTTTCTCTGTCTCTTTTTGCCTTTCAAATAAACTATATATACAAATATATGTATATATACATAATTATTTTTTAAATTTAAGACACAGCTATGTTAAAAAAAAAAAAAAAAAAAAAAACAAGCTCCCCCTAGCTAAGTCACAGAATAAACCATTGCCTCCCAAAGTGGAAAGCCAGCTGAGAGAAGCCCACAAGCACTAGCCTCTCTGGGAACCAGCCCCAGGGCAGCCAAGCCTGAACAAATTGCTGGAGGCTCAGTATGAACAAATCTGAGAGTTAAAAACTCGGGGGTGGGGATGGGGGTGGCTGGTGCTGTGGTATAGTGGTATAAAGCTGCCGCCTGCAGCACCGGCATCCCATCTGGGCACTGGTTCAAGTTCCGGCTGCTCCACTTCCAATTCAGCTCTCTGCTATGGCCTGGGGAAGCAGTAGAAGATGGTCCAAGTCCTTGGACCCCTGCACCTGTGTGGGAGACCTGGAAGAAGCTCCTGGCTCCTGGCTTCGGATCTGCAACTCCAGCCGTTGCAGCCATTTGGGGAGTGAACCAACGGAAGGAAGATCTTTCTCTCTGTCTCTCCCTCTCACTGTCTGTAACTCTGCCTCTCAAATAAATAAATAAAAATCTTAAAAAAAAAAATAGATGTTAGGCCGGCACCACAGCTCACTAGGCTAATCCTCCGCCTTGCGGTGCCAGCACACCGGGTTCTAGTCCCGGTCGGGGCACCGATCTTGTCCTGGTTGCTCCTCTTCCTGTCCAGCTCTCTGCTGTGGCCCGGGAGTGCAGTGGAGGATGGCCCAAGTGCTTGGGCCCTGCACCCCATGGGAGACCAGGAGAAGCACCTGGCTCCTGCCATCGGATCAGCGCGGTGCGCCGGCCACAGCGCGCCTACCGCGGGGCCATTGGAGGGTGAACCAACGGCAAAAAGGAAGACCTTTCTCTCTATTTCTCTCTCTCACTGTCCACTCTGCCTGTCAAAAAAAAAAAAAAAAATAGATGCTACTTGGGACTCTGGCATCCCATACCAGCATGCCGGGGTTCGAGTCCTAGCTCTGCTCTTGATGCCCACTTCGTGCTAATGGGCACCTTGCGAGGCAGTGGAGATGCCTAAGTCACTGGGTCCTTGCTACCCATGTGGGAGACGGGCTTGAGTTCTGGTCTCCCGGCTCGAACCTGGCCCCGCCTCAGCTGTTGTGGGCATTTGGGGGGAATGAACCAGTAGATGGCAGATCACTCTGCCTTTTAAATAAATAAAACCGAAACATTTTAAATGCATGGGTGCACTGGGCTCCTGGTAAATTAGTTGAACCTGAGCTGTAAGCAGAGACTAACTGACACGGGAGACTGGATGCACTCAACTCCACCCGCTCCTGCCCCACTTAAGTGCACCTGAGAGGCACTGGGGACGGTCCCAGCGGCACAGGCTCAGCACAGGACTGTACCCATCCGCAGGGTGCAGGATGTTGCCACCCCACTCCCCTCCCCACCCACTCCCACCCCCACACCTGAGCTCCACATCACTGAAGGCCTCCAGATGCTCTTCCTTTTGCTCAGGACACCACATGCCAACAAAACAATTACTGGGTATCCTGAAAGTTAGAGACAAGAAAGACACCAGAACCGGGGTCAGACAGGGTACCTGGACCACCAGACCAGGGACTGAAAAACTGCAGCAACTCCAACGCAGTCATCTGCTATGGGACTTAACCAAACAGCAGGTAGCATGCAGGCACGGATGTAAGCAGAGAGACGTGAATTCTCAGACTCAGACAGAGGTGGTACAGCTCAAAAACACGGTTAATAAGGGGTGTGCGTGCAGCCTGTCGGTTAAGACACTTACATCCCGCAGCCAATGCCTGAGTTCAACTCCCAGCGCCGGCTCCTGGCTCCAGCTTCCTGCCAATGCAGATCCCGCGAGACAGGAGGGATGGCTCAAACGGTTGGGTCCCTGACACCCATGTGGAGACCTGCACCGAGTTTTGAGCTCCTGGCTTCAGCCTGGGCTGGGCAGCTGCAAGCATTTGGGCAGGGAGCTACCTCTCTTGTCTCTCTGCCTCTCAAATGAATTAATTTGCAAAACCCACTGTAGCACAAATGAAGAACGTCTTTGAAGGGCTCATTATCAGACTGGACAGGACCGAGGAAAGCAGCTCTGAACCTGAGGATATGGCAACAGAAATTTCCAAACCTGGCAAGCAAAGAGAAAAGACTGGGAAGAAAACCAGCAGAATATCCCAGAAAAGTGGGGACACTACAACATGGATCACAAATGCATCCTGGGAGTATGAGAAGAATGAGGAGAAGCAATGTGCAAAACAATAATACCCAAGAATTTCCCCCCAACAAATGCCAGACACCAAGCCAACCATACAGAAATCAGAGAACCAAGCCAGCGTGGCAGATAGACCACAAAACCCAAAAAGCGCTACACCCAGGCACGTGCATCAAACTTCAGAAAATCAAACATGGAGAAATAATCTTTAGGGGGGTGGGCATTTGGCATCCCGGTTAAAGTGCCTCCCAAGACACCCTCATCCAATATCAGGTACCTGGGTCCCTCCCCGATGCCAGCCTCCTGTGGATGCACACCCTGCAGGGAGCAATGACAGTGCCAGTACTTGGGGTCCCTGCCACCCACATGGGAGACCTGGATGGAGTTTCCAGATCCTGGTTTCAGCCTGGCCCAGCCTCAGCTGTTGCAGGCATTTGGGAAGGAAATCGATGGATAGGAGATCTGCCTCTGTGTATCTCTGTCTTTCAAATAAAATAATCAAAACTTTCTAAAAATAAAATAACTTTAGGAGAAAAACAGAGAGGGGAAAACACCCTACCCATAAAGGAGCAAAGATAAGAATCACGTCCGGGGCTGGTGCTGTGGCACAGTGGGTTAATGCCCTGGCCTGAAACGCTGGCATCACATATGGGCGCCAGTTCAAGTCCCAGCTGCTCCACTTCCTGTCCAGCTCTCTGCTGTGGCCTGGGAAAGTAGTAGAAGATGGCACAAGTCCTTGGGCCCCTGCACCCATGTGGGAGACCCGAAAGAAGCTCCTGGCTCCTTCGGCCATTCCTTCCATTGGATGGAAAACCTCTCTCTCTCTCTGCCTCTCCTCTCTCTGTGTAACTCTGACTTTCAAATAAATAAATAAATCTTTTTTTAAAAAAGACTTCTCCTCAGAAACCATGCAAGGGAGAAGGGGAAGTGAAATATTTACAATGCTGAGAAGAAAAAAAAAAAAAAAGAAAGCAATCAGCCACCTACAATTCTATACCCAGCAAAACTGTCCTTGAGAGGAGAAGGATAGAGTTCAGACAAGGATGGAGTTTACTGCCAGTACCTCTGTGCTGCAAGAAATGTTAAACTTTCTTCAGAGACCAGGAAAAACGGGTCAGAAACTTGGATCTATGTAAAGTATCAGAGAATAAGCAGATGAAAGTAAAATTAAAACTAATTTTTAAAAAGGTAGAATTCTTTATTTGAAAGTCAGAGTCACAGAGAGAGAGAGAGAGAGAGAGAGAGGTCTTCCATCTCCACTGGTTCACTCCCCAGATGGCCACAATGACTGGGGAGTTTCTTCCGGGTCTCCCACATGGGGCAGGGGCCCAAGCACTTGGCCCATCTTTGGCTGCTTTGCCCAGGCCATTAGCTGGGAGCTAGATCAGAAGTGGAGCAGCTGGGACTCGAACCAGTGCCATATGGGATGCCGGCACTGCAGGTGGTAGCTCAACCTGCTAAGCCACAACAGTGGCCCCAAAACTTTTTTTGTCATCCTTAATTTATTTAACAGCTAACATTATGTTCAAAAGGAAATTAACAAAGTAATTGATTATATATGCATATATAAGAAACCAAACTTTGTTCACTTGACATTCTTGTCTATGCAGAAAATCTGAAAGAACAGGCAAGAACAAATAAACAAACACAAAACCTCCAAGCTTTGAAACCAGTGAGCAATCAGAACAAGGTTGCAGGACACGAGGCGGATGGACGAAGCCAGCTGCTTTCCTATGTATGAGGAATGAGTAAAGAGAGTTTGATATTAAAAACATCACCATTTACATTAGCAGCCAACAGAGAGAAAGAGACAGACAGACTTGGGCATAAACCTAACAAAATACGTACAAGCTCCATATGAGGAAAACTACAAAGCTCGGACACTGCCGATGAAAACAACAAGATGTCAGCACACAACTATTAAACAGCCAAAACCCGAAATAGTGAGAACAGCAAACGCTGGTGAGGACACAGAGCAAGATCAGTTCTTGGGGCTGGTGCTGTGGTGCAGTGGGTTAACGCCCTGGCCTGAAGCGCCAGCATCCCATATGGGCGCCGGTTCAAATCCCAGCTGCTCCACTTCCTGTCCAGCTCTCTGCTATGGCCTGGGAAAGCAGTAGAAGATGGCCCAAGTCCTTGGGCCCCTGCACCCCTGTGGGAGTCCTGGAAGAAGCTCCTGGCTCCTGGCTCCAGATTGGTTTAGCTCCAGCCATTGTGGCCAACTGGGGAGTGAACCTGCGGATGGAAGGACCCCCCCCCCCACCCCTGCTTCTCTCTCTGTGTAACTCTGACTTTCAAGTAAATAAATCTTAAAAAAAAAGAAAAAAAAAGAAAAGAGAGCAGTTCTCATGTATCACCCATTCCTGCTGGGAACACAAAACAGCACAGCCACTTCGCACAACAGCTTGGTAGCTTCTTTCAAAACTAAACAAACCCTTACCATAGGATCCAGCAATCACGCTACTTGGCACTTAATGCAAATGAATTGAAAGCTTAGGTCCATACACAAACGTGGGCAGTGCCAAGACTTGGAAGCAACCAAGATATCTTTGAGTAGATGAGTAGATAGAGTGTGGAATTTCCACATGGTGGACTAGCGCTCCGAGCTAGAAGGAACTGAGCTGGCCAGCTGAGAAAAGGCATGGAGGAACCTCTGATGCTTACTGCTATGTGAGAAAAGCCAATGTGCAAACCCTACATGTTGTATGACTCCAGTATTTTCTTTGGAAAGCAAAACTTCAGAGAGAATATATGAAAAGATCAGCGATTGCCAGGGGGAAGGGAAGAGAGGGAGGAACAGGCAGAGCCCAGAGGGTTCCCAGGCAGTGAAACTGCTCTGGCTGATGCTGGCGTCATTAAATGTTTGTCCAGACCACAGCCTGCACTGCATGGGGGGTGGGGGTGGGGGACGCCAGTGCCAACCACAGCCCCTGCGTGATGATCAGTGTGGGTTCATCGATTTAAAAAAATTATTTATTTATTTGGAAGGCAGAGTTACTGAGAAAGAGAGAGAGAGAGAGAGAGAGAGAGAGAGAGATTGAGAGAAACTGTGGGGCCATGCCAAAACTAGGAGCTTAGGATGGTATCCAGGTCTCCCACGTGGGTGGCAAGTCCTTGGGCCATCTTCTGCTGATTTCCCAGGGACATTACAGGGAGCTGGATGGGAAACTGAGCAGCTGGGACTCGAACCAGCACTCCTATGGGATGCTGGCGTCACAGGTGGCGGCTTAATCTGCTGTGCTGCAATGCCGGCACCAGGTTGGTCAGTCCTAACAAATGCACCGGTCTGGTGCAGGATGTTGCTAATGGGGGAAACGGGCAGGGGGCAAGGGGTCTATGGGAACTCTCTGTACCTCCCATTCAATTCTGCAGTGTGAAAACCGCTCTTAAAAATAACATTAATGTAAAAAAGAAACTGAAAAAGGAAAGAGGCGTAAAAAGGATGGGTTAAAGGATCAGAAGTGGGGCTGGTGTTGCGGTGCAGCGGGTTAGGCTGCAGCTTGCAACCCCAGCATCCCATATCCGAGCGCTGGTTTGCGTCTACTCTGCCTGTGATCCAGCTCCCTGCTAATGACCTGGGAAGACCCATGTGGAATTCCTGGCTCCTGGCTTCAGCCTGGCCAGCCTTGGCTATTGTAGTCATTTGGGGAGCGAACCAGAGGACGGGAGACTCTCTCTCTCTCTCTCTCTCTCTCTCTCTCTCTCTCTCTCCCTCCCTCCCTCCCTCTCTCTCTCTCTTTCTCTCTCCCTCTCTCTGTCACTCTACCTTTCAAATAAAGAAATGGTTTTTTAAAAAGGGATCAGATGTGGCATAAGCAGCAACATATGGACTATATAAATAACCATACATTAAAATTTAAAACTTTTAGGTTAAAAATAATACTATTAAGGACATGAAAAGATAACCCACAAAATTAAATATTTGCAAATCTTGTGGTTTATAATGAACTTGTATCCAGAATATGTAAGGAACTCTTAGAACTAAATAATAAAAGAAAAAATGATTTAGAAATAGGTAGGGATGACCGTTTAGCCTAGTGGTTACGATGCCCACATCCCATGCTGGAGTGTCTAGCTTTGGGACCCAGCTTTGCCTCTCAATTCAACTTCCTGCCAGTGCACACTCTGGAAGGCAACAGGATGGCTCAAGTGTTAGGTTCCTGCAACCCACATGGGAGACTTGGATTGAGTTCCTGGCTCCTGGTTTCAGCCTGGGTTGGGCAGCTGTAGGTACCTGGGGAGTGAAGCAGAAGATGGGAGAGCGCTCTCTCTCTCTCTCTCTCTCTCTCTAATTTAAAACAAATTTTTAAAATATATATATATTTTTAAAAATAGGCAAGTAATCTGAACAGACACTCCCCAAAGAAGACACACAAGTAGCCACGCTAAGGATGCTAACCACCATTGCTCTCAGGAAAATGCAAATCCAACCCAGAGTGAGCTACCACTCAGACCTCCTAGCGCGCTCTAATCAGAGACAGTGACAAGAGTTGGTGAGAATGCAGACACACTGGAGCCGCCACCCGCTGCTGGTGGCAAGGCACGTGGTGCAGCTGGTTTGGAAGTCACCCCGGCAGCTCCTCGGCTGGTTAAACATAGACCCAGCAGCTCCACTCCTAGGCGTACACCCAAGAGCCAAGAACACATACGCCCAGCCCGGGAAGGCTCATGCCAGCTGGATTTATAGGGCCAAAGGGTGGAAACAAGGCAAACATTCATCAGGATGGGAGAGTCACAAATATAATGCACCCATACAATGGGCCATTATTCACCAATACAAGCAGGAACAAAATATAAATGCAGGCGACAAGAGACACACCGGAAGGCATTAGGCTCAGTGAAAGGTGGCTGTCAAGAAAGCGTACTGAGGATTCCACCTGTCAGACAAGCTATAGACAGAAGTAGATTAGTAGTTGACTGGGGGTGGGGAGCCAGAGTGAGGGGATCCAGGGGTGACTGCTAATGGCTCCTAGCTTTATTTTAGGGGCAATGGAGAATCTAAAATTAGATGGTGGCGATGGTTACACAAATTCTGATTCTAGAAAAAAAGCCTCAAGGAACGCATACATTACGCAAGTGAGCTGTGTGTTTTGTGAATCAGGTCCAGTGAAGCTGTGCTCCATGAAATCCACAGGAGGACCTTGGGCTGGACCGAGCTCAGGCATTAGGGTCCAGCAGACCCAGCCACAAGGGAACCGCTCACGTGGAGGCCCAGGGCACCCAGCTGGCACTGGCTGCTCTGGCCGGGCCACAGTCCTGGATAGACACCACCCCATCCCCAGGCTGCTCGCTCCTCCGCATGGTGGCCAAGCCCGCTGTGCCCTCCCGTCCTCAGCCCCTGGCCCAGCAGCGTCCACTGCCTGTACCCTGTGTGCTCTGTACCTCCTCCGGCTCCCCAGGCTGCACAACCTGCCAGCTGCTCTCTGTTCAAATCATCTGCGCTTTTTTTTTTAATTTTTAAAATCACTCTTTTGCTGTTGTTGTTGTCATTTTAAAATTTATGTATTTGAAAGACAGAGTTACAGAGAAGCAGAGGCAGAGAGAGAAAGATCTTCCATCTGCTGGTTTACTTCCCAAATGGCTGCAATGGCTGGAGCTGCACTGATCCTAAGTCAGGAGCCAGGAGCTTCTTCCAGGTCTCCCACGTGGATGCAGGAGCCCAAGCACTTGGGCCATCTTCCACTGCTTCCCCAGGTCATAGCAGAGAGCTGGGTCAGAAATGGAGCAGCAGGGCTCGAACTGGCGCCCATATGGGATGCTGGCACTGCAGGCAGCGGCTTTACCTGATGCATCCTAGCGCCAGCCCATTTGTTTTTTAAAGAGTAAATGTAGGCCGCCGCCGTGGCTTAACAAGCTAATCCTCCGCCTTGTGACGCTGGCACACCGGGTTCTAGTCCCGGTTGGGGCGCTGGATTCTATCCCGGTTGCCCCTCTTCCAGGCCAGCTCTCTGCTATGGCCCGGGAAGGCAGTGGAGGATGGCCCAAGTGCTTGGGCCCTGCACCTGCATGGGAGACCAGGAGAAGCACCTGGCTCCTGGCTTTGGATCGGCACAATGCGCCGGCCGCAGCGGCCATTGGAGGGTGAACCAACAGCAAAAAGGAAGACCTTTCTCTCTGTCTCTCTCACTATCCACTCTGCCTGTCCAAAAAAAAAAAAAAAAGAGTAAATGTGGAGGATGAGGGGAGACATAAGTCTCCTGGCCAAGGCAGGTGGAGGTGGAGGAGTTGGTCTGGCTGAGTGGGCTCCTCCCCACCCCCGCACACCGCCCAGGAGAGAATCCAGCAGCAGAGGTGCGCTCTTGACAGCGTGACCTATGGGGTCCGAGACAAAAATCAGAGTGGATGAAGCCACTGGGGTAGGATCCTTGAGAAGAAGCTAGGAGAGGGAGCACCAAACTCGGGGGGGCATGGGGCGGGGACAGGAAGAGGAGCCACCCTCAGAGTGGAAGGAAAGGGCCGGATCGTAATGGGAGAGCCGGGACAGCACGGGGACTCAGGAGTCTTAAGATCATTCAGTGGATCAATCTTAACAAAACCCTGTGGATACATTCCACCTTAAAGCCACCATCTTGCCACCTGCATTGCGAAAGGCTAAGCAAGCAGTAGAGGCCAGAAGGTGGCACAGCGGGTTCAGCCACTTGCTGTGACAGCATCCCATACAGAACACTGGCTGGAGTCCCGGCTGCTCCACTTCCGATCCAGCTCCCTGCTAATGCACCTGGGAAAGCAGCAGAGCATGGCCCAAGTGCTTGGGCCCCTGCACCCAGGTGAATGGATGAAGCTCCTGGCTCTGTCCTGGCCCAGGCCCAGCTCATCCATTTGGGGAATGAACCAGCAGATGGAAGATCTCTCTCTCTCTCTCTCTCTCTCTCTCTCTCTCTCTCTAACTCTGCTTTCCAAAGAAACAAATATATCTCTTAAAAAAAAGACAACGTGGACGTGTGCCACTGTGTGTTATTAATAGTAACCTGTTAAGGGAATACTCCAATATGGTAATTACAGGCGTAGACGACACTGCAGGGAGAGACGTCCCCTCCGAGCTCAACCTGCACGAAGAGAAGCCAGCTCTCCACTATCAGCGGCAAGCCAAAATGAGTATGCGCTTTCATAATTAAAACAACATCTTCCAAGTCTAAAAATGCAAGATCTGGGAGTTGGTTTTTTTTCCCTTTACTGGTAAGTTAGTGCTAGTTTGAGCAAATTTTTTTTTTGTCCCCAAGACTTATTTATCTATTTGAAAAGCAGAGTAAGAGTCTAGATGTCTGGGGACTTCATGTTTTCTCTTACTCTTGGGTCTTCACCTAGAAGTCAGAGTGGCTGGGGCATGTGGGGACTCCAAGTTTAATCTTCCGAGGGATTGCCAGGCTGCACCGTTTTACATTCCCACCGACAACGCTCCCAAGTGTTCACATTCTTGCCAATGCATGCTATTATCCGTCCTTTTCCTACAGCCACCTTAGCGGGTGTGACATGGAGGGTAAGCGACACTTAGCACATCTCCACGGGAACCGTCGTGGACCTAACTGAAGGTGACCTGCACCCCGGGGTCGGCAGAGAGTGCCACAGAAGATCTTGACCTCCCATGAGGCTGCCTACTGCAGGGTCTCTTCTCACCAGGAGAACGTTTTCAAGGCTTTTAAAAGTATTGGAGAGACAAGAAGAGAGCCAGGGAAATAACAGTACAAATATTTTTTACGATATTCATTTATTTATTCCGAAGGCAGAGGGAGAGACAGAGAGAGGGAGGGAGATCTTCCATCCACTGGTTCACTCCCCAAATGACTGCAACAGCCAGGGCTAGACCAGGCTGCAGCCAGGGGCCAGGAGCTCCATCCAGGTCTCCCACGTGGGTGGCAGGGGCCCAAGCACTCAGACCATCTTCTGATGCTTTCCCAGCATGGAGTGGCGTTGGAAAGGGATCAGCCAGGACTCAAATCAGTGCTCATATGGGATGCCGGTGTTGCAGGCAGCAGCTTAACCCACTGCGCCACAACCCCGGTGCCCATAGTGAATAACTTTTATGCAGTGGAATACTGAGAGATACAAGCACACCACGGGCCACATTTCAGGGAGAGGGTGCCTTCCTGGGCTCCACCATTCTCTATCCACGCGGAGCAGCCTGGCCGGGGTTAAAGTTCATCAGCTCTGTGTCCTGGGAATGGGTGACAGACACCTCCAGTGCCCAAGGAGCACATCCACTTTTCTCACTCTGTCTGTAGTGACTGTGAACCATGCGGACAGCAGGGCTCCAGATCCTTCTAGAACTTTCCTGGCATAGCTGGAAACCTCCCTCTGCTCCGGACCCATGGAGCCTGCCAGTGGGGCTGCGCCTCCGGCCCAGAGTAGGAACAGCCCTGGGGCCCCAAGCCATGCACCAAAAATGGCTAAAATGGTCACTTTTACATTATCTGCATCTCACCACTCGGCTGGCACGTGCGCCTCTCGCCCTGTGCCGATGGTGTGTGGCTGGGGTGATTCTCTGGGAGGCATCTACCACGACACGTCAAAAGTCTGGAACCCGCAAACCCCTGAACCTACGACTCCACTTCCAGGAATCCTTTCAAAGGCAGTAAGCAAGGACATGCAAAGAGAACTCAGGCAAGAAAACAAAAACAGGGCCGCACCGTGGCACGGCGAGTTAAGCTGCAGCACCAGCATCCTGTATGAACGCTGCTTCGAGTCCCAGTTGTTGCACTTACAAACCAGCTCCCTGCTAGTGCACCTGGGAAGGCAGCGGAAGACGGACCGGGTGTTTGGGTCCCTGCCACCCACGTGGGAGACCTGGAGGGAGTTCCAGGTTCCTGGCTGCGATCTGGCCCAGCCCTGGCTATTGTGAGCATTTGGGGGGGGGTGAACTAACACACAGAAGATTGAGCTCTCTCTCTCTCTCTCTCTCTCTTTCAAATACATCTTTTAAAAAAAAGGTAGAAAAATCATACTCTGTTCCTATTCTTTTAAATATGTATACTAATATGAGGGACTTTTAAAAGTCTGTGGAAAAGCAGAATTAAAAGATAGGTTTATTGTACTGCAAAGAATTTTAAAACCTATGCACACAGAGAGCCCTCAAGAAGTTCGTGGGAAACTACCCACAGGGCCCGCCTCCTAGACCCATAAAGAGACCAAGTCTCTCCCCTTCAGCCATTAAACCACGAACATAAGACTTTGGGGGACCAAGCCCTTATCAGGTGAGCCTCTGGGGGACTCCCAAACTATTATCCAAACCACAACAGCACGGGTTTCAAAAAGTCTTTGCACCAAAATAGACTTTAAATCCCAGTTTTCCATGAACTTGCAAAATGCCCTCCTGTAACAAATCTCACAATTAGTCAGCACACGACTACAAGACAGAGCTGCTCCAGGTGCTCAGAACAGCCCCGGACACAAGGCAGCTGTGGCCTCTGACTCAGGACCCAGGGGGCCCCGGGCCTTGGATGCTTGGCTAGGTGCTGGGTGAGCCTGGCCAGGGGCACAGAAGGGTGCGCATACAACCAGGGTGCTCTCTGGCAGGGTAGGGAACAGGCCAGCTGAACGCACACAGGGTGCCGGCAGGGAGACTTGCTGTCACGTGGCACAGTGTCTGGGCGAGAGACAGGCCAGTGTGCCTGCTTCCCAGGCTAAAGGTCAAGTGCGGAACCACCTGGCCCACGCAGAGCAGGGGTGAGAGAGCCCCAGACACCAGGGCGGCAGGAAGGAGAGAGATGCTCCCAAGGGCATCCACAGAACCGGGCCCCCAGGCACCCCCTCAGGGCCCAGGCTACGGGCTCCATACCCCAACAGTACAGCCGCTTTGGAAAGAGCCAGAAGCCCGGTTTTTCGCTCTTGTTCAGTTTTCTTTCTATCTCACAGTTAGCCCACTGGTTTCCCTGTTGGTGGCTAAAATCCCCCCAGCGATTATTTGCCTTTTCCCTACGGCCTCCGTTATTGAGATATTTTAGGTCTTGCAGACAGTCTTTAAGAAAGAGTCATTTTTTTCTTTCACGTCTTCCTCGGCCCAAGGCACAGAGAGAACAGCTAAGCAGCTCTCTGGCCTGCAGGAGCCACCAAGGCGGCTTCCAGAGGCAGCTGGGTTAGACACCAGCTCCAGCAGCCTGGAAGAACAGTGCCCTTTTGTCTGGGGGAAACGAGGAAATCGCATGGGCACCTGTCCTGCTGGCCCAGGCCCCGGAGTGGGAACTGCTGGAACAGCCACTTCCATGGTCCCCAGGGACGTGGCTCAGGGCACCAAGGACACACGCAGGAACCAGGAAGCAGAGAGGATCCAACCCCCGGGGGAAAGCAGCAACAAGTCCCACTGTATATGGAAGGGAGAAGTTTAGAATTTAACATCACGGGGCTGGAGCACTTAGGAAAAGGACCCCAGTCGATGAGATTAAACTCACCGTTCCAGGGCCGCCATGAGCTCCCCCTGATGTGGCGAAACAGGCTGCCTTGCACCAGGCCCTCACTCGCTGCAGCCCCACACAGGCAGCACGTCCAAGGCAGTTGCTGAGCTAGACGGTTGGGCTCTGATGGAACACAGAAATTCTATCACAAGTGCAAGGGCAAGAGCAAGCTTGTTTCCTGCAATGCCAAGGGGTACAGACGTTAGCCAGCTCGTGTGGTCCAAAAGGACCGATATGGTGACCTCAAAGCAGGCCTCCTTTTGTCCCTTGGGGTGCGGCAGCTGCTGAGGACAGAGCTCTGAGAGACTGGGCCAGCCTGGTCCCAGCTCCCAAACGCTCCATGGAACAGCTCAGAGCAGGGGCTCTGGAGAACACCTAGAAAGAGAATGTCCCAGACAGAGGTAGGCAGGGCTGCTCAGAGCCCCACGGACATATGTAAGTCCTGGCCTCGGGGCAGGTGCCAGGTACAGCAGTTAAAACACTGCTCGGAACCCCTGAATCCCATACTGGGAGCGCCTGGGGTTGAGTCCTCGCCCCACTTCTGACTCCAGCCGCCTGCTAACAAGCACACACGCCCTGGGGGACAGCAGGGATGGGTCAGGCAGTGAGGTCCCTGCCACACAATGGAGACCTGGCTTCCTCCTGGCCCAGTCTTGGCTATTGTGAGCAGTTGGGGAGTAAACCAAGCAGAGGGAAGATTTCTCTGTGTCAGGTTCTGCCTTCCAAATAAAAATAAATAAATAAATAAACAAACAAACAGATAAAAGTTCTAGCCTCTACCCACGTAACAGCCCTTCCAGATCCAAACACTTGGCCACAGGGAAGCAAGAAGGGGTAGACGCCATCCTTCCCAAAAAGCACCCTCAGGCAGTGACACCGGGTGAACACTGGGTGTTTTTTTTTTTTTTTTAAAGATTTATTTTATTTGTTTGAAAGACAGAGTTACAGAGAGGTAGAGCCAGAGAGAGGTCTTCCATCCATTGGTTCACTCCCCAAATGGCTGCAACAGCCAGAGCTGAGCTGATCCGAAGCCAGGAGCTGCTTCCAAGTCTCCCAAAGACTTGGGCCACCTTCCACTGCTTTCCCAGGCCACAGCAGGGAGCTGGATCAGAAGTGGAGTAGCCAGGTCTCGAACTGGTGCCCCTGTGGGTTGCAGGTGCTGCAAAACAGGGCTTTAACCTGCTGCACCGCGGCGCCGGCCCTGGGCACTGGGTGTTGAAACCCCAGCACCTGCGGGCACTGTCAGGCTCCGGTCTTGCAGCCTCGGCCAGGCACCCACTGCTGTGTGACCTTGTCATGACAGGAAGGCCACCTCAGTGCTCAGACTGCCCTCTCCTGGGCCCTCATTTCTGCTCTGCACTCAAACATCAGCCCCCCACCCACCCCCGATCCCAGGCAGGCGAGCTGGGTGGGTGGTGGGTGCTCCACCGGGGGCTTCTTCCCGGAGTTCTACTCCGCGGGGCCTTCCCACCAGGCTGCCGTTTGCAGCTTCAAGGACCTCTCCACAGCAGCCGAATGTATACCTCCGGGCCAGGCGTCCGTCCTGACCCGCTCCTCGCGCCGTGTCCCCGGCCAGGACTCCCCACACACTCCCATCAGTGACTCCCACCAGCGCTGTCTCCTCGGCCGGACCCTGGGAGTCTGAAAGCAGCACATGGCAGGAATGTCGCCCATCGCTACCCTGCCCACAGCGGCCCAGGCCTCCGCCTCCTTGCCTGCAGTGTCCTGCTGTGGGCCCCAGGTGAGCCCAGCTCAACCAAAGGCTGCACCGTGCACAGTTCTGGGTGTCAATCACAGCACACGCTTGACAGATCTGCAGGGGCCGGCACCGTGGCGTGGAGGGTTAAGCCACTGACTGCAGCATCAGCATCCCATGTGGGCGCCAGTTCAAGTCCCGGCTGCTCCACTTCCGATCCAGCTCCCTGCTGATGCACCTGGGAGGGCAGTGGAGGATGGCCCAGGGACTTGGGCCCCTGCCCTCACATGGGAGACCCTGAAGAGGCTCCCGGCTCCTGGCCCCAGCCCAGGTTGTTCAGGTCCTTAGGGGAATGAACCAGCGAATGGAAGATGTCTGTCTCTCTATCTCTCCCTCTCTGCAACTCTGCTTTTCAAATACAAAGAAAAATACAAATACAAAGAAAAGAAAGATGGTGCGTACTCCTCAGGTCAACCACCTGGCAGAGAGCAGGGAGCAGGGTCATGAGGAAGAAATGGCTTTTCTTAATTTGTTCAAAGACATCATCTGAGCTGGAAGGAAGTGTCCAGTGGAAAGGGGGACCTTGGGGCCAGTGCAGGGGGCTAAGCAACAATGTGAGTCCCGGATGTTCCACTTCCGATCCAGCTCCCTGCTAATGTGCCTGGGAGAGCAGCAGCAGATGGCCCAAGCGCTTGGTCCTAGCCACCCATGTGGGAGACCCGGATGGAGTTCCAGACTCCTGGCCTGAGCCTGGACCACCCACAGCCATTGCTGCTATTTAAGGAGTGAACTAGTGGATGGAAGATCCCTCCCTCTCTCTCTTTCCCCCTCTGCCCTTCAAATAAATAAAATAAATAAATCTTAAAGGAAAAGAGAAAAGGGACCTCCTACCCACTCAGGTGCAGGGCCGGGCCTGGGCTCCTGGAGCCGCAGGGCAGGGCACCAAGGTTGAGCAGTCCTGTGTGCTGGACAAATATTTTCCACGTGTCCATGACACTAGAAAGATTGAGAAACGCCGACCTAGATTACAACAATAGCCTCTCGCAGTTTCGGGATCTTTTCCGTGAGCAGACAAACAAGCTCAGGTTTCTCCCACTTGTACCTGACCCGTAAGGCAGCAGGTCCCGCGGGCCCCGCTGGGGGAAGTCACGCCAGGCTGCTGGTCTGTGCATGACCAAGAACAGGCTGACCTGGTGGCCAGACCCCAGGCACCAACAGCTCAGCCCACCGAGAAGGCCAAGCATCAGATAAAGCCAATCAGCCACCTGCAAGCCTTCTGCATCCAGCCATCGCCCTTACGCTTGGGGCTCCTCCCCGCAACCCGTCCCTAGTGTAAGAATTCAGTTCCCTAAGGGTTCCAGCAGACTTCAAGGGTCAAATTGACCTCAGATTCCAGCATTATTTACAGAAAAAAAAAAAAAAAAGGAAGAATCGATAAACTCACAATAGGGCTCTGTGTGACCCCTTTGAAAAGAAAACATGATGGTGACTCTATCCATGCTGGTGCCTGCAGAGGTAAGAAAAGGCGCCCGGGTCGGAGCTCTCCCCACGCAGGTCCCACGTCAGGAGCGGTGCACAGCTCAACGGAAAGAGCTTCTTCCACGCAGGTCTCCCCAGTGCAGTCCCAGCTGCTCCAAGTCAGGTGACAAGGGCGTGTGCTTCATAGTTGGAACGGAACGTGCTCCTGAGAGCGTTTAGTTTTGTCTGCTGCTTTCCGATTGCCTTTTTTTCCCTCTCTCTCCTGAAAAGAAACACGGCCATGGTCCCCAAGCCCAGGAGGTCTCAGCTTATGCAGTCTGCTGCCTGGGATCTGCTGACTCTAGGTCCTGTTCTCAGAGCCAAAGGCCTCCGGTTCCAGTTCAGACCCTGAGTGCTTCTTTGTTGGTTTGCTTTGTCTTTATTATTATCATCATCATTATTATTATTATTAATTTTCACTGTACTCAAAGGCAAAGAACAGAAGTCTTCCATCTACTGGTTCACTCCCCCAAATGCCCCCAACAGCCAGGGCTGGGCCAGGCTGAAGCCGGAGTTGGTTACTTGATCCAAGGCTCCTACATGGATGCCAGGAACCTGCCATTGCCTGCTGCCTCCCACGCGCATTCTCAGGAAGCTGAACCACAAGTGGAGTAGCTGGGGCTTAGACCAAGCATCGGATATGGCGCAAGGGCATCCAAAGTGGCTCCTTAGCTGCTGAGCCAAACACTGGCCCCTGAGTGCTTCCTCCGTTTTTAGGATTTGTTTCTGTAAATTTATCTGTTAGAGAGGCAGGGAGACACAGACAGACAGAGACCCACCCCCACCCACCCCCATCTGCTGGTTCTCTCTCGGAATACCTGTAACAGTGGAGCTGGGCCAGGCCAAAACCAGGAACCCAGAATGCAATCCAGGTCTCCCACGTGGGTGGCGGGGAACCAACTAATGGAGCCATCATTGATGCCTCCCAGGTGCACGTTAGCAGGAAGCTGGAATCGGGAGTGGAGCTGGGCCTCGAACCCAGGCTCTCCTGTATGGGATGCAGGCATCCTAACCAACCAGCGTCAAAAGCCATGCCAATCACCAGCTCCCAAACAATTTTTTAAATGGTTAAAAACCGACTTTGCTGCATGAGCCTCTAGGAAGGCCTTGTCTCATGGTCTTCTTACCCGTGGAGAAGTTTATTCTATAGGCTCCTCCTCCTCTTCTTGACTGCTCAGTGTGGAGATGCTCCACACCTCCTCCTGGGCTAACCTGGCCAGATAACCACGGCTTCAACACCATCCACATGGGGGCTGGGCCCGGCGCTGTGGCGTGGCGGGTTAAGCCACTGCCTGCCAGGCTGGCATTCCATGTGGATGCCGGTTCGAGTCCCAGCTGCTCCACTTCTTATCCAGCTCCCTGCTAATACACCTGGGAAAGCAGCAGAGGATGGCCCAAGTCCCTAAACCCCTGCTACCCATGTGGGAGACCTGGAAGAAACTCCTGGCTTCAGCTTGCCCTAGCCCTGGCTGTTGTGGCTATTTGGGGAGTGAACCAGTGGGTGGAAGATCTCTCTCTCTCCGTAACTTTGCCTTTCAAATTATTAATTAACTAAAAACACCTGCCTGAACACATGGATTCACGCCAGATGAAGACGTTGTTCTAGAACGCCAACACCGCACTCCCAGCAGTGACATCCACCTGTCCCCCTTCCTCCAGAAACACAGCAACCCCAGGATCTCCAGCGACAGCCCCGGCTCCCGCACGGCCTCTCCTTCCCGGAGGCTCTGGGGCCCTGCAGGCGGCCTGGCCTCCTCCACCAGGGCTGTGTTCCTGGCCCTGCCACTCCGCCACTGGGCTTTCTGTCGTCAGAAACTGGCGGCAGTCTCCCAGCTGCGGCCGGCACCGCCCCTTCCTTCCCCTGCCCCAGGATGACATCCGTAATCTCATTATTATCATTTCAGCAGGTTCTGGGGAGAGAAGGCAGCCTCCACCTTGAACTCTAGGTTAATCCCTTTCATTTTCAACGCTACCTTGCATACGCTTGGGAGATAACAGACATTCTGTTCTACGCCCTGGCCGTGGGCTCCCGTTGGGGGATCGAAGGGGAGGCATTGGTGGGTTCAGACTCCTACCCCGGCTTGCACAGCCACCCCCTCAGATGCCCAGAGACCCCTGTGCAAGCGGCACTGCCTCGTGCAGGCCTGCCCACGTGGTCTCTACTAAGTGGGTTTCCTCTTTCCAGGTTTTTTTTTTTTTTTTTTTTTTTAATAAAGCAAATTAGCTTTTCCCTCCGAGGCCAGCATACACCCAGCAAGGCACGAAGTGGACAGAACGCGCCACTTTAAATCAAGAACACCCTTTTCAGTTTTCCTTCTGCCCAAGAGAGCCTTTTTACTCAAAAGCAAAGCCGGCATGATACATCCCAGTGCTACAAAGGCTCGGGTTTAAAAATAAACACAGGCATTTGAAGAAGCACAAAAATAGTGCGTGCCCACAGAGCCCCACGGCGCCAGGTGGATGCCCGCGCCCAGGGAGCCCAGAGGCCAACCTCGCCTCAAAGTCAGCCTCTGTGATGCGAATGAAGGGAGACCCGGTCGGGCGCTCCATTCCCTTGGGTCATGCCCACGCACCCCGTTCAAACCAGCCATGGGCGCCAGCCCTGTCCAGCGCTGTGAGGACAGCCCCCTGACCTGCGATCCAAGTCCCCACCCAGCCTCCATCTACACCACCTTCCCAGATTCTTCCCCACCAACCCCTGCGCTGGACCAACCCCCAGGCCTGCGACGGGAACTCCTGCTGCCCCCACCTGCACCTCCCAGGAGCTGGCCTCCCACTGTCTTTTAAGGGCAAGTGCAGCGTGGGTCACCTTGTCTGTCAGCCACCGGGCTGGATTCTCTCCCGGGAGGCCAGCTCCCTCTGTGTGTCCTCTACGGCTCCCGTCTATCAGTCTGCCTCAGGGTAGGCCCAGGTCTTCATGTGTGGGACCCTGGCAGTGCCTGCACAGAGGAAGCACTTGATGTCCTGGCCAGAAGCTCTGAGCGACCCCAAGTCTTGGAAGGCTCAAGGGCGACCGGCTGCTGGCTACGGGGACCCCGCGAGATGTCGAGAGGAGACAGGTGGGACAGGAGTGGCAGCTGGGAAGCCCCCTCAACAGCAGGCTGCTGTGGAATGTGCTCTTCCCCAGGCACATGCACACACACACATGTGCACAGACATACATGTGCACACACATGCTAAGGTATCTGACCCTCTGAGCTGCAGCTAGGGCCAGCACAGCAGGGGTACACATAGTTAACGCTCACTTCCCCACCAGCAACCTCCCGTATTAGCCCCAGGGAGCTGCACAAGTGACCTTTCACCCCGCCCCTGGCTGGAACACCCTACCAGGGTGAGCTTGCAGGCCGGGACTACATCTTAGGTATGGCGTCACCGCTAGAAGTGAGGCTGAGCAGGTGTCCCCACAAGGGTGGGCAGAGAGGGAAGAGAAGAGGAGCAGGCGCAAACACCCAGCCCGGTTCCTTTTCTACGTGCTTGGGTTTGGGCGGGACAGGAGAGGGCCTGGGTGGGTCTTCAGGGCCCAGAGCACTGGCTAACAGGAGGAGGACATGTTTTCCTGTCACCCTGCCCCGGCTGCTGTGAGCGTAACAGGTGCAGCTCGGTCAGCCATAGGCCCTGGACTGGCTCTTGTAGAGTTCCTTCTCCCTTCTCCCCTGATGCTCGACTTCTCACAGAACAAGGCCACCGGCAGGTGTCCAGACAGCTGGGGCCCCTGTGCGCCAGCCCCGAGTCTGGCCCAGAACAGCACATGCTTGTTCCCGTGTGCCAAGGACACCGCGCCCGTCTCCTCCAAGAGGCCAGATGGCCCCTGCGTGCAGACTTCGCTTTCAGCCCCTCCGTGTGCTGTCTCTCGAGCTTCTATCCTTGGATCCACACGTCTCCATGCACAGTTACGGCTCAGGCTCCTGTTGCATAGGAAAAGCCTCTCCAGAGTTGTGCGTTAATGCCAAGATCCGGGCACCCCACCCCGCCACGGTCTCTGTGGCGCCCCGGGAGAGGTATCTCCTGGAGATCTTAATGTTTACTGATCAGCTGTTATATGCTGGGCATCGTACTTTCCCAGCAACCGGAGAAATCAGCGTCAGTGTCTTCATTGTACAGAGAGACACAGAAAGGACAAGAAGATTCGGTGACCGCCCAAGGCCACCCAGAGCCACCGGGCGATCGGCACCCAAGCCATCTGAGCCCAACGCAATGTTCCAGGCTCCCTCTGGTTTGTCGCTGTGGACACCGCCAGGGACTGCTCCACACGTGTTCTGCCTGCTCTCCGCCCAGGCCACCTCAGCCCCTTGTCTACACCCATCCCATCCCCTTCTACCAGGTTCAAGCTGAAGTCTCTCCTGAGCCGCTCAGCTGGTCTCTGGGGCACAGAGGTCCATCCTTGTCCACCCATTGCCAAGGCTGCCGTCCCAGGCCTCCTGAAAAGAACTCTCCGGAAGCCTTCAACCTCCTGTCACCAGAGTCCATCAGCCACTACCCCTCGCTGCTGTGTCACCACCAGCGCCCACGTTGCTCCAGCTCAGCTCTCGGTCGCAGTCTGTCTTGCTTCTCAGTGATTTCAATAACATGCACAGACGACCTCCCAACTGGCCTCTCAGCTCTTGGACATCCCTCGTCCCTTGTCCCTCAGCCCCTCTACCCTGTCATTCTCCCACTGGGAATCTGCATCTCACACATCCCATTCGCCGACTCCAACAACGCCGTCCTAGTCTGTGCTGGCTGCGTAGCTTCAAACAACGGAAACTCATGGCGCTGGAGCCGGGAAGGCCACGCTCAAGGTGGTAGCAGGTGCGGTGGCCGGCGGGGGCCTGCTGTCTGGTGCGCGGGTGGAAGAAGGGGCAAGGCAGCTCTCAAGGGCACTAACCCCACCCTTGGGGGCTCTGTACTCATGACCTCATGGCACCACACCCCAAAGCCCCACCTCCTAGTTACCACCAAGTTGGAACTTAGATTTTAATGAAAATCTTGTGGGGACACAAACATTCAGACCACAGCACATACAACACCCTGCCCAGCTCGGCCCATACTTTCCAATATCACTTTTGCCTGCCTCTGGTACTCCCCAAGATATCTGTCACCTTTATTATTTTTTTTTTTAAGATTTCTTTCTTTTATTTGAAAGGCAGAGTTACAGAGAGGCAGAGAGAGAGGTCTTCCATTCACTGGTTCACTCCCCAGATGGCCACAACAGCTGAAGCTGTGCTGATCCGAAGCCAGGAGCCAGGAGCCGGGAGCTTCTTCCAGGTCTCCCATGCGGGTACAGGAGCCAAAGGACTTGGGCCACCTTGCACTGCCTTTCCAAGCATACTAGCAGGGAGCTGGATTGCCAGTGGAGCAGCCAGGACTCGAACTGGCGCCCATATGGGATGCCAGCACTGCAGGTGGCAGCTTTACCTGCTACGCCACAGCACCGGTCCCACTTGTCACCTTCTAATATGCCACCACATTGACTTAATTGAAGGCAGGAATCCGTCTGGCTCACTGATACCCCCGATTCCATAAACAGGGCACCCAGCACACACGAGACACTCCACAGATATTCATGGGATGCATGGCGTATAACTGGGGGGTTATTTTTGCAATTATTCAATACCCATCTTCTCTACTGCAAGTTCTACAAGGACAGGGGCCCTATCTGTCTTAGCCATCCTCGAAGCACTTGGAAAGTATTCTTTAACTGAGTGAATAGAGGAGCCAAGTGAGGATATCAGAAGTGCAAACCTGGGGCTGGCACTGTGGCGTGGCGGGTAAAGCCGCCGCTTGCGGTGCCGGCATCCCATATGGGCAACGGTTTGAGTCCTGGCTGCTCCACTTCCGATCCAGCTCTCTGCTATGGCTTGGGAAAGTAGTGGAAGATGACCCAAGTCCTTGGGCCCCTGCACCTGCATGGGAGACCTGGAAGAAGCTCCTGGCTCCTGACTTGGGATCGGCTCAGCTCCGGCCATGATAGCATTTTGGGAGTGAACCAGAGGATGGAAGAGCTCTCTCTCTCTGCCTCTCTGTAACTCTGCTTTTCAAATAACTAAATAAATAAACAACAACAAAAAATGAAGTGCAAACCCAAGGTTGCAAGGCTGCCTTCCACCTGGACTCCTTGTCTCAACCTCTGTTCCCGCTGGCTGTCACCTTAACACAGGTGACCTAAATAGAGCCTCTGATTCTGAGAGTCCAAGCACAAAGCACCAGGCATCTTTAGAACATCAGAGGGCTAAGCACGCACTGAGGTTTCTGCCTCCAACATGCAGACATTCGCAAGAACAGTTCCAGGGGCGGCCTGAGCAGTTTCCTGCTAAAAACAGGTCACCCAGAAACCTCACCCATGAACAAGAGCCTGGCTAGGTTTCAGGTCACAGTTTTAGTCTACGACTTCGTCACCAAGCTGCATCCGTGAGTCACTGAGTTACTTTTAGCTTTTAGTGTGCTTAAGACTTGCCTAGGGACCTGGTGTTCTGTGACACCGGCATCCCATATGAGCACCAGTTCTAGTCCTGACTGTTCCACTTCGGATCCAGCTCCCTGCTAATGGCTTGGGACAGCAGCAGAGGACGAGCTGAGTCCTTAGGCCCCCACACCCACGTGGGAGACCAGGGTGGAGTTCCTTGCTCCTTGTAGCCATTCAGGGACTGAACCAGAGGATGGAAGATCTCTCTCTTTCTGGCCCCCGACCCTGACCCCATAACTCTGCCCTTCAAGTAAATAAAGAAATATTTTTTAAAAATCCTAAATGAAAAGTAATTTTTCAACATTAAAAACAAGACTTGCTCTGGGACAAAGGGCATCCAAATCAATCAATCAGGTGAGATGCACAAAGAGAAGCAAATTCCACGACTTCCAAGTCAGTCTGACCTCTCACCCAGGCTGGCTTGAAACCGCAGCTTCTGCAGACAGAAAACACTGGGAAACCAGTCCCGGAACCATATCACCAAAGCACTTCCCCTCCCAGTGCTCCCAGTGAGTGGATCCCTCTACCACAGCCGGGGGCACCCCAGCTGCCACAAAGCAGTGCAATGACTGGCAGGAGAAAAATGAGCTCTCAGGGCTGGCATCGTGGCCTAGTGGGTAAAGTCGCCACCTGCAGTACCGGCATCCCATATGGACACCGGTTCAAGTCCCGGTTGGTTGCTCCGCTTCCAATCCAACTCCCTGCTAATGTGCCTGGGAAAAGCAGTGGGAGATGGCCCAAGTCCTTGGGCCCCTGCACCCACGTGGGAGACCCAGAAGAAGCTCCTGGCTCCTGGCTTTAGTCTAGCCCAGCCCTGGCCATTGTAGCCATTTGGGGAGTCAAACAGCAGATGGAAGATCTGTCTCTGTCTCTTCCTCTCTCTTTGTAACTGCCTTTCAAACAAATGAAATAAACCTTTCGAGCTCTTAGGCAGGTGAACAGTTTAGGGAGGGCACCGAGGAGGATGGGGTTCTGCTTTGTGGACAAGAGACAAGCAGGGACGCAATGTGGGCTGCGCAGGGCCTGTAGTCCTGTCTGTCCAGACCCAGATGGACGCACCTGCTTGTGCCGATGCAGCCCAACAGGTTTGCTGAGCTGAGACTGAGACCCCCAGTGTGCTCTCTGGATAATGTCTGCATTCATGCGATCACGGCAAGCAATGCAACGAGACGGAACAAGGTCGTTCTGGGATCGCGACTGCAATCCCGAGACAGGGGACCAGGGGCAAACCGGGATGCAGAGGGGTGAAAAGAGGAGACCCACAGGATTCTTTTTTTTTTTTTTTTGACAGGCAGAGTGGACAGTGAGAGAGAGAGAGAGAGAGAGACAGAGAGAAAGGTCTTTCTTCCGTTGGTTCATCCCCCAAATGGCCGCTGTGGCCGGCACACTGCGCTGATCCGAAGCCAGGAGCCAGGTGCTTCTCCTGGTCTCCCATGCGGGTGCAGGGCCCAAGCACCTGGGCCATCCTCCACTGCCCTCCCGGGCCACAGCAGAGAGCTGGCCTGGAAGAGGGGCAACCGGGACAGAATCCGGTGCCCCAACCGGGACTAGAACCCGGTGTGCCGGCGCCGCAGGGTTAGCCTAGTGAGCCGTGGCGCCGGCCCCCACAAGGATTCTTAGAGCTGTGTGGGTATGACGTCAGAGGACATCCCTGGGTGAGTGGCAGAGAGAGCAAGAGAGAGAGCGAGAGAGAGTGAGAGAGAGAGCGCGCTCATTCCTCAAATGTCTGTAACAGATAGGGCTGGGCAGGGCTAACTGGCAGCTCCGTCTGCATCCTGGCTGTGTGACCTTCACCAAGTAACCTGTCGTCTCTGCAGTCCGCCTTCCCTCTCTGTGGAATGTGGAGCTTCAAGGAAGTCATGCGAGC
The DNA here is from genome assembly GCF_033115175.1 of Lepus europaeus. Classification (NCBI taxonomy): domain Eukaryota; kingdom Metazoa; phylum Chordata; class Mammalia; order Lagomorpha; family Leporidae; genus Lepus; species Lepus europaeus. The sequence continues at coordinate 106,361,370 of NC_084837.1, forward strand.
AGATAACCCAAACTATTAGTTTCCCCCACCTAGTTTCTCTCCCACCTAAAGCAAGCCAGAGGTTGGGGCGGGGGATAGTGGCCAAGACCCCACATCCACTCTGTGGCCTCAGACACAGAGACCCTGGGCGATCGCACATGGGCAGACGGCCAAGGAGAATGTGCCGGGTCTGAGAACCACCCACGCAGGGAGGGGCCTCTGCCTTCTCCAGAAATGTCCACCGAGGACCTGGAGACATTCATGCCGGCGCTACTGTGGTTGAGAAGGTACAGACTTTGGCTCAAGGCCATGGTCGTCTCTCGTGGACAGCCACGTGGCAGTGGAGGGAAAGACAGACCAACTTAGAACTTGACAGTGGGGGTGAGGGTGGGCATCGTGGCACAGGGGCTGAACCACTGTTTGTGACACCAGCGTCCTACATTGGAGCACCAGTTCCAGTCCCAGCTACTCCACTTCCAGTCCAGCTCCCTGCTAATGTGCCTGGGAAGGCAGTGGAACACGGCCCAAGTCCCTGGGCCCCTGCTACCCATGTGGGAGATCCAGATGGAGCTCCTGGCTCCTGGCTTCCGCCTGGCCCAGCCTGGGCCTCTCTCTCTCTCTCTCTCTCTCTCTCTAACTCTGCCTTTCAAATAAATAAATAGAACTTTAAATAAAATAAAAAGTGGCTATCTGAAGCTGAATTAATTTTTGTTGGGGACAATCTTCTCAGGCCCCACCCAGCTCTGCCCTTGTGAGAGAGAAACAAGGGAGACAGACAGAAGAGAGAGGCCAGCCTGGGCCTCCGGTATGGCCAGGCCCGGGTCAGCACAGCCCCTCTCAGTGTTCGCCACTAAATTATTGAAGACACAAAGCATTGTTTCCTTCATGGGGCGAAGCTCTCAGAGCATTTAAAATTCATGGGGGATGCCAAGGAGCGGCTTTTTTTAGCTCTCTCCCTTGAAGCAAGTGATAAGGCTTTCAATCAGGCTGTGGGAGTCCAATTCCAGTTTCCAGAATATTCCAACCTTGGTGAGGCATGCTTGCTTTAGAGAGAGCGAGAAGGGGGGAAAAAAAAAACACCAAGAGGAAGCTCCAACAAAGCCAAACTCGATTAATCAGCAGTTCCGAGGCACGAGAGTCACCTTGACACTTGGCAGGGCAGGTGCATACATACAGGCCCCTCCCCCTGGCAGGAGATACAGCCTGGCTCACCTCAGGCCTGGTGAGCCAGCTCTGCACTCACCCCGCCCAACTCTACAGCCTGGGAGAGATCCCCCTACCAGAGACCAGGGAGGTGGGTGTAAGACACAGGGGGGCTGTCCGGACCCCACACGAGCATTATTCCCATATCACAGTAGAGCAAACTGAGGCCCCAAGACAAGAGGAGAGCCCATCCCCAAGGTGGGCAGGCTTCCAGGGGCCTCACCTCTGAGCAGGTGCAGTGGCTGCTCACTCCCCCGGGAGTCTCCCCAGGGACCAGGAAAACCTGCAGCACCTACAGTGTTCACGCCTCAGAACAAGGTTTGGACCAAGCTTTTGCTAGCATCATAGGCCACCTCCTTCTGCCATCTGCCCCGTTGCAAAGCCCACCTGCGACAGGTACCCTTAGCCTCCCCTGGAAGCCTCAAGCCAGGATTCCCTCCCACTGACTAGAGCCCCACCCGCTGAGCAGGCGCTGAGCAACCCCAACCCCAGGGGCAGCTGGTCGTGTCCATGGGGCTGGCTCTCTCCGCCCCACCCTGGCCTCTTGGGCCAAGTTCTCTGTTTGCTCGGGTGAACACACAGGGGCTTCGAAAGCTTGTGGAGGGCTGGCCGTCTGACCTAGCGGTTAACATGCCTGCATCCCACACTGGAGTTCCCCTGGTTCAATCCCTGCCTCTGCTCCTGACGCCAGCTTCCTGCTAGCGTGGTGATGGCTCAGGCAGCTGGGTCCCTGCCACATGTTGTCAACCTGGATTGAGTTCCAGGTTCCCAGCTATGACCCAGCCCCGGTCACTGCAGGCATCTGGGGAGTGAACTAGCAGATCGAAATTTCTCTCTCTCTCTCTCTCCACCTCTCAAATAAATGAGTTAATTTTTTAAAGTCTATGCAAAATGCAGTAAAATAGGCTCATAGTTAGGTGCAAAATAATTTTAAGATTTATTTATTTATTTCAAAGGCAAAAGTGACAGACAAAGGGAGAGACAGTGAGACAAAGAGATTGTCCATCTGTTGGTTCACTCCTCAAATGACCAAAAACGCCAGGGCTGGGCCAGGTTGAACCAGCAGCCAGGGACTGCACCCAGGTCTCCCAAATGGGTGCAGGGGCCCAAACACTTGGGTCATCTTCTGTCGCTTTCCCAGGTGCATAGCAGGAAGCTGGATCAGAAGTGGAGCAGCTGGGACATGAACCAGCACCCATATGGATGCTGGTGTCACAAGAGGCTTGATCCACTGTGCCACAACGCTTGTCCCTGGTGCAAAAAAATTCTGAGATCTGTGCGTTGTTTTTCCAAACACTAAAGACCCCTCGGTACTGGCTCTGTACACAGTAGGTTAAGCCTCCACCTGCAGCACCAGCATCCCATATGGGCATCAGTGCATGTCCTGGCTGTCCCTCTTCTGAACCAGCTCTCTATTTATGGCCTGGGAAAGCAGTAAAAGACTGACCAAGTGCTTGGGCCCCTGCACCCACGTGGGAGACCCGGCAGAAGTTCCTGGCTCCAGATAGGCCCAGCTCCAGCCGTTGCAGCCGTTTGGGGAGTGAACCAGCGGATGGAAGATCTTTCTCTCTGTCTCTTCCTCTCTGTCTATAACTCTGCCTCTCAAATAAATAAATAAACAAAACAAAACAAAACAGACCCCTCAGCTACATGGGCTTTTGGAGAAACACACGGCACGGCAGGAGCCTGGGTGAAGCCCCATGAAGACGGGGAGAGAGAGGGCTCTCAGCGCAGGCCACGTGAGCAGCCGCCCGACCGCGTGGAGAGTGTGGATGCCTATGGCTCAACTCTGCTGGGAACGGCATCCGTGGCTTTGGTCGGACGTTCAAAGGAGCCCTTTGGGCCTATGAGGGCACTTGCAAAGGTCCTTCCCACCAACACGTGGGTGACCTGGCACCCAGAACCAAACGTAGGGCGCCACTGCTCCTGGCTGACTGCTCCACACTCCTAGATTGGCTGCCAAAGAGCTCTCCATGCCCCAAACCTCTACGTCTCTCTCACCACCCCGCTCCCACAGCCAAGGAGAGAACATTGCCGCGCCACCTCGGGGACAGCCAGGAGGCCACTCTTACCATGCACCCCGAGTCACTCAGGGGCCTCCCCGCTCAGTACACTCCCAAATCCGGGGCCTCCACACTCCCAAGCTCACTGCAATCCTCTGGGAAGCAGTGGGCCTCAGCCCCTGGGCCACTGAATTCCTTCCCGCTTTATGCCTTAGCTGAGACCAGCCCTGAGGACAACACTGTCCCCACCCCCGCAATGGGGGAGTCCACTTACCCCACACTTACACAGAACACAGGGGGAGCTCCGGCATGCAGCCACCTGCCTCCCTCCCACCCGCACCTGCCCCCATGTCATTTCCTGCCACTGACCACGGACTTCAGCTCCTGGCCTGGCTTCTGCCTCCACCCACCTCCTGTCACTGTCACTATCCAACACCCCGGACTCAGTTCCCCGACCTCCTCTGCCCAAGGTCTTCTTCCCCACACTCATGTCCATCCCCGCCCGCCACTGTTAAAAATCCCGGTAACAGCCTGGGAGAGCCCAAGCTGATCACCTGCCTTCCACCTGCTCCGGTGCCCACACCCCGGCAGAACCGGATGTACAAGTTTCACAGCCATGGCTCCGACCTCAAACTGTCAGTCTGCCGAGGCCTGCGGGCCTGTGTTTCCCAGGCTTCGCCACCCACTCCCAGACAGCACGTTCACGTCACGTCTCCTCTTCCAACGCCTCACACCCTGCCCTCGGTCCCTGCACTCCACACTGCTGCAGGTGCACAGGGCTGGGAGTACAGGATGTTCCCACCACACCTGCTCCTGCCCAGGGGAGGCGGCCTCCCTTTTCCCTCTCTAAAGCACAACTCCTCGCCCCAGTGCTCTGAGCGCCACTTCCCCAAGGCCTCTGCTCCTCTGTCACCCTTCTACCCCCAGGCAGCACTCCCCAAAGCACATGAATACACACACACACACACACGCTGTCTTCCTATAGGGAACACCTACTTCACAAACAGCCTCTCGTGCTATTGTCCCATTTCCCTGCTCCAATGACAGTCAACTTCATTACCATTGTATGATTTATTTATTTATTTGAAGGGCAGAGAGGGAGATCCTCCACCTGCTGGTTTACTCTCTAAATGCCCACAATGGCAAAGGTTAGGCCAGGCCAGAGCCAGGAGCCGGGGACTCAATCCAGTTCTCTGACATGGGTGGCAGAGACTTGGGTACTTACGCCATCATCTGCTGTCACCTGGTGTGGGCATTAGCAGATGGACGGAGTCAGGAGTGGGGCTGGGGCTTGAACCCAGGCACCCCAATATGGGGCTCAGGCATCCCAAGCAATGTCGTAAAAGGCATGCCAGGGGCCTGTGTTGTCGCACAGTGGCTAAGCCACTGCCTACAATACCAGGTTCATGTCCTGGCTGTTCCACTTCCTGTCCGGTTCCCTGTGAATGGCCTAGGAAAAGCAGCAGAAGATGGCCCAAGCACTTGGGCTCCTGTCACCCACACGTGGGAGATCTGGATGAAGCTCCTGGCTCCTGGCTTCAGCTTGGCCCAACCATGGCCATTGCAGCCATTTGGGGAGTGAACCAGCATGTGGAAGATCTCTCTCCATCTCTCCCCCTCTCTCTGTAATTCTGCCTTTCAAATAAATAAATCAATCTTAAAAAAAAAAAAAAAGTCACGCCAAATGCCTACCTTAATACTCAGCTTCTTAAAAAAGCAGTCCACACTTCACACACTCCCACTTCCTAGCCCACCTTCCAGCCCACCTGCTCCCAGCCTGGCTTCTCACCGATTCCATGCAGGCCAACAGCCCAGCAGGCTCCCGCCCTCCGCCTCCTCCCAGCAGCCGGTGGCGAAGTCTCCAAGCCTCCCTCTCTGGGACAGTTCTCTGTGGGCACCTCAACACCACCCCAGCCTCCTCCCCTGGCCACTGCCCCTCCCCCACTGACACCTGAAGAATGGGCGTTCCTGCAGTCCCATTGTCTGTCCCCCTCAGCCTGCCCTCTCCTTCTCAGCCACCTAGCCTGGTCTGACCTCCCTGCTGAGCCCCAGGTTCCTGGAATCAGCTGCCTCCTCCCTAGCTCCTCTCCCTCCTTCCCACTGAACAGGTTGCTACTGAACCTGGCTCCCGCCCTGGCTCCTAACCAGTGCCTCCTCCAGGCCGCCCCCCCATCCACTGGCAGCACCAACCAAATATCAGGGGGTCCTGGTCATCTCCCCCTCTCTCCCACCCATCAGCAAAATGCCACCAAGTCCCTCTCCAAAGCACCTGTGGGACATCCCACCCGCCCATCTCCTCCGTCACCTTAGCCTCCGCCAGCACCACTGTGACCTCCACTTTTTCCTTGATTCAACTCTGTCCCCTTCCAATCCGCTCTCCCTCAGGGGATGAAACCTAAGAAGGATCCCGTCACAGCCCCATGAACGCCCTTCACCCTCGGTCAGTCTCCCCAGCCTAAGTCTCTCCCCAGCCCCTGATTCCAAGCAAGCCTGCAGGGCGGGTCCGACTTTCATTCCTCAAACATCCGGGACAGCACCTTCCCAGGGAGGCCTCTGCACCTGCTGCTCTCTCCCCCTGCAACGCTGCGCCCCTTGTTCCACAAGATGCAGAGGCATCTGTCCCACGACCACGCCTCTCACTCCCGCACCAAGCACAACGCACACTGATTTAATTTGCAAGAAAAACCATAGGTCACTGTGTATTTATTTATTTATTTGAGAAGTAGGGGACTTGGGAGCATGGAGGCAGGTGGCATCGACCTCCCTCACTGGAGTGTAGGAGAATCGGTGTCTGTTTAAGTCATCGTTGATTATAGGTGGAAACAATGATATTTTAAAAGTTTAACTTCATCTTCTTTTCATATGTGTAATGCAGGTATTAGAAAATGTAAAATACTTCGTGTTTCTTATACTTCTATTGCACGATGCTAGCCTGGTTGGCAAGAGCTGGGAGTGCTGCACATTATGACAAGACGTTGACGTAACTTCATGTTGTAATTATAGGTTTCATGGGGCAAACGACACAGAGGGGCAGGGATGAGGTGTTCAGGGGTCCAGAAAGTACAGGTAGGTTGGGCAGGTCATACAGGGAAGATGGGTTTAGGGTACAGCGGGCCAAACGAATGAGAATGAAGCCATGAGCCATGGGTACCTCATGGGATACCTTCAAGTAGCCAACATCAAATGGGCACCACCTGTGTGGATTTTGAGGGTGACAGGCAGGTAGCAGGGCAGGTGTTTCCAATCAGGTCCTACAGCAAAATCCCACCGCCCCCCCCCCCATCTCCAGGGTACTCAGAGGCCATTGTGAGACACAGTCTAGATATTCTTGTCAACATACGACTCAATGTCCTCATTTCCCATTTTCCCCTTGTATGCAGAGAATCAGACTCAGAGAGAAACAAGGGCTTCTGACGGCTGGATTTCTCTAACCATCTCAACTCTGGGCTGCAGCTGGACCCAGTGTGAGGGGCAGAAGCCATCAGCCCACCTTGCCGGGGACACACGCCAAGTCAGATGGAGGAGGGTGCAGATAAGCCTCCCACACACAGCCTCTGCCCTCAGGCATCGGGCAAACCTCTCCCCACCCCCACCCCCAGGTCAGCTCATTAATGTTCACTCCCTGTAAGAGATTATCCGCTCCCATGGAGCAAAGAAATCCACTTCTTGCAGAGGTTAATAAACTTACAGATCTCATTACTCAAAGGGGTCATGCTGGCCAGAATTTTAATGCATTTTTTAGAAAAGGTCTGGGAAGAATTATTAACAACAGAACAATGACTGCTACTCAGACAGGCAAGGGCAGAGAGGTGAGCACGGGGGATGGAGCGGGGTCCCCCAGGGCTGTGGACAGCAGAGCACTGGAAGTGACCACAGTGACCGTCCCCCAGTACCCACCAGCTAGGTCTGGGACTGCCTGTGCCTCTGCTCCCACACCCTCACCGCTCGGCCTGCCAGTGAGGCCATCACCATCTTCACCAACTCACAGCCTGGAATCTCCAGCCGGCTCCTGCTGAGGTCCTGCCCCAGCTCCTACGGGCAGCTGGATCACCCATTTCCTGTGTTCTTGGTCTGCCCCGGCTCTCAGATGGATTCCTCAGCTCATAACGAAGGACACAACCCAACCGACCCAGTTCCCTCATTCCCCTTCTTGCCACAGCCTCAAAACACCTCCATACCTGCACCTCGCCTGAGGTCGACCCCGCCAGGCCCCCTCATCTCCTCCTCTCCATCTCCTGTTCTAGGGCCTGTCCACCTCAATGCCATGCACCTTGCTCCAGCATCTTCAACCTCCCTAGGGGTGAACCGCCAACTCCCCACATGCTTGACTTAAGAAACAAAAAATCGAGCCTGTGTGCTGGGTTTTGCCGCAAACACAGAGTTTTCTCTGACTTTGCTGTCAATCAAACAGATTGACAGGAATTTCATACTACTATGGTTTTAGTGATTTTGTTATTACAAATCTATATGAGTGGGGGCCAGCGCTGTGGCTTAGCGGGTAAAGCCGCCACCTGCAGTGCTGGCATCCCATATGGGCTGCTCTACTTCCCATCCAGCTCTCTGCTATGGCCTGAGAAAGCAGTAGAAGATGGCCCAAGTCCTTGGGCCCCTGCACCTGCGTGGGAGACCAGGAAGAAGCTCCTGGTTCCTGGTGTCAGATGGGTGCAGCTCCGGCCGTTGGGGCCAACTGGGGAGTGAACCATTGGATGGAAGACCTCTCTCTCTCTCCTCTGCCTCTCCTTCTCTCTCTGTGTAACTCTGACTTTCAGATAAATAAATACATCTTTAAAAAATTCTACATGAGTGAAGTTGAACGTCTTTTCCTTTGATTATCGGGCGTTGCCCTTGCTGGGCTGTGGCCTCCTTGAACTCTTTATGCAGTGGCGGCATTAAGCCTTTAAACGACACATAAAACAGTAAGTTGAAAAACACCTTCCTCTGCCCTGACTCTGGCTCAAGCTGACCTTCCCTCCACCCAGACACCCTGACTCCCGCCCCCAACTCGCACTCCCTAAGTGAAACTCACCTGCAAACAGACCTGAGCTTTCACCCTTGGCCCAGGCTGCCCTCAAAATCCATCAGTGCCCCAGCGCCCTGCCCCCACTGCATCTGAGTGCCCCTGCCTCCTCCTCTAGGCTTTCCAAGGCCTCTGACCCAGCCAAGGACATCTCCACTTCCAGCCTCCCCTCCCCCCTCCGGCACCTCTCTCCCCCGACCTTCCTCTGCGTCCCCTCAGCTCTCAGCCTCGCTCGCTGGCTTCTCTTCCTGCCCTCGGCTGTCCCCTTTGCCAGCGCCCATCTGTGTCCTATCTCTTAACCTACTCTCTCCTTGGGTGGTCGAATCCATCTCGGAGGTGCTGGCTCCCAGGCCTGTACTCTCCCCCTAATTGCTGCCTGCTAGGGCTGAACGCTCACTTAGCGAGCACCCCCCCACCGCCAAGCCGGACGGCCCCCATGAGTGGAAATTCACCAGCTCTCCCCCCCAAAAAACTACTCTGATCACACACCCCCCACGAGCTGCCCCTCCTCTTCTGCTCCCCATGTCAGTCAACATCACTGCCACCGGTCTCCAAGTACCCGCACTGGCCACGCCCAGTTCCTCTCATCCCAAAGATCGAGGGCTGTGGGTCCTTCTCCCACACTGATCCGGGGGGGCTCCAGGCTGGGGCTCGATCCCTAATTCTGCCACGTCCTGGCCAAGGGCCTGAATCTCTCCAGCCCCCAGCTACGGGAGTGGGGGTTGCTTACGACTCGCAGGAGATTTGAGAGTCCAGACAGCCCGGCAAACCTTCCAGGCTCTCACTCACCCACGGCTTCAATCGTGTCCACGTTCAGCCACCATCCTTACACAGAAAAGCACTTCTAGCTCGCTACTCATCCCCAGCGAAGTCCGTACTTGTATTTGTACTCTCTTACCATGGTTCGTACCTTCCTGGAGGTTGTATCAGATCCGTTACCCAGCCGGGCAAGGCTGCCCCCGCTCCATCTCCTCTGCTCTCAACACCTGTCGCCCGGCCTGTGGCCCACCAGTCTGTCCCACCAGTCACTCCCCACCCTGCTCCTCATCGCCAAATCTGGAGCGAGCATTTTCTTCCCACGACTGACGCCGTGCCTCCACCGCCGAGAGACTGACGTCCACACTACAGCAGGCTCCTGCTTCCCACCCCAACTGCCCTGTGCCCCTCCAAGCCCACTGCCTCCCGTGACCCAGGCCAGGCCACTTTCCCTGATGCAGGACTAACCACCACCCAGGCCAGGCCACTTTCCCTGATGCCGGACTAACCACCTGATGCAAGGCAGATGGACACCATTTCTTGAATGAGTTAATGAGGGAATGAATGAAGGCACCACAATCAAATGAAGAGTTTCCGGATCAGCAACACAAATCCCTAGTCCAATGCTCACAATGGGTAGAAACCCCTCATCCTTGGTTCACACTCGCCTTTCTCCAGGGCCATTTTTTTTTTTTTTTAAGATTTATTTATTTACTTGAAAGTCAGAGTTACACAGAGAGAGAAGGAGAGGCAGAGAAACAGAGAGAGAGTCTTCCATCCGCTGGTTCACTCCCCAATTGTCCACAACAGCGGGAGCTGCACCCATCTGATGCCAGGAGCTTCTTCCAGGTCTCCCATGCTGGTGCAGAAGCCCAGGGACTTGGGCCATCTTCTACTGCTTTCCCAGGCCACAGCAGAGAGCTGGATCGGAAGTGGAGCAGCCAGGACTCAAATCAGCGCCCATATGGGATGCCAGCACTGAAGGCGGCAGCTTTACACACTAGGCAACAGTGCTGGCCCCTGACCTACAAGGGGTGGCTCCCCTGATTTCTCTGGCCCGCTAGCTGGTGTCGTTCCTCCACCCGAGAGGCTTGGGGACAGATCTCATTTTGTCTGAGCCACCAGATGCCAGGGAGCCAGCTCTGGCACTGCTGAGGCTGGGAGCCCTGTGGCTGGGTGGTCTCGGAGGTTGCTCCGGAGCAGCCGAGGGCTCAGGAGGTGGCCTGGGAGGGTTCAGAGGGGATGGAAGCACTCAGCCCTGACCACCTGCTCCACCGGCCAACCTGCCGCCCAAAGTAGAAACCATGACAACGACTGTAAACTGGCCATTGGTCGGCATTGTGTTAAACGCTCTACGCACATTTTTTATCTAACCACGTCCGTCACTCAGCAGAGAGGGACACTCAGAGGGAGGAAATGACCCACCCAAGCTCACACAGCCACAGGGAGGGCTGGAGTCCGACCTGTCCTACGTGGCTGCCTCGGCAGGTGGATCTTGGCCCTGGCTTGGACGAGCAGCCTGTATTCAGTGCCCCCCGTGGAGGAGGCCGAGGGTGCTCCCGCACACCACCTGGGCTGGAAGATGCTCCATGCCACCTCCACCAAGGGCTCCTCTGGAACATTCTGGAACAGGCCCTGCTCCTTCTCCCCATGAGGACCTTCTCCGTCACCCCTCCTCCCCCAGGACCACAGCGGCCAAAGCACCCCCCTTTTCCTCCACCTACCTGAATGACCCCAAGGAAAAGCTTCCCTAATTAACGATCCCAAAAGGGATCCAGGCTTAGGCAGTGGGGTCTGCCCTCTTCATAATTAGGTCCCTGTGGACACCGCCACCCCTTAACCTACAACCAAGAGTCCCCCAGAGCCGCAGGTGGCCTCAAGGCAGCCTGGGCTCAGACAACCTCCCATGGCGGGGCTGGAGCAAGATTTCCCGAGGCGGGGCAGAGAAGGGGACCTGTGGGGTTCCCTGTGCCGCTGGGACCCAGCCCAGCCCTCCTTTGCCCAGGAGACACCTCTGTACCAAGGGCCTCGCTCACGCCCAGCTCTCACGGCTGGCAATGCCTCCCCGGGGGGCTCGTCTGTGCATGGTCGGGAGGCCACCATCCCCAACTCCCGGGAGGAATCCTAAGAAGATGACTATCAAACCAGACTCGCGAATAAAAATGTTTAAAAAAAAAAATCTCTCTAGTCTTTGACAAATGTCTAAATGTGTTCCCCACAAGCGTATTTTTATTCTAACGAGCTCATTTGAAATATAATTTGAATAAACTGGAGCAGAGCAGGCACTGTGTGACTAACAGCACCCCGGTGGCAGAGGGAGCCTTCGGTGTGCCCCAGGGGGCCCCCACCCCACTCGGCTCGGGGTGGCTGCGTGGGCAAGGCCTGTGAAACACAGCGCCTCAGAACCAAGGCAGATGAGCGGCTTCGGGCCCCAGGCCATCCTGGAGCTCATCTCAGTTTATTTTCACGCTGGGAGGAAAGCAAAACAAGATGGGTGGTCGAAACCTCGGGATCCTGTAAGATCAGGATCTGGTACCCCAGAGGTCGCTGCTGTTCTCCAAATTGCCTTTGCCCCATTCTCTGCCGGTTCTTTGAAATCTGTTCACTGCCCACATCACAAGCATCAGCATCGAAGAGGTTTTTCTTGGGAAATGGAGAGGAAGCACTGCCCCACCCCCACCCCAGGCACCAAAGTGGGAGGAGGGTAGAGGAGGAAGGAGGAGAGGGTCCTACTCCAAAGGTCCCGGATGTCTATGTGGGCCCTGCGACATTTCGCTGGCATTACCCAGGTTTGCCTGTTTCTTTCACTGTTTTGTCTTATTGTGCCTTGCAACTAAAGCAGGGACCAGAAGGGCCTTTCCCAGGCATGGTCCCTGCCAAGCCTCTGGCCCAGGGACTCCTGGGAGGTAGGGGTGTCAGGTGCAGCCTCCCAGGTGTGTTCCGCCCACAGGGAACCTTGGGGCCCAAGCCTTGGAGCACAAGGACTCTGCCCTGCGCTTTCCAAACAAGGAGAAGCCGTGTGTGCAGCTGGGGCCCCCGTCTAGCCATCCACCCCTAGCAACCGCCAAGAATCCTCACTGTTCTCACCAAGATGCACTAAGGCGCGGTGACTCACGCAAAATTACACAGGCCCCAGCAATTACCCGCTCCTCCTCGCGGTCCTGGTCTCCTCTCCCATGTCTCCCTTTCAGTAATTCATTTAAGGTAAACAATGGCTCTGAGGACTTGTCAAAACGTCTTTAAAAAAAAACAAAAACAAAACCCTGTCTTGTTCTAGCAAGGATATAGCTAAGCAGGCTCACAGAGACACAGAAACCTGAGCAGCACAGCAAATGCCAGGCAGGTGTGGGTTTCAAGGAGGAAGTCTTTTTATAGTGATGGGCATGGAAAGATGTCCACTCGAGATGTTTAAAGTTGAAAAATCAGGTTATGAAACAGATGTAAAAGACGGCTGCGTTGCGTTAACAGTGGAGCCGTCTTTGGCAGAGAGACAGCCAGGCCCACAGAGACACACGGAACCGGAAGGGAGTGCACACAGACACACACGCTGCTGCGGGCTCCCCGTAAGGACGTGGGATGCCAGGGACTTTTCACTTCCTTCTCCATGATGCTATTTGTTTTAGAGGGACATGTAATTTTTTATAATTAGAAAAAAAAAAAGCAAAATTATCTTCACTTTGTTCTTAAAAAAGTGGTAGATGAGAAAGGGTAACGGCAAAGCCAAGATAGGACCGTACAACTGAGGGGGCGCAAGGTGCAGTGGTCAAGTCCCCGCGTGCCACCCCCGCCTCCCAAATTACAGCGCCTGGGTCGAGTCCCAGCTCCTCTGCTTCCCATGCACACCCTGGGAGGCAGCAGGTGATGGCTCAAGTCCTTGTGGGTCCCTCCCCCGACTACCCACATGGGGGACCCGGATTGAGTTCTGGGCTCCTGGCTTAGCCTGAGCCAGCCCTGGCTATTTGCAGCCATTTGGAGTGGAAGATCTCTTTTTTGTCTCTTGCTCTCTCCGTGTGTCTCTCCGCGATTCAAATAAAATGAAAATAAATGAATGTTAAAACAGAGATCAGAGGTGGAGGAAGAGATCTGACAAATCTGCCAAGGATGACCACACATTGGCTCTGAGCTACCGGGGAGCCACTGCAGAAAACAAACCTAATAATTTCACACCAACACGGAGTCCTTTAGACAAAAAAACACACCCCCTGCCTGCCTGGGGCTCTCCTTCAAGGCACTGTGCACAAGCAGCCAATGTGTGCCCACCTCCACCCCAGAAAACCCTCAAGGCCAGGAGTTCCCGGGCTGTTTCCAACAATGCTGGCATTTCCCAAAACCGGAACTCAACCCAGGGCCATGGGCCGGCCACATCTCCAGCCACCGGTCTCCTTGCTGCTCCTGCCCCAGGGCCTTCGCTGGCGCTGTCACACTGCCAGCCACCTCTCCCCTCAGATGCCGACACGGCTCACTCCCCTTCCTCCGTTAGGTCTTTGATGCGTCCTGGTTCTCAGTGAGGTCTTCCACCTGCATCCTCCTGCCTCCACGTCCCCTAGCCCCCTTCCCTGTGCGTTACCATGAGCTGATGAACCACGTACTCCACAAAGAAAAACAGCCAACCCAAAGCCGGTATTCATTCATGCCCGTTCACTCACTCCCCCAATGCATCCTTACTTAGCGCCTCCCCCATTCCAAGCTCTGTGTATTTCTCCAGCTCAGACACTCGGGGAGATGGGCATCCAAGGTAAGGAGGGGGCTCCTGGCCACCAAGACGTAGCAGGACGTCTGCCCAGAACTCCCCAAACAGATCCTAATGTGTTGTCTAAACTCGCAGCACTTCACAGATGCTGTGCCTGCGGCTTCTCTCCCTTGTAAACACAGAAACTCCACAGGGGAAGGAGCTCACGGGCAGACCTGCTCACTTCTGGATCCCAACCACCTTACAGAAGAGAGGATCAGATGAACCCTGGAGAGTCAAGTTCAGGAGCGGGCATCTGGCCTAGCGGTTAAGACACCCACGTCCCGTATCTAAGTACCGAGGCTTGAAACCTGCCTCTGGCCCCTGGCCCCAGCTTCCCAGAGCAGACCCTGGGAGAGAGCAGTGATCGCTCAAGGAATTAGGTCCCTGCCACCTATGTGGGAGTTCTGGTTCTCGGCTTTGGCTCAGCCCAGCCCTGGCCACTGTGGGCATTTGGGAAGTGAACCAGCAAATGGAGGCTCTATCTGTGTGTGTGTGTGTGCTTCTTATTTAAAAATGAAAGAAACTGGCCGGCTCTGCGGTTCACTAGGCTAATCCCCCGCCCCTCTCCAGTCCAGCTCTCTGCTGTGGCCCGGGAGTGCAGTGGAGGATGGCCCAAGTGCTTGGGCCCTGCACCCGCATGGGAGACCAGGAGAAGCACCTGGCTCCTGCCTTTGGATTGGCGCAATGCACTGGCCATGGCGACCATTTGGGGGATGAACCAATGGAAGGAAGACCTTTCTCTCTGTCTCTCCCTCTCTCACTCTAACTCTGCCTGTCCAAAAAAAAAAAAGAAAAAAAAGAAAGAAAGAAACTGAAGTTTTAGAAATCCCTACAACAGAATCACAAGAAAGACAAGTTCACCTCAATATGTCAGACAAACTGTACCTACGAGGAGACTTCAAAAGGTAACAGAAAATCAAAACAATTTTGAAAATCAGGGGTAAGAGCTTGGTTTAGCGGCTAAGTCACCAGTGGGAACACCCACATCCCGTATCTGAGTGCCTGGGTTCAAACCCTGGCTCTACTCCCAATACAAGCCTCCTTTTAACGCTCATCCTAGGGAGCAGCAGGCCATGGCTCAAGTGGCTGGACCCCTGCCAACTCCATGGGCGACCTGGACTGAGATCCAGGCTGCTGACTTTGGCCTGGCCCAGCTGTCGCGGGCATTTGAGGAGTGAGTGAGCAGGCGGGAGAGCATGCTGGCTGGCTTGCTCGCTCTCTGTCTCTCCCCCACACCCCCTGCCATCTCTCAAACAAAATGTTTTTTGAAACTGAAATGCATGTTGTTTGTCACAACAGGCATTCTCCATGAACTTCCTGAAGTGCCTTTGTAGTTTAGTTAATGCAGTTCCCCAAGAAAAACCCTACAGTTCGTGTAAGATCTGCAGGGTGCAGAGTGATTGGGGACGAATGGAAAATTGAAGAAGGAGTGGACATCGAAAGAAAGCTAATCGGTATAGATTACCGCAAGGCGGCCCGCGGTGTCAGATCACCAAGATTGTGTATTTGGACACTGCAAGGTGATCCTGGCTGAACAAAACAAGTAGGCTAGACGAAGCCCAACAGTCGCACAGGGACCTTCGGGAGGCACCAGCCACATCAGGCAGCAGGAGCCATGGCAGAGCAAAACCATCGTTCCAGGCTTCTCCAACATTGCAATAAAAGCCGAACCAACGACTTGCTTTTAGCACTCAAAGCAAACAGCATTCATGTCTGTCTCCATGCTTGCGTCTCCCAGTTAAGTGGGCTCTAGAGAGAGTAACCCAGGGGTCACCACGACGGCCTCCCCACCACGCATTAACTCAATCCAATAAACTTACTGGTGGTCCATTAGGGGCCAGACCCAGGGCTAGGAGTTGGGAGACACTGGTGGGACGGGTAAGGTGCTACCCTTGCAGCGTCAACAGAGCTTAGACAGGCACTGGTGTGCAACTGTGGAAAACCACGAAAACACCTGAGCAGGTGACCCTGATGCCGAAATCTGGAGGGAGAGAAGGAGGTAGGTATTCGTAGGGCCAAGGTCAGGCAGAGGGCAAGTTCAAGGACACCAGCCAGGCAGTGAAAGGATAGGCAAAGAGGAGGAGGAGGGTGTGTTGGTAGAACAGGGAGGGGTACGGGCAGGGGCCAGCATCTCACCCACTGAAGACAGGTTAAGGAGAGGGAGACGATCTGACTGGTGATTGTCAAAACCAGTCACTCCGTGCCTGTGCGGAGAAGGGATGGAGAACGGATCCAGAGAGTAAGCAGGGGGCTGCCGGGAAGATGGTGGCCAGGACCAGAGCGGGAGCTAGGATTAGGTGGGGAGGTGCGTGCACCCCGGCTATGACCCAGAAGTAAAACCCCCGGGACAAACCAACAGCCTCCATATGGGGGTGGGAGGAAGAGGAATCACAGGAGTGGGTGGTGGGGTCGCTGACTGGGGCCAGGCAAGAGGAGGGAAGGGGAGAACTAAGAAATGCCAAGAGCCCACGCGTGGGGGCCGGTGTAGCAGCACAGGGGGTTGAGCCATCACGCGGGACACCCACGCCCCATATCACAGCGCCTGGGATCAAGCCCGGCCTCTGCTTCCAACCCAGCTTCCTGCCAACGCACCTGGGAGGTGATGGCTGATGGCTCAGGGACTTGGGTCCTGCCATGCACTTGGCAGATGTGGGCGGAGCTCCCAGCTCCTGGCTTTGCTCTGGCCCAGCCCTTGCTGGGAGAGTGAACCGCTAGGTGCAAGACCTCTCTCTGTGCGTTTCTCCCTCTCTGTTGCTCTGCCTTTCAAATAAATCTTTTTTAAAAAGAGCTCCTTGTTTGGACAAGGGCCAGAAGCCCTGAGAAAGGTCTGTGCTGGAAATAAAAATGAGGTTGCCATCAGCAGAGGTGGCATTTAATGTTTAAGTTGACATATAAGTGTACATATTTATCGGGCACAGTGTGGTCATCCCACACATGTTCACAACGTGTGACAATCAAATCAGGGTAAGAGGCGTTTCCTCAAATATTGACCGCTTCCCTGCACTGGGCTCCCTCAAACACCTTGCTTCCATAGGTGGTTCTAAAGGCAAGAGGTGGAGGAAGGGGCTGGGGCTGGCATGCCGTGCCCAAGAAGGACACAACTGTGGAGGAAGGGGCTGGGGCTGGCGTGCCGTGCCCAAGAAGGACACAACTGGCAGAGAAAGCGAACCAGGACTGGGCCTTAAATACCCCACCATTGGGAGCTAAACAGCCGAGGGGTAACCAGCATGGAACCATCTGGAAAGTAAGAGGAAAGCCAAGAGCGTGGGGGCCCGAGGAGCCGAGAGGGGAGATGTGAGGACCTCCTCTGAGCAGTGCAGACAGGTGAGGGCAGTCAGGGCGATGTGTCACCTGGCGGTCTCGGGGAGAAGGGGGGGTACGGCCAGACGGCAGAAGTAGGACAAACAGGTGGGAGGATATGCAAGCAAAGCGAGACACCGGGCTTGGACACATCTTTCGCCATGTTTCCAGGGGAAAGTTGGCGGAGACAAAGACCAGAAGCAGGAGAAGGGTGGAGGCTGGAGGGAGAGCTGGGGCCAGCTGGGTGGCAATCCTACACCAGAGCACGGGTTCGAGTCCCGGCTGCTTCACTTCTGATCCAGCTCCCTGCTAATGTGCCTGGGAAGGCAGCAGAAGATGGCTCAAGTGCTTGGGCCCCTACACCCATGTAGGAGACCTGGATGAGCTCCTAGCTCCTGGCTTCAGCTGGGACATTGTGGCCACTAGGGGAGTGAACAAGCAGATGGAAGATCTCTCTCTCTGTCACTCTGCTTTTTAAATAAACAAACAAACAAATAAATAAATAAGAGATGTGAGAAGTTAAAGCTGTGCTTGCTAATGTGGCAGCCACCAACTTTGGGTGGCTATCGAAATCCAAATTAATCACTCAGGTCCCTGGCCACACTGCAGGTGCCAGCAGCCACGGGTAGCTGGTGGCTGCCACGGTAGAGCACACAGACGCAGAAGTCCCCGCAGAGCATGGAGGCTGGGACAGAGAGGCACGCTCTGCTCTGCGAAGGTGCGAGGGGGCTGCCCCAGGAGGAGCGGACGCTGGGAGGACAGGAGGCAGGGCTGGCCGTCCAGCCACACGGTGGAGAGAAGGTGATGGCCACACACTAGACTGGAGGCAGGAGGGGGTCCCTGGGTCTGCGGCTCTTGTCCACGGCAAGAGAAGCAAGAGGTGTGCATCAGGGTGGGGAGAGGGTACAGGGTGTGGGGAGAGGGGTGTGGGGTGGGGAGAGGGTGCAGGGGTGGGGAGAGGGGTGCATGGAGTGGAGATAGGGGTGCAGGGGGTGGGGAGAGGGGTGTGAGGTGGGGAGAGGGTGCAGGGGTGGGGAGAGGGGTACAGGGGGTGGGGAGAGGGTACAGGGGTGAGGAGAGAGGTGCATGGGGTGGAGAGAGGGTGCAGGGGTGGGGAGAGGGGTGCATGGGGGTGGGGAGAGGGGTGCATGGGGAGGGGAGGGGGTGCAGGGGTGAGGAGGGGAATGTGAAGAGAATCAGCAGGAAACAGCAAGAGCAGGAAGTCCGTGGGAGCCACACCCTTAAACACGGAACACCTAAAGGGCAGTGAGGGATCTTAGGCGAGGAGAGCGCCACGCAGGTGGTCTGGGTGTTCCCTCCCTCCGCGGTGGAGCAGGGACAAGCCGTGGGTTCACGCCAAAGGTTCCCGCTGGCTGCCTTCTTCCCCCTCCACCCTCCACCACTCTCCAGAACCACGCCACTGGTTCTATTTTCGGTTGGAACGGCTCGGTCCCCCCTCCTCCGTCTCCAGGCTGCTCCTGCCCCTCAGCTCCCTCTCCGGGTACAGTTCATTCACTTGCGTTCGAGAAGTGGCTGTGTTAAAAAATACAGCAGGGGTGGGCGGGAGCTACACACCAGCCCTGGCTGACAAGGAGTGAGTAATACACGTGTACAGGGTGATGTTACATTACAGCGAAGATACTTCTGTGTTTAAACAAAACCCCCAAGCTGCTCCTCCCTGCGCCTCCACTGACAAAAATGATTTTCTGACATATTTTTGAAGCCCTTATGAGTAAACATTTTCATCCCCAGAGCTGCGTGATCTCAGCCATGAGCTTCAATATTTGTTTTTGATCACGTAACAGCGGCCAGGTGACTTTTTCCGTTGGCTGGGGGTGGGGGCAGTGGCAGGGGGTTAAAATCACCACATACCTTCTCTCTCTGTCTTGAAACTACCTGGGATGAGTTTTTCTCCTCCCACTGTTCTTTTAAAAGTATAAAATCTGGGGGCTTCAAAGGTCCCCACTGCTCCAAGTTGGGCCCTTTCTTACTTCCTCAGGGATCATGGGAATGTTATTAAAAAAAAAAAAAAAAGACAAAACACCTGCCTGCCAGCTGGGGTGCCCCCCATGCGGCCGGTGTGCAACCCCCTGTTTGGCACCAGTGCCCAGCAAGCGCCCTCAGCACTGGCTACCTCCCTGGCCCCACCCCGCCCAGGGCCATGTCCAGCTCGTGTGGCATTCACTCTCACACTTGGGCTCCCCGGCTGCAACGGCTTCCCAGTGTGAGTGTGATGCCGCGGGGGCCAGCCCAGGCCACCGCGCACAAGTCTGGAGGTCCTGCCAGCAACTGTGTGCAAAGCGCTGGGTTCGGCAGCAGGGGACGCGCAGGTCCAGGCCGGCGCACAGTCCGGGGGTGGGCGGGTGGCCCTGCTTCTCCTTCTGACGCACCAAGGGTCGCCCGTCTTGCACAATCTGCTCAGCCCCGGGGGGAAGTCGCCCAACTCCTCCGGGCCTCAGTTTCCTCGTGGGCAAAGTGGGCACAGCAGCCACTCCCC
Organism: Lepus europaeus; assembly: GCF_033115175.1. Lineage (NCBI taxonomy): Eukaryota > Metazoa > Chordata > Mammalia > Lagomorpha > Leporidae > Lepus > Lepus europaeus. The sequence goes on from NC_084837.1 coordinate 106,380,857, forward strand.
GAGCGTGGCAGGCACGGCGGCGCCGCGCGCTCACACGAGTTGCTCGGGCTCCCCGACATCTCTCCCGGCTTCCCGGGCACTTTCTGGAGGTGCCGGCGTTACTCACTTCCAGGGGGGGGGGGTCCCTCAGTTTCCCTCCGAGCATCTGCCCAGCTGATGCAGAGCCCGAAGCCTCCCCGGGGCTCGCGGGACCCCACCAGCCCTCCGTCCGCGCCGGAGCGCGGGGATGATCCACTGTGCTCCCTTTCCAGGAAAACTTCGATTTCCATCTTGCTGCTAAGAAGCCCAAGCGTGCAGAACGACCGACTGCCTCCCGCACTCCCCGACACAGGCCCGGGGACTCGGGGAAGCGTGGAACGGCCGAGGCTCTGAGGCCGCCGGGCACCGGGCACCAGTCCCCGCAGGGTGTCCCTGCGCCCCGCAGGCTGGGGGAGCCAGGGCCCGGGGCCCAAGGCTCGCGGCGCAGAATCCGCGCCCAGGCCGCCCCCTGCCCGGGGTCTGCAAGCCGGAGCGGGCGGCTCCAGGCTCTCCGCGCCGGCCGCGCGCTAGCTCCCGGGGAGCCAGCTCCTGATCCCGGCGGCGCGAGCCTCGGCCCCGCAGCCCGTCCCGGGGAGCGCGCGGGGTGCAGACTCACTCACCCCATCTCCGGTGCTGCTCCGGCGGCCGCTCCGACGGGGCCTCTGGCGCTCGCTGTCCGCCCGCTTGGCAGCCGCTGCCCATGCGGCACATGCGGGGCCCGTGCGCGCCCGGCTCAGCCCCGGCGCCGCTCCATTCCGCGGGGCTGCGCGGCTCTGCTGCCGCCACCGCCGCCGCTGCTGCTGCTGCCGCCGTCGCCGCCGCCGCCGCCGCCAGGCGCGGGCGGGCAGGCGGGCGGGAGGGGGCTGGGCCGCCGGGGGCTGGGCGGCCGCGCTCGGGCGCCGCCCTCCCTGCCCGGCTCCCCGCCCGGCCCCTTACGTAACCCCCGGGCCCGGGGCCGGCGGAGAGGCGAGGGGGCGCGGCGGCGTGCGCGGGGGCCGGGGCGGCCGCCAGTCGCCTCCCGGCCCGGCCCGCGTGGGCGCGCCCCGCGCCGTGCCCACCCCGGGGCGTGGCGCAGAGCGGCGTGCGTCCCGCTGGCGAGGCTGGAAGTGCCGCTGGCCGCTGGCGGGGGGTTGGGGTGGGGGTCTGGGGGCTGCCTTGGGTTTGTAGGTTTGCCCAAGGTCACCAATTCTGCTCAGAGCAGAATCTGAGCTGGGCATGGCCTTGTCGTCCTACGGGTTCCCGGGCTAGGTGGCTTAGGGTACCGGCCCCCTGCAGCTGGGCTGGGTAAAGATGAGATGGGGGCGCCCAAACTGGGGGAAAGGGGGGGCTCTATTCTTAGAGCAAGGGGAGCTGGGACTGGGGAGAGCGGTGTCTTCATGCCCTTTGCATGTAGCAGGTCCCGACTCCTAGCACAGGTTGGCCCTGGGACTGACCTAACCTTCTCCCCAGCCACGGGATCACAGGACGGTACAACCCAGCCCCGTGTCTCTTTTGGGACCATGACTGGTCCCTGGTGACCTCCAGTGACCTCACTGTGGAACCAGCCCCTTGGCATCTGTGCTCCACACTGGTCGATACAAACGCAATCTCGCCACCAGCAGTGGCGTGCCTCCCACTGCCATTGAGATGCCAACAAAGACACAGAACATGCCCACCAGGTCCTGCCCCATGGGGCCCGGGCCCTCTCCAGCTGTCTCCTCCACCACCCTCCTTCTGCAGGGTGCGCTCCAGCCACCAGGCTGGTCCTCCTTTCCCTGTTGTGCCGGCTGCTGTGTTACTGGGGGAAGATTTTCCCCTGTCTGTCTCCCCAGCTCCCTTGGCCAGTTACTTTCCACTCCTCCTCCAGATCTCAAACTCTCACTTCCTCTGGAAGCCTTACCTAAGGCTGTGGATACGGCTGTGGCATCTGGATTTCTCCAGACTGTGAGTATGGTGTACGTGTAGAACCACAGCCTTGGCGCTGGCTCCCAGACACATAGGCAAGCTCTTAGGAAGCTGTCTTTGGCTCATGGTTGCACCCCCACTTCCTGCACCTGCCAGAAATGGCCCTGGGCTGTAGCTGCGCAGAACTAGCCAAGGTCTGTGTGCTCAGGTGAGTCTGTTTAGAGCCAGGGTGGAACCCACAGGCTCCGAGAGGAAATTATGTATCGTGGGCTAAGTCCCCAAGGCCAGGCCTGAGCTGGGGTCCTCCAGGGAAAGATGTCAAGGAGAGGGGCCAGCTGGGCTGGTGGAGGAGAACCAGAGGTTACCGTCTGGGCTCCGAGGGGGCCGAGTCGTGCCCCCAAGCCCTTGAGCCGGCTTTGCCTTCTGTTCCCACGAAGGAGAGGCTGCGCCCGCTCAGCCGTGGCGAGAGAGGTGAGGAGGCGGGACAGGGGTGGTGGTGAATCATCTCGGCTGCTGAGCACCGGCGGGCGATGCCGGGAGTGGGAGCCCTGTGACGTCCGATGCCCTGTGATCAACGTGCCTGTCCCTGGGGACACGGGCTCTCTCCCCTCCCCCAGGCTGACGAGGGGCAAGGATGGACCAGACAAGATCTGGACACAGAGGTCCCTTCTCCCCTCCCCGACCTCTGGCTGTCTCTCCCACCCCCCCCCCCTGGGGGGGGTATGACCTCTTTGCCCATCCTTCCACCCCAGCTCTGGCCCAGGTTGGGTCCCGCCTCTCGGCACAGCCAGACTCTGGCACGGCCCTGGGCCAGGAATGTTTCATTCCCCTTCCAGGGTCCCTCCGTGGAAACCAAGGCCAATGACCCTTTTCCCGTGGACAATCTGCCATCCCCGTGGTGTCCACAGCCCTAGTTGTCAAGGGAGATGACCTTTCAAGATTCCTGGAGAGACGGCCGCGGTGGTCCTGAGAGAGGGCGGCGAGGAGGGGCCCAAGTGGAGGAGTTGGCCCTGGAGAGGAAGAAGTGCAGCTCAGAGGAGGACCACAGAGGCTGAGGGACTCTTGCCCCGGGGGCACGGACACCCACCAAGCTGGCCTGCGAGAGAGGAGGTGCTGGGGAAATACTAGGTGGTGTCTGCACAGATCTCCGAGTGGGCAGGGCGGTGGTGCCTCTGGGAGACTGGAGGCCCGACCTTGACCCACACAAGCCTGGGAACCTGGGATGCTTGCCACTCGGTGGGAGCAGCAGGAGCATCCAGAATCTGACCGCCAGGTATGGAAGGTTGGATGAGATGGTTCTGTGGGTAACTCACCAGAGAGCTAAGCAGGGTCTTCCAGAAGTTCATGGGAAAATGCAAACTATGAAGAAAAAAAAAAGAAAGGAAGAAGAAAAAACTAGGCATGGGTTTCAAAATTCTTTTGCACCAAAATAAACATATCCTTTAATTCTATTCTTTCTTAAAAAATATTTATTTACTTATTTATTTGAGAGGCAGAGTTACAGAGAGGGAAAAGTAAACCTTCCATCTGCTTGTTCACTCCCCAGATGGCTGCAAGGGCCAGGCCTGGGCCAGGCTGAAGACAGGAGCTTCTTCCAGGTCTGCCGTGTGGGTGCAGGGGCCCCAGCACTTGGGCCATCTTCCACTGCTTTCCCAGGTGCATCAGCAGGGAGCTGGATCAGAAGTGGAGCAGCCGGGACTCATATATGGGATGCCGGCACAGGCCCAACCTACAGCGCCGGCCCCTAATTCTGTTTTCTCACAAAGTTGTTGAAGTCTCCTTGAATACCCAAGGCTGGGAGACCGAGGATGTGGGCAGCAGCTGCGCGTGTGCCTGTCCTCTGCTTTCTCAGCGCTGCTTCTTCTAGCATCCTGAGCGCAGAAGCACCGTGTACCCTCTGTGTCTTACAGGCACCGTGGCCTGGGGCTGGTTTCTTGCCTCTCAGAAGCTGGCTCCTGGAAAAACAGCTGGTTCTAGTCTGGGACAGGGAAAACACAAGATGAGCCCAGAATGTAGAACCAGAAAAAAGAAAGTGGTAAAACACACACACACACACACCCACACACAGACACACACAGAGACACAGACACACAGACACACACAGAGACACACACACCAGGATGGGGCAGGTGGAAAGAGCTTCTAATGGCCAAAGCTGGAACAATTTGAGCAACAAAATAAATAACCCCAAGCATCAAATAAACATATCTGGGTTCACACAATAATGTAAATTATTGAATAAATGAGTAAGTGGAAAAGAGATATCTCTTTCTTATAGGTATGTGTAGCTATCCCACCCTCCAGGACGTGGAGTTTGACACCAGTACCAACACAGTCACTCACCCTTGCCCCCACCTGAGGGTAGGTTGGTCTTAGGGTCTTAGTGACCGGCTTCCAAGGAGGAGAGCCTAGGGAGGGGAAAAATAGTAACTCTACAGAGAGAAATCTGGTGCGCACTGCCTTACCCACGTGACCAAGGCTAGCCTCAGCAGGTGCGTCGTTACCTCCCGCCAAGAGCATGCAGCAAGGGTGGTTCTCACCTGTGACATGTTTTTGCCCAAACCCCTAGCCCCAGTCTAGTAAGGAGAAACACATCAGGCAAGCCCAAACCGAGAGATAGTCCGCAAAATAGGTGAGCAGGACTGCTCAGCGCTGCCAAGGTCATCGGGTACGAGGAGAGACTGAAAAAGTGCCCCAGACTGGGGGAGGCTAGGGAGAAGCGACAGCTGAGTGCCAGGTGGCGTCCTGGACTGGATCCGGAGCAGAACGAAGGGAAACCAGTGAGATCCAAGCAGAGTCTGGGTCTTGGTTAACAGCGATGTGCCGGGGGTGGTTCCCTCACTATGACAAATGCTCTTTGGTGATGGAAGATTCGCTAACGGTATAGGAGATGGGGTGAGAGGGGCTGCAGAGGCTCTCTGGGCCATATTTGCAACTTTTCCTTCAACCAAAAATTAGTCTGGAATAAGACATTTGTTCAGAGCAGGGGTGTAGGGAATGTTCAGCCCGCGGGCAAGGTAAGACCTACGAAATCATTCTGTCCGGCCCTGCCAAGGCAACCACAGGCAGGACCAGAAATCCGATAAATCTATAGCAGGCTAATGCTTAAGTTGATCATTTTGTATGGCCCCCCGGTGCTGTTGTGCCTGAACAAACTTATCTTTTGATTCCCTTTTCCCCCAACGAAGTACCCTCATGTGTTTTGTGCTACAGCCACGTAAGTGTTTCTACTCTCCACGGATGTAAAATGGGAACAAAAGTTACACAAAACAAGCCTCACCTGCAGTGCCCGCATTGTTCTGTTCTATTTTTGAAAGCAATGCTGCTCACAAACCTCCTGCATTGATTTGAAAACCTGTAATCTATATATTTTTTCCTTTCGACAGCAGAATTAGGCTCACCATGTGCCTGGATCGTGGCATGATTGGTGTGCTCGCATTTCTGGTATTGCTGATCCAGGGACTTCACACGTTGTTTTCTGCCCATCATTAAAGGTCAGTTCTCTCAGTTGGGTCTGAGACAATTGTCTTTTTACAGCCAGTAAGGAATGGATAACCACCAGGCGTGGTGCAGCTATTAGCTTGTATTTGTGAAGATGCATGGGATCGTAGAGGTTTAGTCCATCAACAGGTAGTGTCCCTGGACCTGTGCTGGGCATACAGGAAAGGGTGTTCCTCAAAATACAGCCAGGACAGGTGTTTGGGACCCCCCCCTCCCCATGTCACAGTGCCTAGGTTCGAGTCCTGGCTCCACTCCCCTGTCTAGTTTCCAGCTAATGTACACCCTGGGAGGCAGCAGTTGATGGCCTTCCACTTGAGAGACCTGGATTGGGTTCCCAGCTCCCACCTTTAGCCTGGCCTAGCATGGGCTGTTGCAGGCATTTAGGGGGTGAACCAGCAGATGGAAGCTTGCTCTCTCTCTCTCTCTCATTTTCCTCTTCAATCTCTCTTTGCTTTTCAAATAAATCAATCAATGTTTAAAGAAGAACAGAACCAGAACCAGAACCAGACACAGTCTTTCCATCATGAATCTACAAGGTCGTACGAGAAATAGTAAGCAAATAATCATGCAAGTGTATCTATAATTATAAATCGCTGGGGCCAGTGTTGTGGCATAGCAGGTTAAACTGCCACCTGCGATGCTGGCATCCCATATGAGTGCTGGTTTGATTCCTGGCTGCTCCACTTCTGATCCAGCTCCCTGCTAATGTGCCTGGGAAAGCATCAGAAGATGACCCAAGTGCTCAGGTCCTGCCACCATGTGGGAGACCTGGATGGAGCTCCTGGCTCCTGGCTTTGGGCTGACCCAGTCCTGGCTGTTGCAGTCATTTGAGGAGTGAACCATGGATGGAAGATCACTGTAACTCTGCCTTTCAAATAAACAAATCTTTTAAAAATAAGCAAATAAGTGGTGATCTGGGTGAATCAAGGAATCTAATTTTGTCGGGAAGGATGGTCAGGAATGATCTCTTGGAAGAGATATTGGAGACAAAGAGGCATTCTTCTGGGAGAGCCTGGGGGACCAGGGGCCACCCGAGGAAGGGCCGTGCCCCAGATGGTGGCCAAGGGGCAGACCTGAAGCCTGGGAGGAGGCCGGTGTGGTCAGAGGGCGGTGAGCCCAGCACAGTGTGAGAGCAGGGCACACGGGCAGCTAGGCCTCGAGCTGGTGAAGGGTTTGGGTCTTATCCAAATGAGCTGAGAACCCGCAGATGGGTTCAGGAACTCCAAGGTCCGGTGTCCAGTTTAAAAACTCGAGGCGCAGGGTTCAGAAGGGGACATGAGTGGCCGCAGGGAGAGCAGGCAGAAGGCTCAAGGGCAGAGATAGAGGGAAGTGGACTACAGATTGGAGATGGATTTCCCAGGGAGACTCCAGAGGCCTCAGTGATGGGGTGGATGTGTACCAGGCTATCAAATCCAGTTTGTAAAATAAACTCAAGTTACAGCTATGCTGTGATTATGTTAAAAAAAAAAAAGTACTATCAGTACATGTGGACAAGCCTGGAAGTGTAGACCGTGGAGCGGCTGATGAGGCTGGCGGAAGCCATAGGGAGTAAAAGCTCACGTGTTGGGGGCAGGCAGCCCTGCCGCACGTCCTGGTTCTGCCTTTGGTTCTGTCTGGGATGCTGGCTCTCGGCCTCAGTTCTCTGAGTCAATGTTTAGTTCGGTCTTTGACACAGTGAATACTAAATACATCACAGTTCTCGTTATGACTGGCTGTCATGGTGGGACTCGGGCAAGAGTTTCTCTTTTTTATGACTTAGTAGGAAGGAGCCTAGTGGTATCTACGTAATCAGCGTTTTAAAATTGAGTTCGTTTGAGGATTCTGAAACTCTGGCCTCTGCAGAAACAGCAGCTGTACTTTCTGTCACGTGACACAGGGCCAACCCATGTCCAGACCCCTCCAACGCCTCTGGATTGCTCTGCAGGGCCCGCTGAGAGGCAGGGAACACGGTCGCTGTCTCTCGAAGATGACAACAGGGGGAGGCATCGCAGCACAGCGGGTTAAGTTGGCATTGTTTCATAGGAGCAGGTTCCAGTGCTGGTCCAACTTCCTGCTAATGCACCTGGGAAGGCATGGAAAGATGGCTCACGCACTTGGGTCCCTGCCACTCATGTGGGAGACCTGGATGGAGTTCTGGCTCCTGGCTTCAGCCTGGCACAGACCTGGCTATTGAAGCCATTTGGGAAGTGAGCAGGTAGAAGGAAGATATTCTCTGTGTGTGTATGTGTGTGTGTGTGTGTGTGAGAGAGAGAGAGAGAGAGAGACACAGAGAAAGACTCTGCCTTTCAAATAAATGAATCTAAAAAAAAAAAGGTAATACCAGACCAACATGGAAGCACCACCCCCAGCGCCTTCTGATTCCAGTCCGGCCAAGGACCTGCCGGTGGGAAGGGGAGTTGGGAACCATCTCCCGCAGGCTCCACGCCCTCTGCCTTTTCCCTCCAGGGCTTTCCTCAGTCCATCTTCCTGGGGAGTTTTGACAGCATCCATCCACTTGTTTAATCTTCACTCTGCCAGTCCACGTCCTCAAACACAGATGTGAGGTAAGGAGGCTGAGCTGCGAATAAAGTACTGAGAGGGGGCCAGGCCTGTGGCACAGCCGCATCGCATAGGGGCGCCGATTTGAGTCCCAGCCGCTCTATTCCGATCAAGCTCTCTGCTATGGCCTGGGAAAGCAGTAGAAGATGGCCCAAGTGCTTGGGCCCCTGCACCCACGTGGGAGACCCAGAAGAAGCTCCTGGCTCCTGGCTTCAGATCAGCTCAGCTCTGGCCATTGTGGCCATTTGAGAAGTGAACTAGCAGATGGAAGACCTTTCTCTCTCTCTCTCTCTCTCTCTCTCTATATATATATATATATATATATATATATATCCATCAAGTAAATAAATAAATCTTTCCCTCTGCCCCCGGGGAAGGTTTGGATGTCCAGGAGGGAAGGCCTTCCCAGCACACAGATCAGCAGGTGCTGACGCACAGGCATTGGAAGGCGTGGCCCATGCATGGAATGAGAGGAACATCCATGGTTGGGAAGAGGCGGGGACGAGAAGTTGAGACCACATCACGGAAGGCCTTGGGGTTGTGCTAAGGAGTTTGGCCTTGATTCCGAGGGAGCTCGCAGTGGGGAGACGGCGTGATCAGATTTGTGTTTTAGATCCTCGGACAGCAGTGGGGAGTGTGGTCTGGAACGGCGGAGACTGGAGGTGGGAGAATGTTAGGAGGACTTAAGCGGGGAAGGAGAGGAGCCCCCTGTAAGTGTGGGGCCTCCGAGGGAAGAGCCGGGAGCTCCTGCAGCGCAGGGCTGTGGACGGGCAGCTGCGGCTGCGTGGGGAAGGGGCCATCATCGAACAGTACAGCAACCTCAGATAGAGGCTGCACCTCACTGGCTGCCTCCCAGCAGAAGCCAACGCTGGAGGCACAGGTGGAACTCAGATGAGTAGCTGGCCGGCTTCGAGCGCAACCAGGGAGGGTATCCAGGTCGTGGGTGCCCCTTGCCAGGCCAAGTGGCTCAGACCTCAGTTTCAGAATTGAGTCGGTCTGTGTCTGACTGGCCCACCACCGTGATGAGGGGAACAGAAGGGCCAGGTGGCTTAATCTGGACCACAAGCAGCCCTGGGGGGAGACGGAGAGACGGCTTCTCACAGAGGACCATGCCGGGAACAGGACTGGGGCAAACCGCAGAGGAACGTGTAGAGTTGGCTTGCCCAGGGTCACGCGGTGGGCACTGAAGCTGGCTCCCCAGGTGGCACTGATCTGGGGACACTCGAGTCTTTGCAGCCGCTCCTAACTGTCTGCCTCCGTCACCAGCCTCCACACACGGCCGTCTGGCAGGGAGTTCCGAGATGTCCGTCTTCCGCCCATCTTCAACCTGTTCCAGTGCCACATCTGGCTGTGGTGGTCATAGGTTTTCTGTTGCTTTTTTTTTTTTTTTTTTTTTTGACAGGCAGAGTGGACAGTGAGAGAGAGAGACAGAGAGAAAGGTCTTCTTTTTTCCATTGGTTCACCCCCTCCCCAATGGCCGCTGCGGCCAGCGAGCTGCGCTGATCCGAAGCCAGGAGCCAGGCGCTTCTCCTGGTCTCCCGTGTGGGTGCAGGACCCAAGGACTTGGGCCATCCTCCACTGCCTTCCCGGGCCACAGCAGAGAGCTGGCCTGGAAGAAGGGCAACTGGGACAGAATCCGGCGCCCCAACCGGGACTAGAACCCAGTGTGCCGGCGCCACAAGGCGGAGGATTAGCCTATTGAGCCGCGGCACCAGCGTTTCTGTTGCTCTTAACACAAGAACTGTGCATACGGCCCTTAGCTCTACTTTAATTTTTGTTTTAAATTTATTTAAAAGAGTACAGAGAGAGAGAGAGAGAGAGAAGGAGGGAGACACACACACACACACACACAGAGATCTTCCATCTGCTGGTTCACTCCCCAAATGGCCGCAATGGTTGGAGCTGGGCCGGTTGGAAATTGGAAGCCAGCAACTTCGTTCAGGTCTCCCACATGGGTGCAGAGACCCAAGCACTTGGGCCGTCTTCCACCACTTTCCCAGGCCACAGCAGAGAGCCGGATGGGAAGTGGAGCAGCCAGGGCTTGAACCGGCACCCATATGGGATGCCGGCATCACAGGCAGCAGCTTTACTGGCTACACCACAATGCCCGCCCCAAGGAGATGGTTTTGTATGAAGAAAACCATAAAATACAGACACAAGAGGCTTCAAATGGGAGGTCACACCATGTCCAAGAAATGTCAACCAATGCTATCAGTTCTAATGAAAAAGGTTAAGTGTACAACAATATTAATAAAAATAATAATTGAGGCCAGCGCCATGGCTTAACAGGCTAATCCTCTGCCTTGCGGCGCTGGTACACCGGTTCTAGTCCCAGTTGGGGCGCCGGATTCTATCCCGGTTGCCCCTCTTCCAGGCCAGCTCTCTGCTATGGCCCGGGAAGGCAGTGGAGGATGGCCCAAGTGCTTGGGCCCTGCACCCGCATGGGAGACCAGGAGAAGCACCTGGCTCCTGGCTTCGGATCAGCACGATGCGCCGGCCACGGCGGCCATTGGAGGGTGAACCAACGGCAAAAAGGAAGACCTTTCTCTCTGTCTCTCTCTCTCTCACTGTCCACTCTGCCTGTCAAAAAAAAAAATGATAAAAATAACAGATTTGGGGCCTGCACTATGGCACAGCGGGTAAAGTCACTGCCTACAGTGCTGGCGTCCCATATGGGTTCCGGTTCAAGTCCTGGCTGCTCCACTTCTGATCCAGCTCTCTGCTGTGGCCTGGGAGAGCAGTAGAATATGGCCCAAGTCCTTGGGCCCCTGCACCCGCATGGGAGATCTGGAAGAAGCTCCTGGTTCCTGGCTTCGGATTGGCACAGCTCTGGTCCTTGTGGCCATCTGGGGAGTGGGCCAGCGGATAGAAGACTTTCTCTCTCTCTCTCTCTCTCTCTCTCTCTCAATCTCTGCCTCTTTGTGGCTCTGCCTTTCAAATAAAATGGATAAAATCTTAAAAAAAATACAAAACACAGATTTATTTCTGGAGCTGGACAAGTTGATTCTAACGTTTATATAGAAAATAGCTATAATCTGCAAAATCGAAATATTGAAACATTACAGCTGGCACCTGAGTACGTTCATGAGGGAAACATTTCAGACCAGAAATAGAGCTTGAGATGCCAGGAAACTGTTTGAAATGGCACTCCAAATAAGTGGACAAAATGTTCACACTGGTATTTGGACAACTCAGTAGCCATATGGAAAAAAAAACGCCTTTGTGACGATGTTTAGCAATGAAACTGAAGCAAGGAAAATATAAAGTTAGTTTAGTGAAAATTTTAGTATAACTTTTGCTATCTATGTAAAATGAATTCTGTAAGTAATGCTATTGATCTGTTTAAGAGAAATAAGGGTATAATTTTCCAGTTCAATGATCTTCAAAAGATCATGAAGGGGATTGCTGGGTCTCCTAGAGTGACAAACATTTAACAAGTGCAGCGTGGGACGTGGGGTTGGGGCCATGGTGTGGCCTCTGCATTACAAAATAAAGCCCTGGATATCCTAAAAAAAAATGCCTATTTAACTTTTGCAGCAAAATAATTTTCAAATAGATCAAATTAATTTTTTTTGGTGGTGAGTTTTGTATCTGCCAAGCAGTCAGAGAAAACATCTTTGTGACATGAGCACATTGTGATATAAAGATTGGGCCAGGGGCCAGTGCTGTGGCATAGTGGGTAATGCCATTATTGGGCGCCATTATTATTCCATATGGGCACCATTCCATGTGGTTCAAGTCCCGGCTGCTCCACTTCCGATCCAGCCTCTTCTATGGCCTGGGAAAGCAGTAGAAGATGGCCCAAGTCCTTGGACCCCTGCACCCACATGGGAGACCTGGAAGAAGCTCTGTCTTCGGATCAGTGACCTTCGTCCATTGTGGCCAACTGGAGAGTGAACCATTGGATGAAAGACCTCTTTCTCTCTCTGCCTCTCCTTCTCTCGCTGTGTAACTCTGATTTCCAAATAAATAAATAAATTTAAAATTTAAATTAAAAAAAAAAAAAAGATGGGCTAAGTCTTATCCTCTCAGAATGAGAGACTGAGAACGGAGTGACCTCGAACCGCTGCCGAGCGAACTTTGGCTGTTGTTGCTGGTGAGGCCCAGTGGTGTACGGAGTCTGACGACTTCAGGCTGTGAGGCTGGCGTTACGGCACAGTGGGTTAACGCTCCTGCTTGCAATGCCGGCATCCCGGATTGGAGCACCAGTTTGAGTCCTGGCTGTTCTGCTGCCAATCCAGCTCCCTGCTGATGTGCCTGGGAAAGCAGCGGAAAATGGCCCAAGGACGTGGGCCACTGCTGCCCACAGGAGAGACCCAGATGGAGTTACGGGCTCCTCACTTCTGCCTGTGCCAGCCCTGGCCATGGTGGCCATTTGGGGAGTGATCTAGTAGATGAGTCTCTCTCTCTCTCTCTCTCTCTCTCTCTCTCTCTTTCTCCTCTCTTCTTTCTCTGTCACTCTGCTTTTTAAATGAATAAAATAAATCTTAAGTATATACATCTTAAATAAATATGTATATTTAATGAAATAAAGGTGTGAACAAATAAAAGGACATAGATACAAGAGTGGTGGCCAGAGTAAAACAGACGCCTACTCTAAGCAGAAAGCTACACACGGGTACTTCAACAAGCTTGGGGAAAACAGAATTACAATTATTTTGGTGCAAAAACTGTTTGAGAGACATGCATTTTTCCATAGTGTATGCTTTTCATAAACCTTTTGAAGACCCCGCATATGCACAGATTTTTATTTATCTATTTATTTTTGCACAGAAGTGTCTTTGTCTTTTTTTTTTTTTTTTTTTTTTTTGACAGGCAGAGTGGATAGTGAGAGAAAGAGACAGAGAGAAAGGTCTTCCTTTTTGCTGTTGGTTCACCCTCCAATGGCCGCCGTGGCCGGCGCATCGTGCTGATCCGAAGCCAGGAGCCAGGTGCTTCTCCTGGTCTCCCATGTGGGTGCAGGGCCCAAGCACTTGGGCCATCCTCCACTGCACTCCCTGGCCACAGCAGAGAGCTGGCCTGGAAGAGGGGCAATCGGGACAGAATCCGGCGCCCCGACCGGGACTAGAACCTGGGGTGCCGGCACCGCAAGGCAGAGGATTAGCCTGTTAAGCCACGGCGCCGGCAAGAAGTGTCTTTGAATTCGTTCTCCTCAAACGCATTGGAAGCAGCTCGGTTTGTCTCCCAGCGCCAGGCACAGAGCCGATGGCTGAACTGCTGGGCGAAAGGCAGTTGAGGACGTGACCGAGTCAGTCCAAGTTCACGTATTCCTGGAGCAGAGTTTGACAGGGCCAGCGCTGAAGGGACGGAGCACGGAGTGTGGACATGCATGCTTTAAACCAGCCGTCCTCAACCTTGGCTGAACTTCACCTCACCCAGGGGCCCGTGCCAGGGCCCCACCCTGGAGAGAATGAGCTCATTGGTCTGGGGGTGCCCAGGCGCCAGTAATCCTTTAAACTCCTCGCCACCGCTCTAAGCCTGAGTGCCCAAAGCGAAGTAGCTGTGAGCCCCAGAGCCGCCAGGGTTTGGGAGCCATGGGGACAGACAGGAACACGCCTGCACACACCGGCCAGGCTTCGTGAAACTTAGGACTCCACAGAAGAAGCGAGAAGTGCAAGGAATTCAGGAGGCCCAAGGGATGGGGCACCTCCTGCGAGCACAGGGCAGAATCCATCCTAAAGCCTGCCAGCCCTCACTGGGAGGGAGGCTCTGGACTGCTGTGGGTTGCTTGCCTCTGACTGGCAGCAGAACAAAGAGGCACCTGTTTGCTTATCTGGAAGAGCTAAGGTAGGTCAAGGTCAGACAGGAGAGGCCAGACTCCACAGTCATGTTGATAGGGACTCCAGGGACCCCTGGATGGGAAAGAATAAACACACGTGATGTAACTCTCCAGTAGCCAAGGGAGAGGCACAGGAAATGCGAGAGATGTGCAATGTAGTCTTCCCAAGTTGTTTCTTCTGCCAAACGGACCTGGTGGAGCACTCTACAAACTTCTGTGCAAAACAGATTGGTTCCCGTAGAACACCTCATTAGCATACACCTTGACCAATCAGGGAGAACTTCCTGCTTTAGATTTGCATAAAAGGCCGAGCCAGAGCGTCTTGAGAGGCAGCTTGGGGCAAGCAGCCCTCTGGGAAATGCAGCCCCTTGCAGAGCAGGCCCCGCTGGCTGCCTGAGAGTGCTCGCTCCTTTCCTTATCCGTGTGCCTCATTCTTCATGGTCATGAGACCATGAACCCTGCAGAGAAGGGAAGCTGGCGCAGACCCTAGTGACCGGAGCCACAGACGCCTGCTACTATTCCCGTAACCCTGACACCAGAACTCCTGTAACGGTGTCTGAGTGCATGAACAAGACCAGTGACGACTTAGGAAGCGTGGTGTGGAAGCACAGTGACGACCGTGCGTGGTGTGGACGGTTACAACAGGGGACCCTGGGCGTGGCCTGGTACCTCCCGTGGACGTGCATGTGGAACCCAGAGGCACAGTAGTGGCTGAGTCAGAGGGATGCGTTGATGAGTGCAGGTGCACATGCTGAGAGCTAGGAATCTGAGGAACAGCCGAGAGGCAGTGTCCAGTAAGTGGTTGGCTATTACAGGCATAGGGCTTGCAAGGAAGACTCGGGAGCCATCAGCGAGCTGGTATCTGAGCGCAGGAGGAGCATGTTGGAGCAGCAGAGGGAGGTGACGAAGCTGGAGACAGAACCACCAGGCAGTGGACAGGGAGGCTGATTTCATTGAGTAAAATATTTTAAAAAATGAAATAATTCTTTGCCAGTGCAACAAAGGGCAAGCGAAAACAAACCAACAAACAAACAAGCCCTACAAAGTGGAAATGAGTGGGGTTTCCATGCGCGTCGATGGAGCAAATATTTACTGTACGCCTACTACGTGCCAGGCTTGCCGCAGATGGCTTGGCTGGCACGGCGAGCTTATCAGGCACGCAGCCCCACTCCTACTCTCTCCCCAGCCCATCTGGGAGGCCCCAGTGGCTCTGGTTCCCAGAATCTTTGCCTCCAACAAGGCCCAGCTGACCCACCAGCTGTGCTAAGTTCTGCAAATCTGGAGTCCCCGTGGTAACACCTTTCCCGGAAACTACTGGTTGGTTGCACAGCAGCTTCCTGGCGGGCTTGTGGCTCTGTCCAGCACACAAAGCCCTTGCCTGCGCTGGGCTCCTCAGTAAGACTTGGCCTCTGCTGCAAACTCCCTCCTCCAGCTCTTTCCTAGCTCCTGTGCAAGGCAGAGGTGCATGATGGGAAGTTGGTCCAAAAGTGAGTGCCCCGAGGAGATGGCCATTTCTGAACATTTCTCCAACAGCAAAGGCTCAGGGCCTTCCAGAGTCCCCTGTCCATCATGTCAGACAATTTGCAGAAAATCTTCCTTTGAAAGATTTATTTGAAAGGCTGACAAGGAGGATGGGAGGAAGAGAGAGAGAGAGGGAGGAGGAGAGAGAGAGAGGAAAGGGAGAGAGAGAGAGAGAGAGAGAGAGAGAGAGACCTTCTATCCACTGATTCACTCCCCAAATGGCCGCAACAGCCAGATCTGGGCCAGACAGACAAAAGCCAGGAGCCAGGAACTCCATCCGGGTCTCCAACATGGGTGGCAGGGCCTAAGCACTTGGACCACCTTCCACGGCCTCCCCAGGTACATCAGCAGGAAACTGGGTCTGAAGCAGAGCAGCTGGGACGTGAAACAGCACTGAGATGGGGTGCAGGTGCCCCAAGGCAGCTTAACCCACTGTGCCACAACCGCAGGCCCCAGAAACATGTCTGAATCAGGACACAGGACCGCCCCTCTCTGCTCACACAGCAGGATGCCGGTTGATCTCCCACCCAGGAGACTTCCCTCTTCACTGTTTTCTGTGTGGTTCCTCATCCTCATCCCCCAGCAAACACTCCCCACGCCCCGTTGGATGGCGGTGTGAGGGTCACCTCTCTCACAGACCCTTCCTTTTAGTCTACGGCCGTACCACCCTGAAGGCGCCGTGCCTGATCTTGGAAGCTAAGCAGGCTCGGGCCTGGGTAGTACTTGGATGGGAGACCCTTCCTTTTAGCAACCTGCTTCCTGTTACATCGGTTTGTTCTCCGTGCCTCTTTCATGGGCTTCCTTCTCACCTTCAAAACCGTCCCAGACACTGTCCGTCTGATGTTGGATGGGCTTCGCTCAAGATCCTTTTCATCTCACCTGCGCCGTGACATTTGCTGGATTAATGCTTGGTCGACGTCTCCCTCAGTTGGTTCTTGGCCGTGTGCTCTCCTGAACGAGCTGTTTCGCTAACTAAGGTGAGGTATACAGAGTTCCCATTTCATCTCCTGAGTGTCAAGTTCAGGGGCAGGATGCCCCGCCCCAGCATGGTACAACTCCCAGTGCTACTGTGCTCAGAGACTCCTCATTGCCCCAAACCCAATCAAGGCCTTTTTTTTTTTTTTTTTCCTAATGTCCAGAAAGTAGGGACCTACTTAGCTCACTTTTGGTTCTTGGTTCTCTACAAAGTATGTGATATATATATATATATATATATATATATATATATATATTCTTGGCTAATTGGAGCCGATAAAAGATTTAACATGAAAGGCAACAGAGTTGTTCTTATATCAGCCCTTTGAACCTCCGCTTTAAAAATCACTTCTTTATTATATTTTAAAATTGAAAGGCAAAGTGAGGGGGGCGGGAATCGATTTTCCATTCCCTGGTTCACTCCCCAAATGGCTGCAATGACTAGAGCTGGTCCAAGCCGAAGTCAGGAGCCAGGAATTTCATCCGGATAGCCCGCAGCAGTGGCAGAGGCCTAAGTGCCTGGGCCACCTTCCGCTGCCTGCCCAAGTGCACTGGCTGGATCTGGATCAGCAGTGGAGCAGCCAGACTTGAACCAGCATTCTGATTTGGGATGCCGGCGTCACACGGGGCTGCACGCTGGCCTCTGAAAATCACTTCTTATTAAAACCAGAGGGCATGGCTGACCAGGAAGAAGAAAGAGGGCATACATGAACTCCACTGGGGCCCAGCATCAGGCGTAAGATGTGCCCATGGCCACAGGAGCTGAGAGGCCAAAGCCCCTGTCTTCCGAAATGACGCGAGACCCCGTGCAGTCCCACATCAAACTACAAAATTCATTGGTGAGAAACAGAATCACTGGGAGAATGCACGGGGTCTGCCCACTGAGACCCCTTGCACACTGGAGTGTTTCCCCGACTGCCTCGGCAGGTGAGGCCCTGGGGGCACTTCTGGAGTGCGATGTAGGAATCTGCAGGTTTCCTCGGTGCCTGGGGCACTTCTCACGGGCGGTACACAGGGAGAGAGGGCCTGGAGACTTCCACCAGCAGGAAGGCTGGCCCAGCGCTCAGAGGCTGCTCCCAGTGTTTTTATCTATTTATTTATTTACGATTCTATTTACTTATTTATTTGAAAGGCAGAGTCACAGAGAGAGTGAGAGAGAGAGAGAGAGAGAGAGAGAGAGAGGCAGAGACAGAAAGAGATCTTCCATCCACTGGTTCACTCCCCAAATAGCTGCAACAGGCAGGACTGGGCCCGGCCCAGGCCAGGAGCCAGAAGCTTCTTCAGGGTCTTCACATGGGTGCAGGGGCCCAAGGACTTGGGCCATCCTTAGCTGCTTTCCCAGATGCATTAGCAGGGAGCTGGATCGGAAGTGGAGCAGCCAGGACTCAAACCAGCAGCCCCTCTATGCCACCCAGCCGTGGGCTGCCTTTGCCAGCCCTCACAGGCCCCTGGTTTGCCCGCTCCTTCAGCCCTTCCTCCTCCAATGTCCACCCCTGTGCCGCCTCTTACTTTCACCTCTTCTGTCAAAGGCCTTGGATGATCCCAAGTGCTGGCAGCCCCAGCCCCTGGCTGCCCCCCCGCCCCTACACACACACAGAGGACACGGAGATGTAGTCTGAATTTAGAACAAAGAGTGAGCCAGATGTGAATCAGGGAGTGTCTCCCGGGAGCTGGTGACATCAGATTCCACCTTTAGACGCAGCTGGGTCATTTTATGGAACTACATTGGGAAGCTCATAGCTGGACACTGGGCACCCACAGTCACTGTCAGAGCTGAAATTTCACCCTGGGGCCCTTCTGATACCAGGCCGGCTGAGGGGAGAGTGGAAGCAGAGAAATGACCACCTCCCCCTCACCCCACAGGGCAACAGGTGCCTTTTGGCTAGAGATTCGGGAGTGTCTTCCTTTTAAAGAAGCCGGTAAGGCTTCATTTTAATTAAAACACAATTCTGAACCAGGGCCTGCTTGTCTTCACTCCAGAAAGCTTACACAAAGCACCAGTTCCGTGGGACAGCAACAGGTGTCACACAGCAGGGGGCGGTTCACGCCACACAGGTTTGGGAAATACTGGGCAAGTGAAATCAGTTTCTTTGCTGTTTTTATTTTTTTAAACTTGTCAGTGGAGACGTAGGAAATGAGTGTGATGTACTATGTTTTCTAAATATAGTGAATTTATTCGCAATGAAAGCGTAGATTCTTCTCCAGAGAACACATTTTAGGAAATGCTGAAATACAGAATGCTAACGTCCAGAGCCAGCTTGACCCACAAGGATCCTGCAGGTCCAGCTGCTTTTTGCCATGCCTGCATCCCATAAGGGGGTGCTGGCCCAAGCTCCACCTCTGATCCAGCTTTGCAACCAATGCGCCTGGGAAGGCAGCAGGTCCCGGCCACCTACGCGGGAGACCAGGATGGAGTTCCTGGCTCCTGGCTTCAGCCTGGCCCAGCCCTGCTGTTGCAGCCATTTGGGAAGTGAATCAGCGGGTAGAAGACCTTTCTCTCTGTCTCTCCCTCTCTGTCGCTCTGCCTTTCCAATCAATAAATAAGTCTGAAAAGAAATGAACAGAAGCACGTGGTTGCTACTTCGCTTGATCCCAGGGGAGTACCTCCCCCTTCTGGGGTACAGCTCTCCAAAGCCACAAAAATCGTTTCTTGTTGTTGGGCAGTAGAGCACAGTGGTTCAGCGAGCAGCGAGTGTGGATCTGGGTTCTCCTAACTTATGAGTCTCAGCTACCTCACGTCCCGGTACCTCAAGGGTCTCATCTATGAAGTGGGCAGTCTTGGTCTCTGGTCTCAAAGACGGTGATGAAGACTGGAGGAAGGCACTCCCTGATCTGTCCTGAGGTCATCCCGGCACTGTGCCCTAGCGGGGGTTCCCCAGCCCGCTTCCGGGCTCCATTGCCCAGCACATCAGCCGTGGCTGCCTTGGAGCACAGAGCACGCTGGGCACAGGGAGCCGGGCAGAGAGGTAGAGCCGGGGTGTGAAATGCGAAGGAGGCAAAGGCAAAAATCAGGCCAACCCTGGGCGGTTCACAAGTGCATTAGAAACCCCCAAGAGATCTTCAGAGGTGGAGGGGAAAAGAAAGGTCAGCCCTCACCCTTTCTGGAAGGCGATGTTAGCTGTGCCCTGCGGTGCCCACGCGGGCTCCGCTGCTCCCCGGCGGTCCCGGGAGGCTGACAACCCAGCTACTCCCCGGGGCTGGACCCGGGCCCCTGCCAGCAGGGTGGCACCGTCCCGCCAGCAAACGCGGCGGCTCGGCAGAGTGGACCGCAGCGGGCAGAGGGGCTGCTCAGAAACCCTCTAGGAACAGAACTCCGGCAGCATCTTGTCTCCCCAGTCGTCTCCAGAGAGGCATCTCCACTGCCCAGGGTCTCCCGATGGCTCAGAACGGACTCGGGTGGGGTCTGGAGGCACAGCGAGTTAAGCCACACCCTCCTCGCGATGCCTTCCGTAGCTGAGTGCTGGACCAAGTCCTGGCTACCCTGCTGCCCACCCAGCTCCCTGCTGGTGCGACCCGGGAGGCAGCAGGTGATGGCTTCCGTACGTCACCACCCACGTGGGAGACCAGGATGGAGCTCCGGGCTCCCGGCTTCAGGCTGGTCTGGCCCTGGTTGTTGTACGCATTCGTAGGGTGAACCAGATGGAAGATTTCTCTATTTTTTTTTTTAAGATTTAAAGATTTTATTGATTTATTTGAGAGATAGAGTTACAGACAGTGAGAGGGAGAGACAGAGAAAGAGGTCTTCCATCCGACGGTTCACTTCCCAAATGGCCGCAGCAGCCAGAGCTGTGCCAATCTGAAGCCAGGAGCCAGGTGCTTCTTCCTGGTCTCCCACATGGGTGCAGGGGCCCAAGCACTTGGGCCATCTTCTACTGCTTTCCCAGGCCACAGCAGAGAGTTGGCCTGAAGAGGGGCAACCAGGACTTGAACCAGTGCCCATTTGGGATGCTGGCACCACAAGTGGAGGATTAACCTACCGTGCTATGGTGCCGGCCCCCTCCCCCACTTTCTGTCTCTCCTTTTCTCTGTGTTGCTCTACCTTTCAAATAAATGAATGAATCTTTTAAAAAAGAAAAAGCAAAAAGAAGAAAAACCAGAGCTGGAGCTGGTATTGTGGCAGCATCCCATATAGGCACCAGCCTGAGTCCTGGCTGCTCCACTTCTGATCCAGCTCCCTGCTGGTGTGCCTAGGAAAGCAGTGGAAGACGGCCCAAGTGCTTGGGCCCCTGAACCCATGTGGGAGACCCAGAAGATACTCCTGGCTCCTGGCTTCGAGTTGGCCCTGTTGCAACCATTTGGGGAGTGAACCAATAGACAGAAGTGCTCTGTCTCTCTCTGTAACTCTGCCTTTCAAATAAATAAATCTTTTTAGAAGAACAAAATCTTAAATGTTTAAAAAAATGAAAAGAGCCTACAAGGCAACAAATCAATTCTAAAAAGGTTTGTGACTTCATCTGGGAAATTTCCACACAATTCTCCGATGATATTAAGGAGTAAGGTAAGTTTGCAGCTACGATGAGGTATTATAAGACTTTAGACAAAAAGTCCTTAGCTTCTAGAGATGCACACTGCAGTCTCTACACTTTGCTTCCAAATAACTCAGCACCTGAGGAGGAGAAGTGGCTCTGGGTGGAAATGGAGTCAGACGAGCTGGTGTCGCTGATTACTGAGCCTGGTGCTGGGTGAGCTCTGGTTCTTGCCCCTGTTCCCTGTTCCCATGTGTTTGGAATTTGCCATTTAACTCCAGCAGAGACAGCTCATGTGATTTTGTAAATATGTGTCTTGTGTTCATGAGTTCACCCATTCATAAATACACTATGAGTATAGTAAGGTTCACATAGCATAAAAGTCACCATTTTGACCAATTTCTACAAAGATTTTTTTTTGGCAGGCAGAGTGGATAGTGAGAGAGAGAGAGAGACAGAGAGAAAGGTCTTCCTTTTTGCCGTTGGTTCACCCTCCAATGGCCGCTGCGGCCGGCGCATCGCACTGATCCGAAGCTTGGAGCCAGGTGCTTCTCCTGGTCTCCCATGGGGTGCAGGGCCCAAGCACTTGGGCCATCCTCCACTGCACTCCTGGGCCACAGCAGAGAGCTGGCCTGGAAGAGGGGCAACCGGGATAGAATCCGGCGCCCCAACCGGGACTAGAACCCGGTGTGCCGGAGCCCCAAGGTGGAGGATTAGCCTGTTAAGCCACGGCGCCGGCTAAGATGTTCTTATTTATTTGTTTGTAAGGCAGGGTTACTGAGAGGGAGAGACAGAGAGAAAGAGAGAGAGACCTTCATCAGCTGGCTCACTCCCCAAGAGGCGCTGTGCCACAGGGGCTGCGGCTGGGCCAGGCTGCAGCTGGGAGCTAGGAACTTCTAGATCTCCAACAGGGGCCCAGGACTTGGGCCATCTTCTGCTGCTTTCCCAGGTGCATTAGCAGGGAGCTGGAGCAGAAGCGGAGCAGCCAGGTCCCAAACAGGTGTTCACACAGGATGCTGGTGTCGCAGGTGGCCGCTTAACCCACTACGCCACAACTCCGGCCTCCATTTTAAAATGCACAATTCCATGGCATTTACAACATCCAAAATCATAGGCAGCTACCACCACGTTCCAGTGCCAGGATGTTTTTATCACCCCAAAAAGAAATCTCATACCCTGAAGTGGCAGTCACTCCCCAGGCCCCACTCCCTGGTCTTTGCCCAGCGCTAACCTCCTTTCTGTCGCTATAGATTTGCCTATTCTGAATATTTCAAATACAGTCAACTTATTTTTTTCAACTTAATATTGTATGCATTGTTTCCGATCAACATATTTTTTGAGTTTCATTTATTTTTTTTAATCACTAAAACACTCACAAGGGTTAAAATCCGCAAGGCTTCGCAGTGCAAGATCTCTCCCCTTATTGCAGCACCCTTCCCCACCGCACCGTTCCCTGTCCAGAGGCGCCCGGCTTCCCGTGGTCAGAAATTCAGACAGCCTTTGCCTTTCTGTGCCCAGAGGGTAGACTCCAACACATGCCGTTCCGCCTTCAGCCCGTGTGTGTGTGTGTGTGTTTGTGTGTATGTGTGTGTGTGTGTTGACTTAACAGATCACGGGGGTCATTCCAGAGCAGAGCACAAGGAGCCTTCTGTTTCCAGAGCTGTGTAGTGCCCATTCCTTCAGGCTGTGCCTTGCACACCGTGTCAGGGGCTTGGCGGCACATACAGTCCTTTCCCCAGGCAGCTCAGTCCAGGCAAACCAGAGGCTTCTGCTTGGAGGCTGATCGGGGTCTCAGCCGCTGGGGCCGGTGTTGAGGTGTAGCAGGCTAAGCTGCTGCCTGTGATGCCGGCATCCCATATCGGAGTGTCGCTTCACCCCCCGCCTGCTCCGCTCCTGAACCAGCTCCCTGCTAATGCGCCCAGGCCAGCAGTAGAGAATCCACCCGCGTGGGAGATCTGGGTAGAGTTCCAGGCTCCTGGCTGTTGCAGCCATTTGGGGATGGAAGATCACTATCTGTGTCTCTCCCTCTCTGTCGCTCTGCATTTCAACTAAATTTTTTTAATTGTAAAAAAACAAACCATCTGGCTGGCGCTGTGGCTCACTTGGCTAATCCTCCGCCTGCGGCGCTGGCACCCCAGGTTCTAGTCCCGGTTGGGGCGCTGGATTCTGCCCCGGTTGCTCCTCTTCCAGTCCAGCTCTCTGCTGTGGCCCGGGAGTACAGTGGAGGATGGCCCAAGTCCTTGGGTCCCTGTACCCGCATGGGAGACTGGGAGGAAGCACCTGGCTCCTGGCTTCGGATCGGCGCAGCACTGGCCATGGCGGCCATTAGGGGAGTGAACCAAAGGAAGGAAGACCTTTCTCTCTGTCTCTCTCTCACTGTCTATAACTCTCTGTCTCTCTCACTGTCTAACTCTGCCTGTCCAAAAAAAAAAAAATCTCAGCTACTTTCACAGCCAGGCTAAGAGAAGGGGAGAAGAGAGCTCTTGCGTGGGGGAGTCTGAGAAATCTTGGGAGGTTGACGAGGCAGCCTTACCCTCTAAGACACGATGGGTCAAATTGCTGGTTTGCTCTCTTATTTTTTTCCTGATTAGGAAAGAAAGGGATTCTTGTTGGGGCAATATAAGATCATGCTTGGAGCACAAACACAATCTCTAGTTGTAAGCATTTAAACAGCTCATCAAAATGCATTGCACTGGTAGACCACACCTTACTAAATTACTTCCCCGTTCACGCCTGCCTTTTGAGACCCACTAACCGACACTACAATAGATGTGTGTTTCAAGGAAACAAAGAGACATTATGTGCATAAGTGAGACGGGTGAGATTTGGAGTCAGAGCCCAGCGTACACAGTATTTGAAAATTGTGAAATCGAAACCATAGTCATGAATGAGCTTAGCGAGGACCCAGGAAGAGAATAGTGGCTGACAGCTAAGGCTTCAGGGAGTCTGACAACTACTGGGTAGCAAAAATTAAAACTAAATCCTGCAAAATGAAATAGAGGAGCAGTCACTTAAATAGGATAGGACCTCTGCTTCCCTGACGCCCGAGGAAGGCGCCTGCCAGCCGCACGCAATCAACGTTTGTTGAACTGAGCAGATCACACAGCAGGAAGAAAGGGGGACTGGGGTTGATGGATGGAGCAGCAGAGCGGAATATACTGATCCCATGGGGGCTGGCGCCGTGGTGCAGCAGGTAAAGCCGCCACCTGTGATGCCGGCATCCCATGCGGGCACCAGTTCGAGTCCTGGCTGTTCCACTTCCAATCCAGCTCCCTGCTGATGGCCTGGGAAAGCAGTAGAAGATGGCCCAAGTGTTTGGGCCCCTTCACCCACGTGGGAGACCCAGAGGAAGCTCCTGGCTTTGGTTGTGGCCATCTAGGGAGTAAGCCGGCAGATGGAATCTCTCTCTCTCTCTCTCTCTGCCTCACCCTTTCTCTCTGTAACTCTGTTCAAAATAAGTAAATAGGGCCGGCGCTGTGGTGCAGTAAGTTAACCCTCCGCCTGCGGCGCTGGCATCCCATATGGGCACTGTTTCATGTCTGGCTGCTCCACTTCCAATCCAGTTCTCTGCTTACGGCCTGGGAGTGCAGTGGAGGATGGCCCGAGTGTTTGGGCCCCTGCACCCGCAAGGGAGACCAGGAGAAGCACCTGGCTCCTGGCTACAGATCAGCGCAGTGCCAGTTGTAGTGGCCATTTGTGGGGTGAACCAACGGAAGACCTTTCTCTCTGTCTCTCTCACTATCTGTAACTCTACCTATCAAATAAATAAAAAATCTTTAAAAAATAAGTAAATACATCTTAAAAGAAGAAGAAGAAGAAAAGAACAAACAAGCTCAAACGTGTGACTGAGCGGTGGGAGCTTCCGCTCGTGGAAGCGGAGTTAAAGCCACAGTCCACGGGATGAGCATCAGAGAGAGAAGCGGTCAAGTGCAGCCAAGAGTTCGGAGCAAGGCCTCCTCAACCTTGACCCGGAAGTCCTCCTGCCGTGGGCAGAGGAGGACAGAACCGTCAGCATGCAGCTGCAGCTGTGGCTCAGCGGGTTAAAGCCTCAGCCTGCAGCACTGGCACCCCACATGGGCACCAGTTCAAGTCCTGGCTGCTTCACTTCCAATCCAGCTCCATGCTAATGTGCCTGGGAAGATCCTCCTGGGAGATGGACCCAAGTGCTTGGGCCCCAGTACCCACACGGGAGACTGGGAAGAAGCTCCTGGTTGCTGGCTTCAGCCTGGCTCAGTCTTGGCTGTTGCAGCCATTTGGGGGGGCGGTCTTCAGGGGTGTCTGGATCCATAGACCAAGTGAGACAGCCCAAGAGAAGGGGAGGCCTGGGTTTTGGAGCCTGGGAGGAGGTCCTCCTTACTGGTGACCTTATCAGCAGGGCTCTGACAGATGGACAGGACGCTTTCCCAGCCAAACAATACAATTATCCGCGACATTGAACCTGAGGATGCGCTGCAAATGGCCATCGGGGCTGAACTGCGCACGACTGACTCATCCTTTTCTATCTGCAGCTCCTCTGCTTGCTTCCGGTACAGATGGGCACACGACAGCGCTGTGGTGCTCTCTGCCGGAGCCGCTACATCCAGCCAAGGCCGTGTGCTGCTATTACCTGCCGCACGCAAAAAGAACACACAGCCTGCCTAGCACTCTTGCTAGCGAGTGCTCAAGAGGGGCTTCCTGGGGAATGCAGTCGGCTGTGGCAGACAAAAAGCAAAGCAAAGACCTGGCCCGGCAACCCTCTCTCCGCTCGCTCGGGGCTGGCGCTGGACCGGAAGGCTCAGCCAGGCTTACCCTCAGCGGGTACGCGGGCAAGAATGCCTCCAGCCCTCGCTGGACCAAGACGGCCTGAGATAGGCAGGTTCTGCTCCTGGCAAAATTCAATTCTATTAGAGGCAGAGGTGTAGGAGACACCAAGGACTGTGGGCCAGAGATTGTACTGGGGAAGCAGTCGGAGGCTGCGGGCCACGGTTCCCTAAGTGGGTCGGGGCCAGACGTGGCCCCCGGGGGCATCGCTGGGAAGAGAGGGTCGCGTTCTCCCTGGGGTCGGTGGCAGCGCTGGGGCCCGGGGCTTGTATCTAACACGAGTGCCTCCTGAGCTTTGCCTCTCCAAGAGGCTGAAGCAGGTGAGGGGGAGGGAGCGAGAGCAAGAGCGAGGGGGAAATGGACAGAAGCTGGTGGGGAGGCAGAGGCACTAAGGGCAGTTTTTTGGACACCATTTCCACATAGATGCTGGTGATTGTGGTGCTGAGAGCCCCGGGGGGCCTCGCCAGTGTCACCCTGACGTCTCCCTGCAGCTACAAGCACTCATCCTGTGGAGAATTTATTGACAAATCCAAATAGATTTTTAGAGGATTCCTGGAAGCAAGAAACGATGGCTTTTACTCTTAATCTCTGACTCTGCTAAAATCAGTCTGGTTCTGGACCGGCGCCCGGAAGCCTTTTCTGCGCCACGGGGAGGAGGGAGCGGGCAGTCTTGGCCCTGGCCCCTTCCCTGACGTTAGGGTTGTCATCTTTCCAAGACGCACGGCAGGAGGCTGATAACTCAGCAATCCACCATCCACGTCTGTGCATGGAGATTTTCCTCAACTCCTGCCCCTCAGCATTCCCAGGCCCAGATCTCGCCTGTGCTCCGTGGCCAGTTACCCTGGGTTTCGCCCAGGTGAAATTCTCATACAAGGGCGATTCACAGGCTGGTGGAAGGGCCAGTGCCGTGGCATAGAAGGTTAAGCCTCTGCCTGCAGTGTCAGCATCCGATGTGGGAGCCGGTTTGAGTCCCGGCTGCCCCACTTCTGATCCAGCTCCCTGTTAATGCACCTGGGAAAGCAGCAGAGGATGGCCAAAGTGCTTGGACCCCTGCACCCACGTGGGAGACCCTATGGGAGCTCCTGGCTTTGGCCTGGCTCAGCCCTGGCCATTGCAGCCATTTGGGGAATGAACCGGCAGATGGAAGACCTCTCTGTCTCTCCCTCTCTCTCTCTCTCTCTCTCTGTAACTCTACCTTTCAAAAAATTTATTTATTTATTTTAAAAAAAGAACATCTCTATCACCTCCAGAGGATCCTCCATGCTCATTCATTGTCAGCCCCTCCCCACCCCTAACCCCAGGCAATCCCGGATCTACTGTCCCTATCAGAGCTGTCTTTTGAGTGAAATTTTGGCTTTGGGCCTCCAGGAACTGCTGCACCCCCATCTGAAGGTGGGGTGATTCTGGCCGAGAATCCAAATTGCATTCTTCAAGCTCTGCAGTAAAATGCACCTTCTTGCCTGTGTGTCATGGTTGGCTGTAGCCGGGTCTGCCCGTGGGAAGTATCCACGTGGACGTAAACAGAAAGTTCTTGGGCCCTGCAGTAGAGGCACAGGGACGCAGACATGGGCCCAAGTGCTGGCAGAGCAGGAACCTCAAGGCCTTTGATATAGATTTGTTTTAAAGATTTATTTATTTATTTGAAAGTCAGAGTTACAGAGAGGTAGAGGCAGGGAGAGAGAGAGAGAGAGAGAGAGAGAGAGAGAGAGAGAGAGAGAGAGAGAGTCTTCCATCTGATGATTTATTCCCCAGATGCCCGCAACGGCCAGAGCTATGCCAATCTGAAGCCAGGAGCCAGGAGCTTCTTCCAGGTCTCCCATGTGTATACAGGTGCCCAAGACTAGGGCTTGAGCCATCTTCTACTGCTTTCCCAGGCCATAGCAGAGAGCTGGATCAGAAGTGGAGCAGCTGGGACTCGAACTAGTGCCTATATGGGATGCCAGCACTGCAGGTGGTGGCTTTACGTGCTACACTACAGTGCCAGCCATTGATATAGATTTTTTAATAAAGATTTATTTATTCATTTGAAAGTCAGAGTTACAACAGAGAGAAGAGAAGCAGAGAAAGAGAGAGAGAGGTCTTCCATCAGCTGGTTCATGCTCCAATTGGCCACAATGGCTGGAGCTGCACCGATCCGAAGCCAGGAGCCAGGAGCTTCTTCCAGGTCTCCCATGTGGGTGCAGGGGCCCAAGGACTTGGGCCATCTTCTACTGCTTTCCCAGGCCATAGCAGAGAGCTGGATCAGAAGTAGAGCAGCCGGGTCTCGAACTGGCGCCCATATGGGATGCCAGCGCTTTAGGCCAGCTGCGCCACAGCAACGGCCCCCTGATAGAGATTTTTAAAAATATTTATTTGAAAGGCAGAAGGACAGAGGGAGAATTACTGGATAGTAAAAATAAAAACCAGGAGCCAGGAACTCCTTCCAGGTCTCCTATTGGGACTCAAGGCCTTGGGCCATCTTCCACTGCCTTCCCAGGTACATGAAGAGGCTGGATGCTAAGTGGAGCAACCAGAGAAATTGAACGGGTACTACAATGTGGAACTCAGGTGTCCCAACTGAACCGCATGCAGGCACAGCAACTTAGCCAGCTGTGCCACACTTCCCACCCTGAAGATATAGATTTCAGCCCCAGGTGATGTGGCCTTCCGAGTAGCAGGTGCCTGCTTTCTGTGGAGGTTCGAGTTGTTTCTGGGCACTTAAGGGTGAACCCACAGCTTGGGACCTGGTGGGCATCTCACACCGTGAGAGTGCTCAAGACACAGGCAAACGCTGGGGACATCTCCACAAGGGACATTATAAAAGAGGCAGGGAGCAAGGGAGCACCCCCTCGTCTCCTTTATATCATTTTATGGTTTTTCTTGACCCTGAGGAGCCCAAGTCCTGGTCTGAGCAGTGTCCAAGGAGAGGACATATGGGCCGTCCACATGCTAGCATGCGGGGCTGACCAGCCTGCCCCCCAGCGCCCTCTGCTCAGAACTACAGCTCCGTAGGAGGCCTCTCCCCAAGGAAGCACAGGCTTGTAACTTGACCTTGGGCAAGTTCCCCGCAGCTCCAAGCCTTGTTTGTAAGGATAACATCTAAGCAGGTGGGTGCTTGTGAGAATAAAATGAGATGATGCCTGGCATGGGGTAAATGCTCAATGGCTAGCAGGAGTGGGGTCGGCATTGTGGCACAGCCGGCGTCCAGAATGAAGGCTACCGGGGCCGCGGCTCACGAGGCTAATCCTCCGCCTGCGGCGCCGGCACACCGGGTTCTAGTCCTGGTCAGGGCGCCGGATTCTGTCCCTGTTGCCCCTCTTCCAGGCCAGCTCTCTGCTGTGGCCAGGGAGTGCAGTGGAGGATGGCCCAATGGCAAAAAGGAAGACCTTTCTCTCTCTCTCTCTCACTATCCACTCTGCCTGTCAAAAAAAAAAAAAAAAAAAGAAAGAAAAGAAAAGAAAAGGAAAGGAAAAAGAATGAAGGCTGTTTTGAGTCCCGGCTGCTCCACTTCTGATCCAGCCCCCCACTTATGCGCCTAGGAAAGCTGTGGAAGATGGTCAGGCAGTTGGGCCCTTGCCACCCACATGGGAGACCTGGAGGGAGTTCTGGGATCCTGGTTTCAGCCTGGCCCAGCCCTGGCCATTATGGCCATTGTGGCCATTTGGGGAGTGAACCAGCAGTTGGAAGATCTCTCTCTCTCTCTCTCTGTCTCTCTGTAACTCTGCCTTTCAAATAAATACACTTTTTAAAAATCTAAAATAAACAGCACTGGGGGGCAGGGTTAATATGCCCATGCTGTCCTCCCAGGACATTGAGGAAATGTTTGTTTGAAATCGGCCCCAGCAGTGTTTTATTTTGGTTTGGTTTGGAAAACAGTAAGCAACTGACATTTGTTAGAGCTTATGATCCAGGCTGAACAAAACACTGATCATTATCGTATTATGTTAGGAGTCAGGAAATGGAGCCTCAGAGAGGCATCTTGGCCACACAAACCCCGATCGCCTGCGTCTGTTGCCAGTACGTGGCCGGTCTCCCTGGGGCAGAAGCCCTGGGCCCTGAGACAGGCACAGGCTCCCCGCGCCGAGCGGAAAGCAGAGAGCACGCTGGGCAGCGTCTGATGGGAACGCGCTGAAAGGTGAGGACGCACACGCACACGCATGCGATTCCCCCCGCTGCGTGTGCAGGGCTCACAGCTCAGATTGCAAGTAGGAGTGTGAAGATGTAGCACCGGGCTCCCTGGGGAGCCAGCGGAGAGAAGTGGGGGGCGGAGCGCTGTGCCTCAGTCTGCTTGGGGGAGGAGCCTCCCTTGGGAGAGCACCCGCAGGAGAGTGGGCCTTCTGTTCCTCCACGGTCCTCCCAGCGCCTCCCCTCGGGCAGTCCATGTGTGTGTGGATGTGCGTGTGTGTGCGCGTGTGCATGTGTGCGTACATGTGCGTGTGTGCATGTGCGTACATGTGTGTGTGTGTTCGCGCATGTGTGTGTACGTGCGTGTGCGAGTGTGTGTGCGTGTGCGTGTGTGTGCGTGCATGGGTGCATGCGTGTGCGAGTGCATGTATGTGTGCATGTGCGTGCATGTGTGTGCGCGTGCATGTGTGTACGTGTGTGCGTGCACGTGTGCATGCATGTGTGTATGTGTGCGTGTATGTGTGTGCGCGTGTGTGCGTGTGCATGTGTGTACGTGTGTGCGTGTGCGTGCATGTGTGTACATGTGCGTGCACGTGTGCGTGCATGTGTGTACGTGTGCGTGTGCGCATGCATGTGTGTACGTGTGTGTGCGTGCACGTGTGTGTGCATGTGTATGTGTGCGTGTATGTGTGTGCGTGTGTGCGCGTGCATGTGTGTACGTGTGTGTGCGTGCACGTGTGCGTGCATGTGTGTATGTGTGCGTGTGCGTGTATGTGTGCGTGTGTGTGTGCATGTGTGTACGTGTGTGTGCATGTGCGTGCATGTGTGTGCATGTGCGTGCACGTATGTGTGTGCGTGTGCGTGTGTGTGCGTGTGTGTGTGTTTGCTGGAGAGTCACCTCCTTCAACAAACTCCTGGTTAAACTCACCTTTTTTTTAAAAAGCTCTATGTATGTATTTGAAAGGCAGAATGACAGAGAGAGAGACAGACAGAGAGAGAGAGAGACAGAGATCTTCCATCTGCTGGTTCACTCCCCAAATGCCCTCACAGCCGGGTCTGGGCCAAGCCGAAGCCAGGACCGGGAGCTTCATCCGGGTCTGTCACATGGGTGGCAGTGGCTCCAGTGCTCGCGCTGCCTCCTGCCGCTTTCCCGGGTGCATTAGCAGGGAGCTGGATCCCCAGACGCAGACTGGCGCTCCGGTATGGGACGGCGGTGTCACAAGCGGCCGCTTTACCCGCTGCACTGCATTGCTGGCCTCTTTGGTTCATCTCACTTTGCTCCATCTTCCTCACCTGAAGTCACTCTCTGGCTACCATCTGTCCACTGCACTGGGTCATGCACACTGTAGAGCTGATGCGTAAGCCACGTCGTAGCTGTCTTCTGAGTGCCCCTGGGCTGGAGCTGAAGATCTGTGCGCTGTGTTTTTGGGGTTCTCCCCAATCCCCTTCTGACACTGAAGTGCAAGCCGAGTCGGTCTTGAGATCACAAAATCCTAAGAATTTTTACGTTGGGCTTTTCCCTAGAGTTCTAACTGAAAGGAAGCAAAATGCGAAACAAACATCCTACCTCTGTGTTTAGTTTGCAAAAATGAGCAAATCCAGGCGAGATGTTAAAGAGGAACAGGGCACGGTTGCCGTGGAGAAAGAGTGCGCTTGCAGCTCATTTTTGGCTTGTGGAGGCAGCTGGCTCCTGCCAAGCAGCCCCCAGGGCACGCGTGCTCTCAGGGGGAACATACCGTCCCGGTGTCTGCGCAGAGGGGCGCCTGGGACTCCCCGGATGCGAGGTTTGCGTCTTTTCCTAGCCCTTTGTCGGATTCACCTTCCCTCTGACTCACTCTCGTCAATGTTTATCTCTGTATTTGCCAACTGTTGCAATTGGTGCTTCAACTGTTCGGGCCATCTGCTCGGAGAAAACTTTGAGATTATGTCACACCATTCAGAAGCTCCGATCACGCAAGCGAGAGAGTTGGAGGAGACCTTACAAGCCAGCAAGCCTACGGCTGTCATCTGTGTGTTCCCGGCTGCTTCTTCCCTGCCTCACGTGTGTCCGTCTCTGCTAGGCGCTGCAGAGGCCGGGACATCCATCCCACATGCTCCTTGGACTCCTGGCACTCACACTACAGCAGGGCAGAGGGACAAAACAGAAAGCTTCGACGCAGGCGTGCAGGTGCCCATTGGACACAGGAGAGCCCGGGAGGTGACCTGAGCCTTTGACACTCACGTGGCTAAGCGATCTACGTGGGAGGAAGGGAGTGGGAGAAGAAACACAAAATGCCCACCCGCTCCAGACACGTAAAACTGGAGAGAGTTGGCATTTAGCCTAAATGGTTAAGACACCCACGCCCCACATTGGAGTATCTGGGCTGGATTCCCAACTCTGGCTCCTAATTTCAGCTTCCTGCCAACACAGACGTTGGAAGGCAGTGGTGATGCTCCATGGGGGTCCTGCCACCCATGTGGGAGATCTGGATTGAGTATCTGGCTGGGCACAGCCCCAGCCGTTGCAAGCATTTGGGGACTGAACCCGTGGATGAGTGTTCTCTCTCCATCTCTCTGCCTCTCAGACGAGGAACAAAAATGTAAAAGCAATTGGAGAGGAAGGTGGGTGCTAAATCAGGAAGCATTAACTAAGTGACAGGGAAGGTGTTGTGGTGCAGCAGGTCAAGCTGCCGCTTCGGAAACATCCACATCCCGTATCCGAGTGCCTGGGTCCAAGTCCCACCTCTGTCTCAGATCCAGCTTGCAGCCATGCACCTGGGAAGCAGCAGAGGCTGTGTCAAGTACTTGGGGCTCCTGCCACCCATGTGGGCGATCTGGATGGAGATCCTGGCTCCTGGCTTTGGCCTGGCCCAGCCCTGGTTGTGGTAGGTGTTCAGGAAGTGAACCAGCAGATGGAAGATGTCTGTCATTTTGCTTTTCACATAAATAAAAACTTCTAAAAATGGACATTAATTAAGCACCAACTATGAATCAGGTTGCCAGACTGTGTTAATAGCTTGGAGATCTGAAAGATGCAGCCTCACCGTCGGGGGCTTACAATTGAGGTGGATGTAAGCAAACTACAGTTCACGGTGATAAACATGTAACTATGTGGAAGACATACAGTAGGAAACCATCAGCTCCCCTTGGAGGGGCGGGGAGCGAGGCATGTGCTATAGAAGACTTGATGGGGACGTAACAGGCTAAGGTGGACCAGAATGGGAAGGGCGTTGCAGACAAAAGGAACAGCATGTGTGCGACCCAGCAGGCTTGGAGGAGGTACCTTTAGCTCATTGAGGCACAATAGATGAGACTGGACCGAGAAGACCCAGCTAGGTCTTGTTGGGTGCTTTGTTCCAGACAGGGGAGCTCGGGATGTACTCTAGACACAGTGAGGGATCACTGAGCAGGGGGTGGATCCAGACGTGATCAATGTTGTGTTTCAGAAAGAACCTGCTCTGAGCTGCCTGTGGACACACAAGCATCGGCTGCGTGAGCATCGGTTCCTGCCTGTGTGTGGCACAGTAGCACTCTCTACCAGCAGACTGGAGACAGGGAGCGACAGAGGCTGTCCCTGTGGTCTCCGTGAGAAGTGACCGGGGCCAGAGCTAAGAGGGTGACACCAGGGAAAGATGAGGGGTGCCGCCCCCCCCAGGGAGATGGTCAGGAGCTGCCGTCCACAGAGCTTGGTGAGGGGCTGGGTTGTGCGGGCTGAGAGAAAGGGGGATTCCAGGATGTCAGCCGGCTCTCCGAGGCACTGGGAGGGAGACGTCCTGGAACCTGGAAATTGGGGCAGCTAAGCCAGTTCGGGAAGAAGGAGGAGCCCACGTTCAGACACATGCTGCAGGGGCCTGTTGGGCACCCAGCCAGTCGTTCCTGGTAAGCAGGGGCACCAATGGGTCTACAGCCTGGGCGTGATGGATGGGTGCAGAGAGCCCTGGCTGTCATCAGCACAGACATGCAAGCTGCATCACGGAACAGGCAGCGTGCGTCGGCCAGAGTCCAGACAGGGCTGCAGGGACACAAGCACTCATGGGGCGAGCAGGGGAACTGCGGATCAGCTGAGGAGACAGGGAAGTGCAGTGTGTACGTGTGTGTACGTGTGTGTGTGTGTACTTGTCTTCAACTTCTGAAATGATCATATTTTTTAAAGATTTATTAATATATCTGAAAGGCAGAGTTACAGAGAGGGAGAGACATAGAGAGAGGTCTTCCATCTGCTAGTTTACTCCCCAAATGGCCGCAATGGCCAGAGCTGAGCCAATCCAAAGCCAGGAGCCAGGAGCTTCCTCCAGGTCTCCCACGCGGGTGCAGGGGCCCAAGGACTTGGGCCATCTTCTACTGCTTTCTCAGGCCATAGTAGAGAGCTGGATTGGAATGGAGCAGCCGGGGACACGAAGTAGTGCTCATATGGGATGCCGGTGCCACAGGTAGAGGCTTACCTTACTATGCCACATTGTTGGCTTCTATTACGATGTTTTGACATCTTAAAAAAACCTTTCTGGGGCAGAAGTTTAGCCTAGTGGTTCAGACAGCTCTGTCCCATATTAGAGTGTCTGGGTTCGAGTCCTGGCTTCAGCTCCTGACTACAACTTCTAATGGGTACTCTGGGTGGGGATGGGGGGGCAGCAGTGATAGCTCACTTAAGTTGGTTCCTGCCATCCACGTGGAAGACCTGGATTGAATTCTTCAGCCCCAGCCTGGTCCCAGCCCAGCCCTAGCTGTTGTAGCAATTTGGGGAGTGAACCAGTGGATGAAAACTTCTCTCTCTCTCTCAAATAAACAAAAACATTAAAAAAAAAAAAAGCCATTCTGATTAGGAAGAAATTGCCTTTCTTACCCTGGCTAGCTAATTCTTAGATATAACAGAGTCCAGCCAGGCGCACGCCTTCGACATGCACACCATACATCCAGAGCTACGTGGGTCTCCATCTGGCCCAGACTCCACAGGAGACCATCCCAGGACCAGCTCCCAGGCGCTGTGCCCTCCACAAGGACTCAAACTAGCCAGGCCCAGGCTGCTCTCCCCCGCCGCCTTGCCTTTCCTGCAGACACCGCGGCAACACCCCCAGCCTGATGCTCTCCCCTTGCTCCTGTCTCCTGCCATCTGACCACCGCGGTGTCTCCCCCATGGGGTCCTGCACAGCGTGCTGTGCCTCCTCTCTCTCGAGACCCCGCGAGTATAATAAGCTCTACGCTTCTGAGCCTCTCGTGTGCCGCACCTGACTGACCCCCACAACAAAGAATAACAGATCACAAAAACAAAACAAAAACAGTGGCTCCCGGTGGAGGAGAATCACAAGAAACTTGGAGACAAAGAGAGAAGAAAGCTTCAGGGAGAAAAGTGACAGCAGCATCGAATGCTGCCCAGATAGGATGCGAACTGAAGATGCTGGACAGGGTGTTGACTGCTGGGTCTTAGTCCACCCGTACAAGGATGGACTGGAACAACCTAAGACAGGCGGTGGAGAAAGCTCACCACGCTCCCATAATTACAAGTCACGCGACACCCCAAGACGGGTAAAGCACCCAGCGTCCTGCACCAACCTAAGACAGGGCTCATGGCCAAGCTGCCTGGGTTACCAATGACGGGTAAAGGCAAGGACGGCTGGTGGCAACCTAAGACAGAGACCGCGTGCTAAAACAAAAAAGGGGGAATATGTGGGGAAATTAGTTACATGATGGTGCCCAAAGGAAGTAAGGTGGGCAGAATCCAAAGTTGTTTACCACTAAAACTGATTGGCTGTGCAACATCAGGGGAGGTAACAAAACTAGTAACAAGTGTATAGACATATGGCTAGTCCTATAGAAATCCCCCCGGAATATGACTGTTTAAGTGATTGGTTGGTCCTTAGCCCTGCCCCAATGACTCTGCAGTTTTGTGCTATAAAAGGTTCTGTTTCGCATGAAGTAAATGAGTCCTTGCTAGACTTGGCTCCCCACTGCGTCTGATTGTCTCCGGGATCGGGAGGCTGGGGAACGGGCGAGCGGCGCACTTACCTTTCCTCGACCCAGTCCATCCTTGTACGGGTGGACTAAGACCCAGCAGTTGACTGTAACCCTAGGTCAGCTTCTCCCCAGGGAACTTAGCCCGAGAGACTTCAGAGGGGTGCCTGAGGACAGACCCCCGCTGCGGTGGGCAGGAGAGGAAGACGAGTGTCAGAGGCTCCCCTGGCCGGGGAAAGGAAAGGAGATCCGAGCGCTTCAGGGCAGGGTGTCAGCTTTGTTTTGAGATGGAAGAAACTGGAGCAAGTGTGGCAGCAGCCAGTCAAGAGGGAGAGCTGAAAACAGAGAGAGGGAAGGAGCAGGTGTAGGAGCAACCTGAGGAAGAGCAGGGGGTGCCCCGACCAAAGGCACCGGAAGCAGCAAGAGTGTAGGTGTGGGATTGGGGAGTCGAGGGAACAAATGTGGAGGCCTCCACCTTATCAGCAAAATAAGAAGCAAGGGATGGAAGAGAAGGCCCATAGAAGGTGCCCATAACCCACAGGAAGTGGGATTTGAACCCAGTTTCTAGACTCCTTGTCAGGTGCTCCTTCTGTGCCTATGCCTTACTCTCCACGTTGAGGACACGTGTGTGTCCTGAAGAGCTGCGTTAAGAAGGGGCTTTTGTGCTTTTACGAAGGCTACTGGGTAAGAGTGTCTCCACACATGGGCATAACAGGCTCACCTGTCACCAAGGACCGCACGCTTAGCGAGGCCCTGGGATGGGGACCCAGAAGACTTGTCCTCAGGAAGACAGCAGGGGTCCCTCGCCTGGCAAGGATCCTGACTCACTCATCCCACTTTGGAGACCTCAGAAATATTTCTAACACTCAGTGACTATCACTCCCCTGCAAGATTCTGGAAAGTTAGCTGGAGAAGAGAATGGGCAGTGTGGCAGAAGGACTGGTTGGGGGTGAGCTCCCGACAAGACTCGTTGGCTCACTGCACATTTCCAAGGCCCCTTCGAAGTGTGTCACTGTTATTTTGTGAGGAGGTGGATGGGACCAATACACCAAATTGGACGACAAGAAGTATCCAGTGGGGTAAATGCAGAAGTCAGAGGCACACACGTAGAGGGGTGCTAGAGGTTAGAGCCATCATTTGGCCTTGGATGAGCCCTGGCAAATGGATTAGGAATAGGCAGATACTGCGCAAGTAGAGGCCAAATAACTTTCATTTACAGAACATAGTTTGTACTACCATTTATACTGGTGCAACATGAGGGAAAAGGAAAGTCAGAGTTAACAACTGGAAAATATCTTACTCAACCCAGTAAGTCCAAGTCATAGCTTTAAAAAAAAAAAAAAGATCTATTTATTTGAGAGAGAGAGAGAGAGAGAGATCTTCTTTCCCTGGCTTATTCCCCAAATAGTTGCAATGGCTGGGGCTGGACTGGGCTGAAGCCAGGAGCCAGGAGCTTCTTCCAGGACTCCCACACTTATGCAGGAACCCAAGCACTTGGGTCATCTTCTGTTGCTTGCCCAGGTGCAATAGCAGGGAGCTGGATTGGAAGTGGAGCAGCCAAGGCTCAAACTGGTGCCATATGGGATGCCATCGCCACAGGCAGTGACTTCACCCATTATGCCACAGCGCCAGCCCCAATTCATACCTTTTTAATCTCCAAGATTTTTCTACCTTTCCTTCTGTGCCTTTTGTCAAGGATGTAAAGTGGCTCCTACAGTAAACAGTCATAGCAGGTGTCCTAGGAGAAGCCCCTTACCCAGGATGGCGATGAGGTTAACTGGGTTAGGGCTTTGGAATCTGTGATCAAACGGCTCCAGGTAGCGAAATGCATGGGACTATAGATGCGAATCCAAACCAATGCACCCTGTAACTTGAAATGTTTTCTTGGAGAGTAGTTATGTAACTTCTAATAGTAACTTTAATTATTCTTGACATTCACAGGGCAACCCTCCTTCACTTGAGTCCACACTGCATTGTATATGTAATAATTCTCCCAGCAACATTATAAAGCAGAGAGATGACAAGGATCATTACTCTTATTTTGCCGAAGATCAGATTAGGGCAGGGAAAGATGACAAGATTTGCTCGTATCAGAAAAAAACAAGTGGAAAGCTGTCATCAAAAATCTTTTGTTTGGTCAATTAATTTATTGAGTTTCATCCATGTTTAGTTCTGTGGAGGAGGGGGACAGCGGTTTGAGCAATACAATATAAAGACAGAGCACTTGGAGTCTACAGTTCCCACTCTGTTCCACACAGAAGCTACATTTTGACACTGGACACGGTCAGGGAACTACAAATTCAGTGACCTCTGCCTTATCCCAGAAGTTAAATATTCATGTACTCATTTAGGCAGGGACTGGATGTTAAAAAATAGGAGAGAGGAGCTGGCGCTAAGGCATAGCAGGTAAAGCCGCCACCTGCAGTGCCGGCATCCCCTGTGGGCGCTGGTTCAAATCCCGGCTGCTCCACTTCTGATCCAGCTCTCTGTTGTGGTCTGGGAAAGCAGTAGAAGATGGCCCAGGTCCTTGGGCCCCTGCAACTGCATGGGAGATCTGGAAGAAACTCCTCAGCACAGCTCTGACTATCGCGGCCAATTGGGAAGTGAACCAGGAGATGGAAGACTCTCTCTCTATCTATCTCTCTCTCTCTCTCTCTCTCTCTCTGCCTCTCCTTCTGTGTAACTCAGACTTTCAAATAAATAAATAAATCTTAAAAAAAAATAGGGGAAAGCATTTGGCACATTGGCTGGAGCCCCTGACGGGGATGCTGGTATCCCATATCAGAGTGCCTGGTTCAAGTCCCGATACTCCACGTCTGATCCAGCTTCCTGATAATACACATCCTGGCAGGCGGCAGATGATGGCTTAAGTACTTGAGTCTCTGCCACCCATGTAGGACCCAGATGGAAGTCTGGACTCCTGGCTTCTGCCTGGCCTAGTCTTGGCTGTTGTGGGCATTTGGGAAGTGAACCAGCAGATGGGAGATTCTCTCTCTCTCTCTCTCTCTCTCTCTCTCTCTCTGTCTTGCAAAAACAAAACGAAAATAAGTTAAAATAAACTTTCTAAAATATTCAGTTTTTTCTTTCTTCTTTTTTTTAAAGACGTATTTATTTATTTGAAAGTCAGAGTTACACAGAGAGAGAAAGAGAGGCAGAGGCAGAGAGAGAGAGAGAGAGAGAGAGAGAGAGAGAGAGAGAGAGTTCTTCCATCCGCTGGTTCACTCCCCAATTGGCTGCAACAGCTGGAGCTGTGCCAATCCGAAGCCTGGAGCCAGGAGCCAGGAGCTTTTTCTGGGTCTCCCAAGTGGATGGGGGCCCAAGGGCTTGGGCCATCTTCTACTGCTTTCCCAGGCCATAGTAGAGAGCTGGATCAGAAGTGGAGCCGCCGGGACACAAATGGGTGCCCACAGGGGGTGCCAGCACTGCAGGAGGTGGTTTTACCTGCTATGCCGCAACGCTGGCCCCCAAATATTCAGTTTTTACGTTCCTGATAGGAGGGGACAGTGTGAGAGACTTCCTGAGATAAAACCTATATTCTGACATTCTCTGCTGATGCTGTATAGAAGAGCCCATTTTTCTCTGCCCCAGCCCCAGCCCTAACGATTCCTCACAACCATAGGTATTCACTTTTTAAATTATCTTCTGCTAGAATGTAAGCCCCATGAAGGCAAGACTTTTATCTTTATTCTCCGATGTTTTAAACACCTGGAATGGTGCCTGGAATATAAGAGGTACTCAAAAATACTTGTTAAACCAATAAAAGGACGCCTGACGGTTCTTAGTTCCAGTTCCAGCCCTTGATCATGTGCATGACGTTGGAGAAGATATTTCCTTTCCAGGGATGTCATCTGAATAACAAAATGTCCAACCAGAATCCCCTTCATGATTCGATGTGTGTGTAAACAATGAACCGTAATACAAAGTGTAGTGTGTAGTGAATCAAAGACACTGGCTAACCATCACGTGTCCTGGCTGCCGGCACTTTCTGGTTACCTTTTTCCTGTGCAGAGAACTTACTACCTCACGAGCCCTGCCTCTCCGAGAAGGGGACCAGAGGCTCACTCAGCCAGCTCGGGTTGAGCCCTATGACTTGGGTTCTGCCTGGGAGGTGCACTTTCGGTAGTTTTAAAAGGTGAGTTATAGAAGGCAACTGTGCAGTCTTCTTCCTTGCAGGGAGGCCGCAGGCACACGGTTTGTGCTTTCCAGGGCCTCCCTAATCCCTGGGTGCACAAGGCTGGGCTGTGTCCCAGAGCAGCTGGGGCTCTGCTGGTGTCGTCTCCAGGTGTGACTTGGGCTTGGGGCTGATATTCCTGTCTACGTGGCCCCTAAGCCACTCATCTCAAGGTTCCATCCAGGTCCCCCATGTGGGTGCAGGAGCCCAAGCACTTGGGCCATCATCCACTGCTTTTCCAGGTGCATTAGCAGGGAGCTGGATGGGAAGTGGAGCAGCTGGGACTCAAATTGGTGCTCCAATATGGGATACCAGTGTCCTAGGTGGTGTCTTACCCTGCTACACAACAATGATAGCCCTTCTATTTTTTTCTTTTTTAGAGCTGTGAAACTGAAATTAGGTTAATTTGTAATGTTGCTGGAAGATGAAACCTTGAGCTGATACCTTAATTCCTAATGTGGAGGAAGATAACAAGAGATAGCAAAATGAAGTACAAAAAGGAAACCTTTCTCATGCTATCCACAGGCCTAAGGAAATTACAGCCCAGCAGGATATAATAACTGACACTCTAACAATGAACTTTGGTTCCAGAGATTAAATTACGGCCTACATACTCAGTGTGGTTTTTCCACAGAAATATTATATTTAAATACCTTTCTATCAAAAATGGTTCCACTGAAAACGTGTTGATGCTCAAAGTCTAAGTGTCAGTCATTTAGAAAATTGCTTTTCATGGAGCAGACTAGCTGATGTCAGAAAATGAGATGGAATAATTGACAAGATCTCAGTATGAGAAGGTCTAGTCTCATCTAAAATTTTGAAAATTGGTTGGGATACCTAGGGTCCCTCACAGACTCTCAGAAGTCTAGGAGCTCCTAAGTGCCACACACAAATTTAAGGGAAAGAAACACATTCTCTGCAGGGAAAGTCCTTATTTCTTACAAACAACGCCTAATGGTCACAAAGAAACACACAAGCTGCCCTACAATAATCCCCCGTTTCCAAATATCCTCCCTTGCTCCTGTACCAGGTGGGGAGACGTTTTTTTCTTCGTTTTTCAGCTGTTACATTGCTCCTCTTCAAGTTTTAATTTCCTATCCTTGCCTCCTAAATATGGATATTTCCTGAGGCGTAGGCCTTGGCTTCTGCTCTCCTCTATAAATACTCTCCCTTGGAAAGATCATATACACAGATGAAGCTGTTGTTTCCCCATGGGTGACTCACACATTAGCATATTTGGGCACGGCCTCCTCTTCCTGAGCTTTAGGTTCGCATTTGTAACAACCCCATACAAGGTTTCTCTTGGATGTTTCACTACCATCTCACACTTTACAATTCGTGTGAGCTCTGAGCTCATTTGTGTCCTAAATTCAGCTTAGTATAACCTGTAACTATAACCCCTGGTGATCCCTTTTCCGTCCTAAGTTCCCAGGCTGAAGGATTTGGAATATCTCGATTCTTACCAATTTTTTCTCCCATCAACCACTTAGTTACTAAGGATAGTACCACTCAACTACTGTAAGTTTGGTTTGATCTCTTTCTCTTTTTTTTTTTTTTTTTTTTTTTGACTTACCTATTTGAGAGTCAGGTAACAGACAGAGAGAGGCAGAGACACAGAGAGAGAGGTCTTCCATCTGCTGGTTCACCCCCCAAATGGCCACAATGGTTGGAGATGCGCCGATCCAAAGCCAGGAGCCAGGAATTTCTTCTGAGTCTCCCACGTGGGTGCAGGGACCCAAGCACTCGGGCCATCTTCTACTGCTTTCCTAGGCCACAGTAGAGATCTGGATTGGAAGAGGAGCAGCTGGGACATGGATGAGTACCTATATGGGATGCTGGCACCACAGGCAGAGGCATAACCTACTACACCACAGTGTCGGCCTCAACTTTTGTCTTAATACCTCTCACTTTTACTAACCAACACCAAGACTATCATATCCCCCATCCTAAACTTTTTCTAAATAAATGTTTCTAAAATAGGGCTTGGAACAGTCATAGTTCCATCATTCACTCCACAAATATTTACTGTTTACTTCATATAAAGCACAAATACTACACATTCCAAAACACAGAGATGGATTTGATAAAGTTTATATAATCTGCCAGATGTATACACAAATTAATCTTAGTTCAAAGTTAGTGGAAATAATGAAATATACAAAGTGCAGAAAGTATGGTGGCCATTCAATAGAAAGAAAATTCTTTCTATAAAGAGACGTCACTTTGTAAAGCTTTAAAGAATCGATGGATTTCCAACATCCGAGGAGCCGGCATTGTGGTGCCGCAGCCCCAGCTGCCGCCCGCAGTGCATCACATAGCAGAGCACTGGTTCGAGTCCCCGCTGCTCTGCTTCCGACCTCGCTCCCTGCTAACGCGCCTGGGAAAAGCAGCAGAGGATGGCCCAAGTGCTTGGGCCTCTGCCACCAAGTGTGAGACCAGGATGGAGTTCCAGGCTCCTGCCTTCAGCCTGGCCCAGCCTTGGGTGTGGCAGGCATTGGGGGAGTGAACCAGCAGATGGAAGATCTGTCTCTCTCTCCCTCTCTCTATCGAACTGCCTTTCAAATGAAGTAATGCAACCTTAAAATAAAGATGAATGCCAACATCCGGGGCATTCCACGCAGAAAGGGACCGGAGCCATGCACAGAGACATGGCCAATGGTTCACGCATGAAGTACTCCGCATGGTTGGGTTCACCACGGACGGAGGAAGAGCAGCAGACAAGGTCAGAGCTTCAAACCCAAGTTCACAGGCTTGGCCTTCGCTGGCAGGGGTTGTGGCTAGCGGCCGGCGCCCGAAGGCGTTGCATCTGGGGTGTCAGGGCCTGGCCCCGGGAACTTCCGTGAGGTGGGGCCGGCGGGTGGAGGCCAGGATTTGCTGCCAGGGGAGCACAACCGGCCGTGGCCTCGGCCTTCACCGCCCGTCCTCGCCCCCGGCTCTCCTCAGACTCCGGGACCGCGCGGCCGGAAGTCGACTTCCCTCCCTGTCGCGCCAATTCCCCTGATCTCCGTCCTTATCGCCACCGCTTCCCAGCCAAGGGGACTTCATCGATGGCGACGCGCCTTCCCGCCCAGTCACTAGGCAGGCTGACGGCGCAGAGAAGGCGTCACCCGCAGTGGGCCGGGCCCAAGCCCGCGCCGCCATCGGAGCCGAAGGGCGGGGTGGGGTGGGGTGGGGCGTGAGCCCTAGATATCGCGAGACTTGCCGGGGCGCGCCAGCTCGGCCTGCCGGAAGCGGAAGTCAGGCGGCCGAGGGACGCTGGCGGAAGAGGCTCCGTTACCTTGGAGAGCGAAGTCTCTGTGTGCTGGGCCCGGGGCCGCTCCGCTTGCGGGACTCGCGGGCGGGGTCCGGCTAGAGCTGGGCGGACGCAGCCCTCAGCGGGTGAGCGGCCGGGTCCGCGCGGCGGGGCTGGCCGGGGGTCCCCGGGGAGAGCGGCGAGCGGAGCCCCTTCGGTGGACGGCG
This sequence comes from Lepus europaeus, assembly GCF_033115175.1. Taxonomy (NCBI): domain Eukaryota; kingdom Metazoa; phylum Chordata; class Mammalia; order Lagomorpha; family Leporidae; genus Lepus; species Lepus europaeus. The sequence goes on from NC_084837.1 coordinate 106,423,998, forward strand.
CCTCGGGAGGGAGAGGCGGGCCGGGGCGCTGTCAGGGCGAGCTGTGGGCCCGCGGCTTCGCCTCGTCCCCGGGCTCCGCGTCCCGGCCGGTGCTTCCCAGGGCTCGGTAGCCCGGAGCCAGTTCCCTGCGGGTTCCTCGCGGCAAGCCTGCCTCCCTCCCGCTCGCTCTCCATGTAGCACCGTGCTCCACGTAGCTCGTTCCTTGGGGAGACCCGGGAGTCAGGCCTGGTCGCTGCGGTGTTAGCGTTGGGAGTGCTTGGACCGCTTCCCGTCGTCCGAGGCCCGCGTGTCCCAGCGCCTTCCCCACCCCTTTGGGGGACCTCCAGTCTCCAACTTTTATTTTTTTATTTTATTTTTTCCCACCACAGATTGAAACGATCTAAACATTGAACAGTACAGCTGCCTCGAATATTTGGGGTAAGGAAAGCTTGGATCGGTTAGAATCAACGGTATTTGGTGACTTGTGTTGGGGGGAGTCGTGGGAGAACCCGGAGTAGCACATTTTTCCTTATGACGTGTGCTGCCCGAGAGAAGTAGGTACGGGTTGTCTTTCCAGTGGTTTCTGTGACCCCCGTAGAAACGGCAGGCTCGATTTTAGTCGGCTCCCTTGATTTTAAACTCATTTTCCGTGTTTGAGAGTTGGACATTAGCTTGCCCGTCCTGGACGTGTGGAGAGTCTGGTCTTTGCCAAGGCTTACTCCCTGGGAGCGGCAGCCTGAGGGGCAGATGTGTAGATAAGTGTTTCCTGCAGCCAGACAGTACTTGCGGTCTCATTCTGTTGGGATGAGGGTAGCAGCAGGAATGTGATAATTATTTATCTAGGTGGGGTTTGGAGGAAAGATAAACGGAAGCTGTCTTCCGGTATCACAGCCTCTTGGCTGAAAACTTTTATTAGATGGTGAATTTATACAGGGAGAGAAATAATTTGAGACTGTCCGGTAAGACATTGAACATCTCAATAAGATGTTAAATAAACATAAAACAGGCTTGAGGAGTCTCGAGGCCAAGAGCAGAACGATGGGGCTTGGTTAAGGAGGAAGGCCTGTTTGCCTTGGTTTTCACACCTGTCCTGCATTTTCAGTTTCTCTCCTTTTTATTGATTCTCTTCCTCTCCCATAAAAGCTTCAGCAGATTTGAGAGAGGGAGAGAGGTCTTCCATCCAGTGGTTCACTCCCTAAATGGCTGCCACGGCCAGGGCTTGGCCAGGCTGAAGTCAGGAGCTTCTTCCAGGTCTCCCACATGGGTAGCAGGAGCCCAAGGACTTGGGCCATCCTCCACTGCTTTCCCATGCCACAGCAGAGAGCTGGATCGGAAGTGGACAGCCGGGACATACTGGATGCCCTAGAGTTCCTCTTCTTCCTAGTTACCTTTGGATCTGTTGTACTTCTGCTTCAGTCCTACTACTACTCTACAGTACTCACTGCCTGGGGCCAGCACTATGGCGTCGTAGGCTAAGCCTGTGGCTCTGACGCCAGCATCCCATATGGACACTGGTTCAAGTCCTGGCCGCTCCATTTCTGATCCAGCTCTCTGCTGTGGCCTGGGAAAGCAGTAGAAGATGGCTCAAATGCTTGGGCTCCTGCACCCATGTGGGAGACCTGGAAGAAGCTCCTGGCTCCTGGCTTCAGATTGGCCCAGCTCTGGCTGTTGCAGCCATTTGGGGAATGAACCAGTGGATGAAAGATCTTTCTCTCTGTTGGTCCCTCTCTCTGTCTGAACTTTACCTCTCAAATAAATAAATCTTAAAAAAAAAAAAAAGTAAAGTACTCACTGCCTAATGACTACATTCATTTAATTATCTTTTTTTGATACTCTTTTTTTTAGATTTATTTTATTTGTTTGAAAGAGTTCCAGGGAGAATGAGAGAGTAAAGCTGTTACTTCCCAAATTGCAATGCCCGGGCTGGGCCAGGCTGAAGCCAGGAGCTTTCTCTGGTTCTGTCACAGGTGTGCAGGGCCCCAGGCACTTGGGCTGTCCTCCACTGCTTTCCCAGGTGTATCAGCAGGGCGCTGGATTGGCAGTGGGGCAGCTGTGACTGGAACTGGCACCCATGTTGGATGTCACTGTTTGCAGGTGGTAGCTTAACTCGCTATTCCACAGCACTGGCTGCGATATTCTTCCACCTGTCCATTCCTACAGCGGTCACCGCCACCAACATTGCTGCTGTCTCCCGAGTTCATCTCCACCCGCCCTGACTGGTGGGTAGTTAACTGGGAGCGGACTCTTCGTTTGGATGGACGGACCAAAACTGACTTCACACAGTGTGTCTCCTTGCCCACCTTTCTTTGTGGCACCAGAGTCCGTCCACTCATTTCACCAGAGGCCTGGGCGTTCCCATTTTCACGTCTGTTCTCGCACATCCAAACTAGTTCTTCCTGGAATTCTTTGAAAACTGTTTTAATAATTCCTACCTCAGATCACGTTGACGGTGTATTGTCTAGATTATTGCAGTAATCTACTCTGTTAGAAAAGAGTCCTTCTAAATGATAAATTTCATCTTGAGACTTCTTTATTTAACTAGCCATAACTCCTCATCGCCCACCAGAGAGGCAAAGTTGTTGGTATCTCTTCACCCTCATTTCTTTTTTTTTTTTTGGACAGAGTGGACAGTGAGAGAGAGAGACAGAGAGAAAGGTCTTCCTTTGCCGTTGGTTCACCCTCCAATGGCCGCCGCGGTTGGTGCACCGCGCTGATCCGATGGCAGGAGGCAGGTGCTTCTCCTGGTCTCCCATGGGGTGCAGGGCCCAAGCACTTGGGCCATCCTCCACTGCACTCCCTGGCCACAGCAGAGAGCTGGCCTGGAAGAGGGGCTACCGGGACAGAATCCGGCGCCCAAACCGGGATAGAACCCGGTGTGCCGGCGCCACAGGCGGAGGATTAGCCTATTGAGCCGCGGCGCTGGCACACCCTCGTTTCTTGACATTCTCTTTCTTTATATTTACGTCACATCTATCTCTTGTGCTTGAATGGGGGCCCTTTGGGGACAGAGTCCATGATATATTGTTCATATTTTTATTTCATCATAGTTAGCACAATGCCTGGAATGTAGTAGCCAAGACATGTTCAATTCAACGTCTAAAGGCTACGTTAAGTTAGCACAGAGGCGGGCAGTTAAAGTGCCACTTGGGGAGTGCCCAGTTCAAGTCGCAGCTCCTCTGCCTCTGGTCCAGCTTTCTGCTGATAGCACACTGGGAGGCAGCAGTGATGGCTCAGGTGCTCGCTTGGTCCCTGCGGCCGACATGGGAGACCCAGATTGAGTTCTGGCCTCTTGGCTTCGGCCTGGCCCAGCCCTGGCTGTTGTGGGCTTTTAGGGAATGACCCAGTGGAGGGAAGTTCTGTGTCTCTGTGTCTCTCTGCCTTTCAATAAAATGAGAATGAAAGCCCACAAAGACTTTTAGTGATACTCCGCCTAAAATTGTTCTGTTTGTCATTATCTGGTAAGATGATGTTTTTAAAATTTCTAATACAAACATCTTCACAACTGTGCAGAATTTCAGAATGACTGACACTTCCGAAGCTGTTAAAAATTTTGAAGAGATGTTTGCCAGTAGATTCACAGAAGATGACAAAGAATACCAGGCATATCTGAAGCGCCCCCCTGACACCCCTCCCATTGTTGAGGAGTGGAGTAGCAGAGGAGGCGGGGGCCAGAGGAATCGAGGCAATTGGTATGTATTACTTCAGAAGAATAAAGGAGGCGCCTATGGGGGGTGGCTTTATCCGCTAGAGCATACAGGCTGCAGCCAGTGTTTGTAGGATGGCCTAGCGCCCCGCACAGGCAGTGCTTGATAAATCACTTTCTTTTTTTCTTTTTTTTTTTTTTTTGACAGGCAGAGTGGACAGTGAGAGAGAGAGAAAGGTCTTCCTTTGCCGTTGGTTCACCCTCCAATGGCCGGCACATCTCGCTGATCCGAAGCCAGGAGCCAGGTGCTTCTCCTGGTCTCCCATGGGGTGCAGGGCCCAAGCACTTGGGCCATCCTCCACTGCACTCCCTGGCCATAGCAGAGAGCTGGCCTGGAAGAGGGGCAACCGGGACAGAATCCGGCACCCCGACCGGGACTAGAACCCGGGGTGCCAGCACCGCTAGGCAGAGGATTAGCCTAGTGAGCTGTGGCGCCGGCAAATCACTTGCTTTAACATTTTGCCAGCACTGTATTCCTTCTTTTGCTGTTTGGCGTGTGTTTGTGTGTGTGTGTGTATGTAAGAAAAGAAGGAATTGTTTTGATTTTACTTTAGCAAGAAGTTTATAAAATTGAGGTTATTCTATCTAATAATTCACACTGCTTTTGTACAGTTGAATAGATTTCAGTTTGGTTCAGAAATGGTCCTCTTGGTTTTGGTTTATGTTGTAGTCTGCCTGTTTGTCTGCAGAGTGTCTCCACTCTAATACTGGAGGGATGGTTAAGTCTTAGAACGTGTTGAGTAACTGCTGCTGTAATATTCTGCAGAGAAAAAAGTTTTTAACTTTAATTTGCTGTGTATTATATGGAGAAATCAAGTGCATTAAATTGGATTTGTCAGTTTTTGTTTTGTTTTTTTACAAGGAAAGTTAAAAAAAAAAACCTTTTTGTTTTGTTGTAGGTTGCAAGATAACAGACAGTTTAGAGATAGGGACGGCCGACGAGGGTGGCCAAGTGACGGTCGGTCGGATCAGTGGCGCGGCCGGTCCTGGGGTAACAGTTACCCGCAGCAGAGGCAAGAGCCCTACTACCCCCACCAGTACGGACACTGCGGCTACAACCAGCAGCCTCCCTACGGTTACTACTGATAGAAATGTCCGCCGCTTTTAATAAAAACATCGCTCCATTACCATGACAAGAGTCTGTGTGTCTTCTCGGTCATGGTTGTACGTCCCGTTTCAGAGAACGGATTATTGTTTGGAACTTGAGACTTTTTTAAAAATAGATCTTACTAGAGAGATGTGATGGTTGCCGAGAATACAAACTGCCCCTGCGGACATGGCGGCTTGCTCTGACATCTGCCTCAGGTTCTCTTTGTCTCGTGCCCTAGTAGTGCCTCACGTTTGGTACCGCTGGGAGTTCTTACTTTGTTTTACACAGAAATCAATTTTAAGGTAGAACATGCTTGCCTTTACTTTGACAACAGTGGAGCACCCATATCCGTAGGTGTGCTCACCCCTACAGCTCTGCAGAGGCGGGCACGGTTAGTTCATGAGTGCACAGCTGGCTTGCCTGTGTGTAATACCAATAATGGAGAGGTAAAGCAAGGGTGTATGTCTTGACTTTTTTGTTAACTATGGTGCTGTGTGATTACTTATTCTAAGGGTGGCAGTTAGCTTCACAGTTGTCTTGGTCTGTTTTTGGAGGAAAATAATAAAGCTACACAGTGTGGAAGGAATTGTGTTTCCGTGTCCTGATGTCATGGCGGATGGGATTAGGGCAGCAGCATGTTCTGTGGAATTTCAGGCTTTTTCCTAACTAAAATTTAGCAGGTCAAATTCACGTGTTGTACAAAAGTTTAACGCTGTATTCAAACTTTTCGACTGTATTCTGACTTATTTTGGTATTTAATGTGGGTTAACTTTATAATGTTACATTCACTTCTAAATGTGCGCCTTGGCTGCACCCTCTTCTGTGAACACCCTGCAGCTATCGCTCCTTTACGAGGAGCCATTCTGTTTCACATGACATTAATGGTTATTACAGTGTCTTTTTTCAGATAAAATTTTGAAAGATTTAAGTGACTTCACCCGCAAGTTTTGGCAGGTAGCCCATGTATTGATGTGGTGAGATGAGATCTTTGGTTTTGTGTTCTTCATGGCTGTTCTGTTTTTGATTGATTTACAGATTCATTACGGGTGAGTCCAAGGAACTAAACAGCAGCTTTCTGGGGTGGGTGTGGTGCACAGGCTAAGCCGCATTTGGGGCACCTGCGTCCCTAGGGGGTGCCCATTCAAGCCCAGCTTCTCCACTTCCAGCTCTCAGCTGCTGCATCCTGGGAGGCGGCTGATGATGGCGCAAGTGCTTGGGCTTCTGCCTCCATGTGGGAAACTTGGATGAAGCTCCTGGCTCTGACTTGGGCCTGGCCCAGCCCTGGCTGTTGCAGCACTTGGGGAGAGAACCAGCAGTTAGAAGAGCTCTCTCTCTTTCTCTTTGCCTTTCAAGTAGATGCAAATATAAACAAACATAGGGGGCAGGGGAGGCAATGTCCTAAATCTTCCAACTGCCTTCAAGAAAGTAATAGCAATTTGAAGATTGATGTACTTGAGAGGCAGAGTTACAGAGAGACAGAGAGAGGTCTTCATCCGCTGGTTCACTCCCCAAATGGCCACAACGGCTGGAGCTGAGCCGCTATGAAGCTAGGAGCCAGGAGTTTTCTTGCGGGTCTCCCACGTGGATTCAGGGGGCGAGGCACTGGCCCACTTCCACTGCTTTCCCAGGCCATAGCAGAGAGCTGGATTGGAGGTGGAGCAGCTGGGACTCGAGCAGCATCCATATGGGATGCCAGTGCTGCAGGCAGAGGCTTGGTCCATTATATGCCACAGTGCTGGCCCCTCTTGGCACCTTCGTCTAGGCCAGGAGGTTGATTCTCCAGGTACTTTGCCTTGCCTTGGCTCCACTCTCTGCACCACCTCCTATTTCTGAAAAGCCACCCTTTCGGGTAACTTTTATTAGAAAGGATAGTATTGAACTGAGATGTAAAGATAAATTTTTAATAAGTTAATGGCTTTTCTCTGTACCCACTAATTACATCAATAAGTAATAATCAGTGCTGTTACATAAAAAAAGGTCTGGATGTTACAGATGTTTAGCCTAGAGTCAAGAATGGCCTGGTCCCACCCCCAGCATCTTTTTTGAAAGCAGAGGTGTTATTAAAAAAATCTATCAACTGGTAAAGCCCAGGCAGTGGCCAGCTGGGACAGGTGGCTAACTACAGTGTGCAGCAGGATCCTGGCTGTGCCAGCTGTGGACACTAATTAGGGAGTTTCTGGGCCAACAGGCAGGGAATGAGGGCTGCTTCTGAGGATGGCCAGGAGAGACTGTTTGCCAACAGCATTGAGATACTGCAACGCCTGACACGGCGAGGCTGCATACGCCCGAGTGTCAGCCCCACCCGGGAGAAATGGGGAGAGCCCTCCTCCTCTTTTTTTTTTTTTTTTTAAGATTTATTTATTTGAAGGAGAAAGTGATAGAGATCGTCCACCTACTGGTTCACTCCCCAAATGGCCACAACAGCTAGAGCTGGGCCAGGCCAAAGCCAGGAGCCCAGAGCAGCATGTGGGTCTCCGTGGGGTAGTAGGGGCCCATGTACTTGTGCCATGATATTGGCTGCACAGGATTCGCCTTTATGGGGGTTATTTCTGCGTGGGTTCTTTGTGGTGGTGGCAGTTTTGCTTTTACTGGTAGTTACTATCAGTGTGTTCTTAAAACCAGGAAGAAATAAAAGTCATGGTTTCTGCCTTCATGAGGCAGAAAACTTAAAGGTAACAGAAGGGGCCATGTTGTGGCATGGCGGGGTGAGCCACAGCTTGGAATGCCTGCATCCCACTTCAGAGTGCCGGCTCCAGTCCTGGCTGCTCTGCTTCTGGTTCAACTTCCTGCCGATGCACCTGGGAAGGCAGTGGACAGTGACCCAAGTATTTGGGTTCCTATCACCCATATGGGCTTCTGGCTTTACCTGGCCCAGACTTGACAGTTGTGGCATTGGGGGAGGGAACCAGGGGATGCAAGATCTCTCTCTCACTCTGCCTTTCAAATAGATAATTTTTTTAATAAAAGGGAATTTAAGAGTGAATTAAAAATGGAAATTTCAAATGGCCTATTGTAGACTGTCCTTACATGATCTGTGACCTCGAGAAAAGTCACACTTGGATCATTTATCTGTAAAAATGGGCCCAGTACCCACCTGGCCACACCTACAGGTTCTGAAGATAAAGGACGGAAGGAAGAGGAGCGTGGAAACCACAGCTGAGACCACAGAGCCCCAGCGGCACATGAACAGGTGCTGGGGAGTGCTTGGTAAACGAGGCAGAGTAACAGCGATGAGGCAGGGCAGGAGTCCGTGAGTGAGCAAGGAGAGCAGATGCCAGCCTCCAGAAGACAACACTTCAGGTGGTGAGAGTGTGTGCAGCTGAGCTGAGCTGGTAGCAGGTGCTGGTGGGATGTCGGCGCTGACTTCAGAATGGCACTCACTGCTTATGGGCACGTCACGTTCGAGCGCTGCTGGGAACAGCGTGCCGGGACTTGAGAGGTTTTGTGTTTTGTTTCTGAGTGCTGGGAGGGTTTGGGGTTATCCCGGGTGTGATGACAGTTTCTGGGTTCTTGAAACCATAGAGGAAAAAGACGTCAGGGAAGCGTTCATCTAGCTTGATTCTGGTATCCAAAGCTGCATTCCTTAAATATAATGCCCCACAGAGAAGGATGTCATTTTCCTGTGATATTTTTTTCCTGAAAGAAGATACAGGACTGCATGCTGGAATACAGAGTATCCCTTCCTAGGTCACTGACAGCTCTAGATTTGGACTCGAATAGAAACACCACACTTTGAGGGGGGAGTTGTTTCTCCTTGATATTTCTTTTGAAAATTGTACCACCATATTGTTTTATTCTTAACAACTAAAACGGAGCATGAGTGTTGAAAAACAAAGACCACAGAGAAAGTGAAAATTCGGCCCCACATGCCAAGGATCAGTACTGTTCGTGATCTGCACAGTTGCTCTCATCACGTGCCACACTCTCCACCCCAGCTGCTTTATTCACTCAGCAACCCCCCTTCTGTCATTATACGCACAGCTATCTCGTTAGCTTTCTCATCCTGATGAACATTTAAGTTGTTGCCACTTGATTGGATTGCAAATAATGCTGCAAAGAACATTCTAGTGCTTCGGTCCTCGTACTAGGAAAAGCTTTAGGTACTTAGCATTTACACGCCATTATCATTGTGTTCCTTTAAGGCCGTTAGTGACATGCAAGGTAAGTGCTCTCCCGGCCTGCCCCCTACGTGAAAGTGGCATATTTTGGGGTCTTGAACCCCTACCAGATCAATAATTGGTTGCAACTCTTCGAGGAAGTAATTTTCAGACAGGCCGAGAGCGTCCTCTGTGGGTAGCAAGGGCGGGGAAGAGTGCTTTGATCTAACTCTCGGGGTTCCTGCCTCCACCCACATGGCACCCACCCCCACTTGGGGCTTAGGATTGAGCAGGGCAGGTCAAACAGCACAACACGATGTGGTTCTCAGGTACCGGTCACACTGAGTCGGCGAGACAGGATACAGGTGGCTAAAACACTGACAACACCGGCCACTGCACAGAAAGCAGCAAGTGCAGGTAACTCAGCAGCAGGTAGCTGTCCAGAGGAAGGGAGGGAGCCCGGCCGGAGCGTTCCAGCTTCCCGGCTGACTCCGTGTTGGATGTGTGGTGTCTCAGGGCGGGCAGAGTAACAATCCGCCAACAGAAAGGAGAGCCCATGAGAGAGTGGGTAACAGATGCGGCAAGAAAACACTGCGCTGTGTTCTCTTCAAGATTTATTCAGTTATTTGAAAGAGTTACAGAGAGAGGGAGATACAGAGAGAGAGCTCTTCCATCTTCTGGTTCACTCCCCAAAAGGCACTGCCAACCTGCGCCGGGCTAGGCTGAAGTCAGGAGCCATGAGCTTCTTCCGGGTCTGCCACATGGGTGCAGGGGCCCAAGCACTTGAACCATCTTCTGCTTTCCCAGGTGTAGTAGCAGGGAGCTGGATCGGAAGTGGAGCAGCCGGGACTCAAACTGGTGCCCAAGTGGGATGCCAGCATTCCGTTATGCCACAATGCTGGCCCCCCACCCCATATTTTGTTCTTAAATAGTATTTCCTTTTTTTACATCTTAAAAACTTTCCCAGGAGGAGGTGTTGTGGCACAGCAGGCTAAGCTTCTGCTTGTGATGCTGGCATCCATTACTGAAGTGCCCTTTCAGTCCTAGCCAGTCCTAGCTCTGCTTCTGATCCAGCTCCCTGCCCATGTGCCTGAGAAGGCAGCAGAATATGGCCCAAGTGCTTGGGCCCCTGCCACCCACGTGGGAGACTCAGATGGGGTTCTTGGCTCCTGGCTTCTGCCTGGCCCAGCCCTGATGCCCATTTGTTGCTGCTTTTTGGGGATGGAAGACTGACCTCTCTCTCTGCCTTTCAAATAAATAAATACATCTTTAAAATAAATAAATAGGGGCCAGCCCCGTGGCGCAGTTGGTTAATCCTTCGTCTGCAGTGCTGGCATCCCATGTGGGTGCAGGTTCTAGTCCTGGCTGCCCCTCTTCCAGTCCAGCTCTCTGCTATGGCCTGGGAAAGCAGTAGAAGATGGCCCAAGTGCTTGGGCCCTGCACCCGCATGGGAGACCAGGAAGAAGCACCTGGTTCCTGGCTTCAGATCAGCACAGCGCTGGCCGTAGCGGCCATTTAGGGAGTGAATTAACGGAAGACCTTTCTGTCTCCCTCTCACTGTCTGTAACTCTACCTCTCAAATAAATAAATAAATAAAATCTTTAAAAATGCATACATACATATTTAAAAGAATTTTTACTAGACTTTATTCCATTTGATACTTTTGACCCTAACGCAGACTTGGCTGTGCATGGCAATCTCTGCCCTGGGTCTGACTTTTTTCAATGAAGATTGTTACCTGTAGTGTTTCAATTTGGAAATGGGGGAAATAGCACATGCCCCCAGCTTGAGACAGCATAGGTTTCCATTGGGTTTCTGTGTGTTACTGCTTATTTGATAATGCCAGACACAGTATTACATATAAACTGTTCTAGTCACTGAAAAGTCTATTTGGATTTTTCTTTCAGTATCATGGATTTTAACTAGAGAAGCATGTTTAGTACATAAGATTTGTTAGGTCTGGAATAGCTCGGGGTTCTGGTCTCTCGTATCCCCAAAAAGGAGAGATGGAAAGAGAGATGGAGACCCACCTCAAGAGAGACAGGTTGCTTTATTGGAAGCAGAGAGGTTGGCAACAGTCTGTTCTGCACGCTGGGCACTTTTGGGACTCCGGTTTTATCCGGTTAGTAGGGAATTTGCCTCTAGTGGGGAGGGGCAGCTGGGGGAGATGGGGGGCTCTGCAGTTCAGGGCGTTTCCCTCTGATCTGTTTCACGGCTGCCCAGTGCAGGGCATCTCTTTATCCATTTGCATTGCAAGGAGTTGAGAAGGGGCCGGTTAGGCACCCAGGATCTCAACGGAAGGGAGGATGTCGGGCTGGGAGGGGAAGGAGGAAGAACGGGAGGAGGGGGAAAGTGCCACAGGTCCTTTAAAAACGAGAACTTTTAAGTACTGAATAATGGATTTTGGCTAATTCTGTGTGAAAAACCTAATTAGATAGGTCAAAGAATCTTTTCTGTGTTTATTTGTAAACTTAGAAGGTGTATATTTTAAAATTCTCAAATTTTAAATTTAGAATGAACCAATGGGAAAAAATCCTTGACATTGGTAGATGTTAGTATCGCTAGTATTTAGATTAGCGCAATAGATTAGATTAGATGCAAACACATCCAGATGTGCCATTCTACAATACCTGAACAAGGGCTTCTCCGGCTCCTGTTGTATTCGTTGTTATGGAGCCAAATACACACCTGGCCTAGTGTAGGACATTATCCCACCGGCCTCCAGCGTAGCCCCGAGTACAAACATGTGCTTCATTCTCCAAGGACCTTCTGGTACTGGCCTTTGTGGACACTCCCTGACCTGGGACTCTGTGGAAGATGGCGCTGGGCCACGCTGGCCGTGTGGGTCTCCGTGATTTGAGCTGCACTGTGTCAGGAGTGCTAGGGTGGGGTGAGGGGCCCTCACACTGCTGTGACTTCCAGGGTCTTGGGATGCCACACAGATGCCCCTCCCTCTTTGGAGTCCAGTGGTCAGTGCTGTCAGAGTGGAAAAGTGGAGATGAGCTGTAGGTCATTCCTGAGGTTTGAGGGTTTGTAGAGTGGGATGGGAGGAGCAGGTTAAAGACGACAAGGTTCCATCAGAACTGCCGGTGTGGGCGAGTATTGTGGCACAGCAGCTGGGACTCCAGCATCCCACATCAGAGTGCACTGGGTTCAAGTCCTCACTCCGCTTTTGATCCAGCTTCCGGTTGATGCTCCCTCTGGGGGGCGGCAGGCAGTGGCCCAACTGCAAACCCAGTGGGAGACCTTGATGGAGTCCCAAACTCCTGGCTTAGGCCTGGCCCAGCCCTGACTGTTGTGGGCCTTTGGGACATGAACCAGTGATGCAAGATCTGTCTCTGTGTCTCTCTGAGCTCTACCTTTCAGAAAATTAAAATACCTGCTGTATGTGATTTGGCTGCTCCCCTATGGGGTTGAATGACAGCACTGGGCTAGGCACGGGATGGGTGAACCCGGCCTAGAGTCAGGTCTGTTTCTACAGAGCGAGAGGCGGGGACCTCCGGGTTGAGCTGGTACAAGACCTGCAGCTGCCAGCTCTCCCCCGTGTTGGCCTGGGCTGATGGGCTAATTCAGCGGGTGTTTTCATCCCTGTCCCTAGGGGCACACAGAGCCCCATGTATTAATTACCAGTTAGATTTTCTCTGGGTTTCAGTGGCTTCTCCTGAGACAGCTTCAGGGATGAGGCGAGGATGAGCTCATGGTTTTTTTCCACTGCCAGTGCCTTTGACTCCCGGAAGAAATCTCCAGCCTTTGTCTGGATTAGGTAAATAAAGCTGCTCTGATCGCCCAGCACCAGAGCTCTCTCGTTTATGTTTTCTCATTAAAAAAAAAAAAAGGCCTTAACTGTGTACATTTTGTGTATCTATAAAACAGTATTATAAAAGTGAAAGAGTACAAAAATGAATCATCTGGACCCATCTGGTGATCGTGGCCTGCTGTGTGTGCTCCCATCCCTTGGACCATACTCACATAAACACACACACATTTCATGTTCTCTCCTTTTTAAAAAACTGAAGTGGGGTTATAGGCTTCTAAATCATACTTTTTATGCACACGATTGCTTACCCACTCGATAGAATATAATAGTCATCCCTCCAGGTCAGTAGTTGTAGTTTAAGAACTGATGATTTAATTCTAGTAACAACAGTTGTAGGATGGATTCACCATCAGTTATGAGGCCTCTCCTGTAGGCAGACACTTGGGTTTTTTCTTCCCCTCATACTGACAATGCTGCATCGCCCTTGTACATCCTTTGGTGCTTAAGCAAACAGAAATAGTTATTTGGAAAGGCAGAGAGAGAGAGAGAGAGCGAGAGAGCTCTTCTGTCTACTGGTTTGCTTCCCAAATGCCCACACCAGCCAGAGCTGGACCATGCCAAAGCCAGGAGCCAGGAACAGGAACTCCAGCTGTGTCTCCACGTGGGTGGCAGGGAACCAGGTGCTTGAGCCATCATCTGCCACCTCCCAGGCACATTCGCAGGGAGCTGGATCGGAAGTGGAGTAGCCGGGGCTCCAACTGGCACTGATATGGACGTGGGCCTCCCAAGCAGTGGTTTTACCCACTGAGCCACAACGCCTGCCCTCTTGGGTGCTTTTTATGTATTCTGCGGGATCATCTCAAATGCACAATTGTCGGGTTGAAATATCTTAAGTCTTAATAAATGCTGGCCTGTTTTCTAGAACATTGTAGCAAGGCACATTCCCATCGGTAACATGAGTGTGTATGTGTGTCTCACCCTCCCTCCCTATAACTCAGCCTCTGATCTGGACGGTCAGAGCTTCTAGAAAATATGTAATCTTATTTTTAATTGACACATAGTAATTGTACATACTTAAGGGGCGTGACATTTCAGCACATTTACAAAATGTGTGATGGGATCAGAGTAACTGGCATATCTGTCACCTCAGATATCCTTTGTGTTGGAAGCACTCAAAATCCTCTCTCCTAGTTATACCGAAAGGTCCCATTAGTTGTCAGTGACAGTTACCCTACTGTGCTGCTACAGAGCGTAGAAAGCTCCTCCTCCTCTCCAGTGGCACCCGTGCACCAGTAACCGTCCTCTCTCTACCCCACTTCCCCCATGCCCCGCCCACGCCCTGGTAACCACAGTTCTAGTCTCTGCTTCTCTGAAGTCCACTTTCAGCTTCCGCACGTGAGAACATGTGGAACACGGATATTTGTCTGAACGTGATGTCCTCCCGCCCCATCCGCTCTGCCAGTGACAGACTGCCTGTCGTGTGGTAACATGCCACTGTGTATAGACGCGTGTGCTGCCGCTTCCCTGTTCAGTCACCGTCAGCGGACACGCAGGCTGATCCCGTGTCTCGGCTACTGTGACCAGTGCCACGGGAGGCGTGAGTGCAGGTGTTTGCTGGACACTGATTTCACTCCTTTGCGATCTGCCCTGGAGCAGGATCACTGGGCCCTCTGATGGTTGTTTCCGGTTGTCTCAGGAACCTCCACGCTGTTTTCCTAATGGCTGTACTAATTCACATCCCAGCATCAGCAATCAGGGCCCCGCTTTCTCTGCATCACATCAGCATTTATCATTATTAATAGCCACTGAGGATGGAGCTGTGGCACAGCGGGTAAAACTGCCGCCTGCAGTGCTGGCATCCTGTATGGGTGGTGGTTCGAGTCCTGGCTGCTCCACTTCCGATCCAGCTCCCTACTAATGGCCTGGGAAAGCACCAGAAGTTGGCCCAAGCGTATGGGCCATTGGCATGGACCTGGGAAACTGTATGAAACTTCTGGCTCCTGGCTTTGGCCTGGACCAACCCAAGCTGTTGTGGCCATCTGAAGAGTGAACAAATGGATGGAAGATCTGTCTCTCCCTCTCTCTGTGTAACTCTTTCAAATAAATAAATATTAAAAAAAAAAAACAGCCACTTTAACTGGGGTGAGATGGCTCATTGTGGTTTTGACTTGCATTTCTGTGATATTAGTGATACTGAGCATGTTTTCATATACTTGTTTTCCAATTGTGTATCTGCTTTTGAGAAACATCTATAAATGTAATTTGCCCATTTTAACATCTGATTGTTTTTGTTGTTGAGTTTGAGTTCCTTATACATTCCGGACATTAATTCCTTGACAGTAGAATAGTTCGCAGACACTGTCTACCAACGTAGGCGTCCCTTCAATTCTGAGTTTCCTTAACCATACAGCAGCTTCTAACCTGATGCAATCCTGTTTGTCTACTTTTGCTTCTGGGGCCCCAGTTTTGTTTTTGTTTTTTAAGATTCCTTTATTTGAGAGGTAGAGTTATAGAGAGGGAGAGAACATCTGCTGGTTCACTCCCCAAATGGCCACAATGGCTGCAGCTGAGCCGGTCCAAAGCCAGGAGTCAGGAGCTACTTCCAGACTCCTACATGGGTGCAGGGACCCAAGCACTTGGGCCATCTGCTGCTGCTTTGAGCTGCATCGGATGTGGAGCAGCCAGGATTTGAACTGGCGCCCATATGGGATGCCAACATCGCAGGTGGCAGCCTTACCCATTATATCACAACACCAGCCCCTTCAGATGATGACTTGAAGAGGCTTCCCACGGGACAGAAGGTACCAGCACAGGATCCACCGTCGCACTGTGGTCTACCTGGCAGGTGTGTTCTTCAATCACCGAATCGGCCTCCTGATGAGATCAGTTCCTTGCTGACTGCCCAGCTCAATTCCATCTGCAAACACTCTGTGGAACTCCTGGAAGGCAGCTGCAGTTAAGGGAGGTCCCTGGGACTGCGCCGACCTCCAGGGCACTCAGCTGACAACACTCTGGCCTGACAGCAAGGATCAGTGTGTGGGATTAGTGCTCAGTGCGTGCATTCACAGGAATTAATACCCTCAGATTATGTGTGGTGCGGCTCCCATGTGGGAGACCAGGATGGAGCTCCTGGCTCCTGGCTTGGCCTGGACTGTTTGCAGGCATTTGGGGAGGGAACCAGTGGATGGAACTCTGTCACTCTGTCTTCAGATAGATAGACAGACAGACAGACATAGATACAGAGAGAGAGAGAGAGAGAGATGTGTGTGCCTCTGTGTGTTGCATCACAGTGCCACCTCTTGGGTGTAAGTTGAAACTGGCTTCTCCGGTGCTTAGTTTCTAGTCAATACATTAAGAGTATTTGCATTTTAGGCCAGTTGGGTTCTAAAACTGGCATTCTGCATTACTGTTGAGCAACTACTGACCCAAATCCGAGGGGGATGCTGGTAGCCCACAGCGCAGATAACCACCACATACCACTGTAGTTTATTTTTAGAGATTATTTACTTATTTGAGAGGCAGTTACGGAGAGAGACAGAGGGAGAGGTCTTCCATCTGCTGGTTCACTACTCAAATGGCCACAACAGCGGGAGCTGGGCTATCTGAAGTCAGGAGCCAGGAGCCTCCTCTGGGTCTCCCACATGAGATCAGGGGCCCAAGCACTTGGGCCATCCTCCAGTGTTTTCCCGCACCATTAGCACAACTGGATTGGAAGAGGAGCAGCCCGGACTCGAACAGGCACCCTTATGGGATGCTGGCAGCACAAGTGGAGGCTTGGCCTAGTACAACATTGTGGTTTTTAGCCCTCTGGAACTTCCAACACCACAGAGGTGCCACTACATCCTCTGCTTCTCTCTCCATCCCGAGGAGCATGGAATGGCCCTCCGGAACCAGGAGCCAAAATCTCTCTGCCTGCCTCCAGGACAGGGGGAGCCAGCTTTTCTTTCCCAGGTCCTGTCAGTGGAGGCCAAACAGCCAGCGTGGACTGGCAAGTCAGTCACCACGCTAACACACTGTCAGCCAATCGGTCTTGCAGGACTGGTTATTAGGGTGGGGGTGACATGACAGTGACAGAACTTACCAGTCCCCACAGCTGGTGTCCTTCCAATCTCATTCAAAGGCAGGTAACAACAGGTCTCTCCAGACCCGGTAGAGAAAGTACTCACTTGAATGGGTTGGCCCAGGCTCGAGACCCGACCTGAGGCACATGTGAAGGCTGGATTCTGTCCTTGGCCCTGGGTTCTGTCCTGGGCCCTGGGTTCTGTCCTTGGCCCTGGGTCTACCTCCGTGTTCCCGGAGGAAAACCAGGGCCCAGCTGAAGAAAGCTGCATTGCCTGAACTCCTGCAGCAGGCCAGGTGCCCAGGCGTTAGCCATGTATCCTGAGCGAGAACAGCTGTGTGGGCGTGGTCAGACTGCTGCAGGCCGCCTCATTCGTAAGGGAAGAACTCAGGTTCTGTTCTGTCTCTGGGCCAGCTCCTACCTCCTGCAAGCGTTCGATGACAGAGCCTCACTGGGGTATGACTCTGTTAAAAGATCCTGTTCAGTTTCTTATAAAAACTCATTGAGGAAGTTTCCATGTTAGATAATGGCCATTTTTTTAAGAGGAAAGGCTTACTGTCAGGTGGGGGAAGCCTGATGGGCCCGGGGGAGAGAGCACTCGAGCTGGAAGTGGGTCCTGATGTTTGCCAGGGGGCAGGGAAGCAGGAGCAGCGAATCCCATTAGGGTGGGGGTGGAGCTGACACCTGTGGTTGGGCCATGGGCTTAGGACCGAAGCCTACTGTGCAAGGTGGTCCTGGGGCCAGAGCCTCAGATGGCGGATCACGGCCATTTTAAATGAAGGAGGTTATTGTAGTTGAACTGCTAGTTCCTAACCAGCATCCACTGCTTCATTCATACTTTCCCCACCTGTCTGCTCACTGCCTTGCTCCTGATGTGCCGACATCATCTCTGGCTCCTGGAGGGCCCTAGTTGATCGAGAACTCGTGTTGTAGCATGGCCTTCCCTGAAATTTCACATCACCTGCCCTGGTGTGAATTAAGGGGAGGCCGAGTTTTTGGGAAAGACACACCAGAGCTGTCCCGAGTGGAGTCTGTGAAATCTGGAACCCTGGCCCTTTGCCTGGCGGCTGACCGGAGGATGAAGCCAGCAGCAGGAAGTGGGTCCTCCATGACATCACTGAGCCGCTGTGTCGACCCCTAAGCGCACCCTGCCTCTGGACCTCGCCAGTGTGTGAGCTCATTAACCCCTTTATTGCTTAAGCCAGGTGGGCTTTTCTGGAACTTGTAGGGAAAGCATCCTAACTGTGACCCTGTGAAAACCCAAGTCCGATGTCTTTATGGCACACACTGGGACAGTGTGGGGAAAAGGTGGGGATGTGTTTAACAAAGAACCGACAAGTGTTAACAAGACGGAAATGCGAATCACTCTGAACTGATCAGTACACATCGTGTACAGGTAGCAAACGATTACAGTGTACCCCATAAACATAACTGTGTTTTGACTGAAATTAGAAAGGGGTGAGTGCTTTAGCGCAGCTGGTTAAGCCGCTGCCTGGGGGCCCATACCCCAAGACTGCCTGGGGTTGAGTCTCATCTTTACTTCCGTGCTAATGTGGCTGGGAGGCAGCAGAGGGTGACTCAAGTATTGGGGTTCCTGCTGCCCAGTGGGAGACGTGGAGGTAGTTCCTGGCTCTTGGCTCTGGTCTGGCCCAGCCCAGGCTGTTGTGGCCATCTGAGGAGTGAACCAGCAGGTGGCAGATCTGTCACTCTGCCTTTCAAATACAAAACTTTTAGAAGTTTTCTTTACAAAGTAAGGGGAAAGAGTGGGTAGCTTAAGTCCAGACCGTGTAGAACAGAAGCACATCTGGAGGCAGTATCGCACAGCAGTATAAGACAAGGCACTCAGCTCTCTGCTGTGGCCCGGGAGTGCAGTGGAGGATGGCCCAAGTGCTTGGGCCCTGCACCCCATGGGAGACCAGAAGCACCTGGCTCCTGGCTTCGGATCAGCGCGGTGCGCCAGCCGCGGCGGGCATTGGAGGGTGAACCAACGGCAAAGGAAGACCTTTCTCTCTGTCTCTCTCTGTCCACTCTGCCTGTCAAAAAAAAAAAAAAAGACAAGGCACTGAGCCCAAGTCAAGCCCTGCCGTTCCTGTGTGCTGTCACCTTGAATACGCCATCCAACTTTCCCCGCCCTTGGGTCCCAGCAACAAAGTGAGAGCTGTGCCAGGTGAGCAGCTTCCAGCTCCTTCACCATCAAGAATCTTTATTACTGGCCTGACGGGCGGCGTCCACTCGCTTCTCCGTCAGGACATTTTCTCAGGCACTATCAGACAAGGCACAGGACTGCGAATCAGCTCTGATGAGCAAGGGCAAGGGAACTCTTTTCCTCACTGAAGTACTCGAGCTTGCGGGGAGTACGTCCAACTGTATTTATTACAGCGTCTGAAGCTTTAATACGGACGCGGCTTCTGATGGGCTTTTACACACACGGAAAACTGCTTCCAAGTCCTAGTGTTTCTTTGCGGGATCTTTGGAGATCCCTAAAACTACCGGGTTTGATGACTGAAGTTCCCATGGAGGAGGAAGGAAATCCAGTGTCTTCAGAAATGGTTAACGTGTAATTACAGGTCTTGATTATTCTTTTCACAAGATGCTCAAAATTGTTGTGAAAACACACTTTTGCATGTAGTATCATGCTGAAATGTAAACGCTCAGAGCAGTGTTTGCCTGGTTCTCCTGTCTCTGGTAAACCGGACGAGAAGGCGGTCCCAGGATTCCAGACTCGCTACAGAGATTCCACCTCAGCGTGTAGCCAGGGTGACGCTTTCAACCAGGGGTGGAGGATCCGGCCGCCAGCGCCACCCTGCACGCTGCGACCTTGGATCACTTGTGGGCACCAGAAGCCCATCACAGGACAAAAGGGGCAAAACCGGGTCCTGTGGAACGTTCTCCCGCTGTTAACTGGTAACGCCGTGAAATCAGAGTGAGGTGTTCCGGGCTGTTTGGGGGCTTTCGAGCCTGTATTCAATGTGCAGTAACTTTAAAGCTTCCTACTTTTTCCTGAGTCTTATTTATATTTAATACACACAAATGCATTTTCCCCCATGTTCTGTGCATTTAAACATTTTTTCCTATCTAGTAGTCTGTTCATCACTAGCAGTAAATTTCTCAGGGATGACTTTTTCATTTCTTGCTTTTACTTCTGCTCAGCTTCCTGTTTTAATTTCCCCAAGATTTCGTCTGGAGTTGTAGAGGCCAAGAGCTTCACCACCTTCTCCCGAGACTTACCACCCTGGACAGAAAGGGAACAGACACACTCAGAACCCTGATGTACGAGACCCCGCACCTCCGCGGTCCCCAGCGCAGCCACACACCCTCACAGGGTCACACGGGGTCACACAGGGGCTTTCCTGAGGGCTTAGGCCACACTTTCTCACGGCCCCTTCTGATCTAACCCGACGCTGAGATGCTTCCTTCCTGCAGGTGTTTATGAGACCCCAGGGTTTTACCTTCCCCAATTTCTGTAATAGTAAAAGGTAGACATTAAAATTTCAAAATGGGGGCAGGCTTTGTGGCACAGAGGATGAAGCGACCACTTCATCTGCGTCCCATGTCCCCGTGCCTGTACCCCACATACAGAGTGCCAATCTGAACCCCAGATACTCCACTTTCAATCCAGCTTCCGCTAATGCATTCTGAGCCATGATGGCTCAAGTGCTTGGGTCCCTTATCAGCCACATGGGAGACACCAGTGGAGTTCTGGCCCTATCCCCACCAGTGTAACGTCTGGGGAGTGAACAACCGGGTGGACGATCTCTCTGTCTCTGTCTCTGTCTTGCTCTGCCGGCACAGGAGGTACCCAGGGCAGCACTGAAAAGCCAGCAGAGCCTTGGGGAGCACGGACGTGGCTGGGGAGGGGGGCCTTGTGGTGCGGTGGGGTACGCTGCCACTTAGGGCACCAGCTCCCACCTAGGGGCACACAGTTCCAGGCCCAGCTGTTCCTGCATGTGATCCAGCTGCCCGCTAGTGCACACGGGAGAGACCTGGGTGGCGTGAACCTGTGGGTGGGAGGTCTGTCTCTGTCAGACTCTCCCAGGGAGTGGGAGGTCTCCACTCACCTGGGTGGAGTGAACCGGTGGTGGGAGGTCTGTCTCTGTCTCTCTCCCATCAATGACAAGCACAGATGCCTATATACAGAGAGAGAGAGGCCCCGGCCTACCTTGTCTAGAACCACGTCACTCTTCCTGAGCTCTAGGACCTTGGAGAGGTAGCGACAGAGCTCAGCATTGGCCTCTCCCTCCGACGGAGGCGCTGCGATGGCGACGCTTACGGCTTCAGCGGTCAAATCTGGAATGAGAACAGCGCACACTTGACCTGTGAGGAGCCCTCGCCCTTCTGCTGACCCTGCTGACCAGGGACGTCCCCTGGATTCCGACACCTGCACTTGGCCTGGCAGGAAAAGCCCCAGCGATGTCACCAGAGGAGGACACGGGCAAGGCGGCTCCCAGGATCCCACAGGGCTGTTCCGGGGTTTCCTCGCTGGACCTGGGTTCATCTCCCCCTGTACCCCGAGGGTCTCAGAATGTGATGTTCATGTAACAAAGACTTACACAGTGCTGACCATGAACTAACTAAAAGCACACAGAATGAGGACACTGGAGCCAAGAGGTACTGCTGGGCAGGCTTCTGGCACAGTGGTTAAGTCGGCCCTTGGGACGCCTGCATCCCATATGGGAGGGCCTGGGTTCGAGTCCCAGCTACTCTGCTTCTGATCCGGCTTCCTGCTCATGTGTATGCTCGGAGCAGCAGGTGAGGCTCCGGTATCTGGGTCCTTGTCACCCGCATAGGAGTCCCAGACTGAGAGGGAGAGAGCTTTTCCATCCACTGGTTCACTCTCCAGATGGCACCAAGGCTAGGGCTGGGCGAGGCGGAAGCCAGCAGCCTGGAACTCCACCTGGGGCTCCCACGTTGGCACAGCGGCCCAAGCGCTCGGGTTGTCCTCTGCTGCTTCCCCAGGTGCATCAGGAGGGAGCTGGGATTAAATCCAGAGCTCATATGGTGGGGTCGCGAGCAGCCCCCACGCCATCGTGCCAGCCCCACACAATCTAGATGTCCCAACCTGACTATATCCCCGGATAAGCCTGCCGGTTCACCCCGGCTCCCACCCCAGCGTCCACACGCACCTGTCACAGCGTTCTGCTTGGCGCCGGGCTTGGCGTGGATGGCTATGGTGACACAACCTTTAGGATCGACGGCCACGGGACCCGAGGGAGGACGCGGTGTCTCGTGGTCCTTGCTCTGGCCTCTACCCTAAAATGACAACCACCACGCGACCTGACAGGTCTCGGAGTCCCTTCGAGCTCAGCGGAGGCCTGGCCCTCCCCGCCCCCCACGGCGCGGGGCAGGAGCACCTGCCCGGGCAGCGGGAACCCCAGGCGGCCGGCGCTACTCCGCGAGGCCTACGAGAAGCCGTGTCAGGCCCTGTGTTCGCTCTACAGACACGAACGAGGCCCCAGGGCGGAGCGAAGGCAGTGCAGGTGGGAAGGCGCCCCGGGACACACGGCCCTGGCCTCCGGGAGCTCGGGCCGCCGCCGGGCTCGCCACTGACCTTGCTCGTCGCACCCGCTTTCCTGGGCATCCCGGCGCCGCAGTGGAGCCGAGCGTCGGCCGTGACGCCGAGGCCTGGCACCGGTCCCCGCAGCCGGCTGCCCAGCCGCAGCATCCCCGCCCGGGCGGGCACCACACAGCGCGGCCCGCGCCGGAAGAGCCCTCTGCGCCTGCGCACGTGGCGGGCAGGCACGGCGCCTGCGCCCAGAGCGTCCGCTCCGGCTCGAGAGCGACACCTTGTGGCCAGGGTGGGGGACGGGTTTCGCTCCTCCGGCGCCTGCGCGGGGCGCTGAGCTGGGAGGGGACCGCGGAAACACGAGCACGCGGGGCCTGTGGTCGGATCGAGAGGAACAGGAGCCCCGGGGAGCGCGCCTCGTGCAGCTGCATCCAGCGCCGTGGGCGCCAGAGCCCAGGCCGGTCCTCCGGAGCTGGCGAGGGCCAGCCTCCGTGCACAGGGCGGGCACACAGGTGCGGACAACCCAGAGCCCTCACCCCGAGGGGCCAGGACCGGAGAGGCGAGCCGAGCCAGAGTAAGCAACACCATCACTTTCCCTCTTGAGATCAGAACAGGGAGGAAAGACCCGACGCCGAGGGCAGCGGGCGGCAGCTCCTCCGAGCTGGGTTAGGCGGCCAGAGGCTGTGTTGTATTATCTCCATACATTACAGCTAAACCTCGATTAACTAGAACCTTTCTTCCAAAGGCTGTCATGCATCCCACTTTAGACGACAAATGACAAAAAAGAGAAAAGGATAATGTGCATTTATTTTTTAAAAATTCCAGGGGACGTCCCGATGTAACAGCTGGGGTTCCTGCACCTGTGGCCGCATACCGTCACAACCACGGTTTAGCACAGTGCACCCGAGGCACGGGAAGTGCCTTCAACATCAACCCCACAGCTAGTCTGGCTCTGCGCTCTCTAAGGCAGAAGTTCTTTCTGTGAGGGGCACGACTGTTCGCTGGCTAGTCTTCAGTTATCCAGAACAGCACGTTCCGAGGGCGTTCCAGTCGACTGGGGCCGCAGAACCAGAGAGGAGAAAGCCCCCTCCCTCGGCAGCTGCAGGCCTCGGCCCCACTGCCCACCTTCCTGACGATACAAACGGAGCAAGACTCCAGAGGAAAAACGTGTGCACCCCATTACTATGTAGAAAATATCTTCTTCCACAGCGATTCGATGTACTGCAAACTCACAGGCGCTTCAGTTTTTCGTAGGATGATCCCTTTCAAGGGAAAAGGTGTGATAGGAAAATCCGCTTTACAAGAAAGGTTTATAAAGCTCTGCTGACTCTCCGCTCTCAACACAGCCGGGCCGCCCTGGAGCAGGTCGCGGGCGGCTGCACCCCGCACCCCGCAGGTGCGCTGACCGCGGTGCTGAAGTGGCCGCTGCTCAGCCCGCGGCACCCCGGACAGGCGCGGCCGAGCCTCGCCGTCCACTGAACAGGAATCAGTCCAAGCCCACACTTTGCTTATATCGCATTATGGCGAATTTATACAAACTCCATTAATAGTTTTACACTGTACTATGTAACACGTTTCTATACTATTACAAAATATCTGTTCCTGTAAATGCATTGACCATTTTCTTGAGCATTTATTAGGTCTATTTTTAGCATCTCCAAATGCTAGCCACCAGATATTTCAAACCCCCGAATATAAAGTCAGTGTTCTTAATTCTTTGAAATTAGTTATGAGAGCTCATTTGGACTGTAGAAATACTGACCCAACTCATCTAACCCTTCCAAACAGCTAAAACAAAAACAGAAAACAAAACCAGCTATATAAAACAAGACGATGCCAGAACTATTCCAAGACCATGACCCAGCTGACCTAGGAAGTTATACAAGACGGAGCTGAAATAGCCGCGCTTTTGTTTCTATACGATTACACCCAGTTCTCTTGCTCTAAGATTGTAAGAAATGGAAAACCTGCCTTTAGGTCATGCAGAGATTTCAATGAACATTTTCCTATCTCCTTTGAGAAACTAAAATGTTTTTTTTATTTTACAATTATAAATACTCAAACACTCCAACTATTTTTGGGGGGCCAGTTATTTATGGTTTTGAGACTAGACGGTATGGTACTACTGAGCTAAGATGTACTGTAATGCTAAATTATGTATAAAATATGATTTCTGGTATTTGTCCATCTTCTATGGAAGTGCCATTGTTATTGCCAGGAGAACTGAAAAATAAGAAAACAGTCTTGCTCGCGGCTGGGGTCTCGTGGACCACCTTCTTCAGTCCTTTTGTGCCGTAGTGGGAATCCGGACCCTGAGTGAGAACAAAAGGTTCATTAGCAACTTTCATTAATAACCCTCAATCTAATGTGCTATTGTAATTAGATTAGTGGTTTCCATTCCATTATAGCTCCTATAAAATTTTATGCTAAGACATTTAATGAAAAATGAAGGTTTTGCCCAAAGCTAATTAATGAGCACAGAGTGCAGACTGAGTGTAGAGCTCGGCTATTAGGGAGTAAAGAAGAGCTCTCAAGAAAGTAATTATTTTCCATTCATCCAAACATTCAAACTTCCTACTCAAACCAGCGGCTATTTCTTAGACCCATTTCTGTCTGAAGAGCTGTACCAAGGAGCACTTCTTTCCCCAGGCCACGGGATAGGTCAGCTCCGAGCCTGCCTTCCGCCCCGCTCTGCAGGTACCTCCCAGCTCCTGAGGCATCCAGGACCGAGCCGGGGCCCCACCAGCACTGGTGTGTGTGTGTGTGTGCACGCTCTGAGCCACTCTTACCTTGAGGGTGGCGCACGCTGTGTAGCACACGTTGGGCAGGATTTCTATGGGCTCCTTGAACATGACCCTGAACGTGTTCGCGGTCCCATCACAACTAAAGCCGGTATCATTCTGTCCCAGGGTTTGTTTTTTTTCATATTCAATGATCTGTAATTTTTAAAAGGGAAATTACATTTAAGTTAAAGCAGTCGAACAGACCACTGAATCTGTGCTCTGATTCCTACTGTGAGCCCCAGGAGCTGAGGTGCTGTCAGAAGTGGCTACTTCCTGCTGGGCAGGAGCTCCAAGTTGGCCTTGGCTGGGGGATAGAGAAGCATCCCCAAAAGGGCTTCAGAATGTGTGCACTTTACCTAAGGGACATGAGCCTTTAATGCTTGCCAGCTGATGTCTTATTGCTAGAAAATTCCCTCACCATTTCCTATGTCTTAATGTAATTTCCTGGAATTAAAATGACCTTCCGGGGCCAATGCTGTGGCATAGTGGGCTAAGCCTCCACCTGCAGCGCCAGCATCCCCTGTGGGCGCCTGTTTGTGCCCTGCTGCTCCTCATCCCATCCAGCTCTCTGCTATGGCCTGGGAAAGCAGTGGAAGATGGCCCAAGTACTTGGGCCTCGGTACCTGCAGGAGAAACCTGGAAGAAGCTCCTGGCTTTGGATCAGCTCAGCTCTGGCCATTGTGGCCCTTTAGGGAGTGAGCCAGCAGATGGAAGACCTCTCTCTCTATGTCATTCCCTCTCTGTAACTCTACCACTCAAATAAATAAATAAAATCTAAAAAAAAAAAAGACCATTAGTCATACTGGATTTGTGAATATTCAAAAAGTAAACAATCTGTCCCTTCAACTGAGGCCCATCCCTGTGTGGGTGCTGTGGGGCACCCAGTGGAGCTCCTGGTGCTAGAGACGACGGGGAGAGAGCAAGACGTGCAGACGGCGCCAGTGCAGCTGCGCCTGCAGAAGAGAACAGCGTGCAGGCTCAGAGGCCTGCGGAGCCAGCGGGTTCTGTGCGAGTGCGGAGGCTCCAGGGAGGGGGAGGAGAGCGTTAGACACCTGCTCTGGAGCTCTGCAGGTGACAAAAAGCAGGACTCCATGCGCAGGGACAACACGTGCAGAGGCAGAGGTTCCCAGTCCTGCTTTTTATACTCTCGAGATGGAAACAGTGCTGGCGCTGTGGCACAGTAGGTTAATCCTCTGCAGTGCCGGCATCCCATATGGGCACTGGTTCGAGTCCCGACTGCTCCTCTTCTGACCCAGCTCCCTGCTGTGGCCTGGGAAAGCAGTGGAAGATGGCCCAAGTGTTTGGGCCCCTGCACCCGTGTAGGAGACCCAGAAGAAACCTCCTAGCTTCAGATCAGCCCAGCTCTGGCCATTGCAGCCATCTGGGGAGTGAACCAGCAGATGGAAGACCTCTCTCTCGGTCTCTCCCTGTGTGTAACTCTACCTCTCAAATAAAACATTGTTTAAAAAATTAAAAAAGACTTTTCCCTGGCGCCTCCGAGGCAGTCAGCTGCTTCAAAATGAAGCTGAATATCTCCTTCCCAGCCACTGGCTGCCAGAAACTCATCGAAGTGGACGATGAACGTAAACTTCGTACTTTCCATGAGAAGCGTATGGCCACAGGAGTTGCTGCCGACGCTCTGGGTGAAGAAAGGAAGGGTTATGTGGTCCGGATCAGTGGTGGGAATGATCAACAAGGCTTTCCCGTGAAGCAAGGTGTCCTGACCCATGGCCGGGTCCGCCTGCTGCTGAGTAAGGGGCATTCCTGTTACAGACCAAGGAGAACTGGAGAAAGAACGCAAATCAGTTCGGGGCTGCACTGTCGATGCCAATTTGAGTGTTCTCAACTTGGTTATTGTAAAAAAAGGAGAGAAAGATATTCCTGGATTGACTGATATCACGGTGCCTCGTCGCCTGGGTCCTAAAAGAGCCAGCAGAATTCGTAAACTTTTCAACCTCTCTAAAGAAGATGATGTACGCCAGGATGTTGTAAGAAAGCCCTTAAACAAAGAAGGTAAGAAACCTAGGACCAAAGCACCCAAGAGTCAGCGTCTGGTGACTCCACGTGTCCCGCAACCCAAACGCCGGCGAATTGCTCTGAAGAAACAGCGCATAAGAAGAACAAGGAGGAGGCTTCAGAATGTGCTCAACTCTTGGCCAAGAGAATGAAGGAGGCCAAAGGAAAACGCCAGGAACAGATTGCCAAGAGACGTAGGCTGTCTTCTCTGAGAGCGTCTACTTCTAAATCTGAGTCCAGTCAAAAATAAGGTTTAATAACAACAAATAAATAAGATTGTGTTTCAGATCTCAAAAAAAAAATAAATAAAAAAGAGATGGAAACAGTAACAGTGAAACAAGCTGAAGCCATGTGTGCTGTGCCAGGTCAGGACAGGAGCCCAGCACGGGCAGGGGCTGGGTACTGGGTACCCAGTGGTGTGCAGTTTGTGGAAACTGAGCCCTAAGTACCACTTGAAGAATATGCACACTTTTCCCGTGTGTCTATCACAGTTCAATTAAAAAAAAAACAAAAACTAAAAGGACACGCCACGACGGTGCCCCGGAGAACAGCAGTGGGCATGGGATTTGGCTGTGCAATCGAGGGAAAAACCATGGGCTTCTCCCGAGTTTCACTCTGATCTTTTCCTTTGGGAACGAACCTTGCTTTACCTTCTTCCCAAGATTACTGTGAGAATCAAAATAACGACACGCGACAGTGACTGACCGGTGCCTAGCACGTTCCACGCAGCCCTCGCCGTGGGGTGGGTTCCGCCTGCCTGACGGCGGGGAGGAGAGGGAGGCTCCCAGAGGTTACTGACTTGCCCACTGCTGTACCTCGCAGGCCTGCCTACCTTCAGCAGGGCCCATCCATCCCCCTTCACCTGCTACAGCCAAGACCCAGGGCAGGAACTCTGAAACGTGGGACCTGTCAGCCACGCCTGCCTTCTGCCATTGTCCATTACTTTCCTTTCTGACTCGCTGCTCTCCATACTGCTGTCCGTGGGGACGTTAGAGAAATGGAGGTGCACTCAGCTCTCAGGGTCCCTCAAGTCTGCCGTCTTTCCTTAATGGGGTACGCAGCCAGTGACAGTGCACGGGGCTGACTACTGCTCTTCCAAGCCGTGGACAGAAGGCAGCCCCTCTCTCTCTGCCTTTGATGCCCACATGTCATTGCTACTGTACAACACGGCCTTTGGCACTGTCCATCTGCCCACAGTTGTTCTTGAAGAAGTGCGAGGCTGTCCCTTGGGTGTAAGGTGAAGTGGTTCCCTATGAACAGGCAGATGAAGATGATGAATTTGTACAACAAAATGCCACCTCTGTTGTGCCCAGCCCTGCTACTTCAACGGTACAGACTTCCCGTCCATCTCTGCGGTGGGGACCCTGGGCAGGCACTGTGGACAAGCCCTCCAGGTACTTCCAATAAAACACTCCTGTTTAAATATTTATTTATTTGAAAGACAGAGTTACGGGGCCAGTGCTGTGGCCTAGCGGGTAAAGCCACTGCCTGCGGTGCCGGCATCCCACACGGGTGCTGGTTCGAGTCCTGGCTGTTCTACTTCTGATCCAGCTCTCTATGGCCTGGGAAAGCAGTGGAAGATGGCCCAAGTGCCTGGGCCACCACACCTGCGTGGGAGATCTGGGGGAAGCTCCTGGCTCCCGGCTTCGGATTAGCCCAGCTCTGGCCATGGAGGCCATCTGGGGAGTGAACCAGCAGATGGAAGACCTCTCTCTGTTTCTCTGCCTCTGCCTCTCTTTAACTCTACCTTTCAAATAAATAATCTTTTTTTTTTTTTTTTAAAGGCAGAGTTACAGAGAGAAAGAAGGAGAGATAGAGAGAGACAGGTCTTCCATCCACTGGTTCACATCCCAGATGGCTACAACAGCTGGGGCCAGGCCAGGCAGGAACCAGAAGCTTCTTTGAGGTCTCCCATGTGGGTGCAGGGGCCCAAGCACTTCGGCCATCTTCTGCTGCTTTTCTCAGACCATTAGCAGGGAGCTGGATTGGAAACGGAGCAACCAGGACTCGAACTGGTGCCCATGTGGGATGCAGACTCTTCAGGCAGCAGCTTAACCCACTATGCCAGCCCCAAACACTCTTGTTTAATTGTACTGATTGAGAGGAGTGGAAGGGGGAGTCAGGGACCTCTGCTACTTAGTAGGTACGTGGTACTGAGATGTCTCCCATCGGAATGGGCCTGTACTACAATTAAAACAACTGCTGTGAGCGGCTAACTCTCTGGATCTTAGCCTCAGAGTGGCTTTGGATGGCCTTGGTGCTGTTGGTGTTACTGGAGATTTGGCGTTGTTGGTCAACATTTAACAATGCGACACAGGGAGACTCTTCCGAGCAGTCAGTCCCCTGGCTCCTGAAGGCACAGCAGCTGCTCTGCACCCTTGGCCTTACGACCCCACTGCGTCCTCCGGCAGGTGCTCAGCACTGCTGCCCCTTCAAACAGGCTCCGGCCACAGTGGGAGGGACGCCTCAGCCTCAGCCTGTCCCCACAGCCCTGACACCCCGCCCTCTGGAGGTGCTGTGAAGACTGGCTCCCACCCTCCCAGGCCTGCTCGCTGTCTAGCCTGCTCAAGCAAGCACATGGGCTCTCCTGCACAGGATGGTAGCCATACGGAGCTTCATGAAGTGCATAAAGGATGATGGGGGGCAAGTCTAAAAATCTCTCATACCCTTCAGAAGTATGCTGAGGTATCTCCGCACTTGGAAAATACAGAAACACGGGGCCAGTGCTGTGGCATGGCAGGGGAAGCCATCACCTGCGACACCAGCATCCTGTATGGGAACCAGTTCGAGTTCCGGCTGCTCCACTTCCAATCCAGATCCCTGCCAATGGGACGGCATGGCCGTCTGCACATAGCTGCACTGCACCACCCAGGCCAAGGCCACCATTTGGGAAACTAATGATGTATTTTGATCACAAGGCTCAGTCCACCCAAGTTTTCACTATGAAAAGTACAGCAGCAACATTTTAGAAGATTTTTATGTTGATAAACCAAAGTTTGAAATATTACTTCCTTTTCTCCTATTTTTTAATTTACACATAAAATATGTCTAGCATTGCATATAATTTATAGATAAACTACAATCCAGTTGTGTTTTCAGAAATAATTCTGCTAGCTGGGGTGAGCAGTCCACAGTGCAGAACACTGTCTGACGAAGCAGGGCCGGGGACAGAGGGCTGGGACTTTCTTCCAGACGGGCGCCAGCGCCCCCGCTCAGCACGGCAGGGTCTGGGCAGACACCTGGCAGTTGGAGGAAACTCCCAGGGTTCAAAGCACAGTGGAACCTGCGGGCGGCAGTTTCAGGGCCGCCAGGCGCAGCAGGAAGTACTAACACAGGGTGCCCTTGACCTGGGAGAGCACCCTGGGCCCTGCAGCCACTGGGAAGGACCCTGGGTCTCTGAACCCAGATTTTTTAGATCTTGTTAAACATTCTTGGCTCAAAATGCTTCTAACGTGCTTTCTGATGCCTTTGATCTCGGAAATCTGGATTTCTGTCAAAACCCAAACCTTACTGTAAAAGTGCGTGCTTTACCCGTCTGCAGACGCTACGGTGGGCGAGCGTACCTGGATGTTCACTTGGTAATCCGTGGGGCCGTGGATGGATCCGTACAAGCCAAACCCGACGATGGAGATTCTTCTGTTCACCGTGAACCTGCAGGAGAGAAGCCAAACAGCTCACGTCAACAACCCCACAGGAGCTCCAAATCGTGATTTTCTAAGTGTCACCTGGAACATCCAACCTTGCTTATAAAAAGGAAAACGGTGACAAATTAGTGATCCCTGAGAACCCCTCACTTCCTAGAGTAAAGGTGAATTTAACTGGGGCTTCAGTCCACTTGCTCTCTGTCCTCTCAGAGAACTGAACCCAAACTTCCGTCGTGTGGTCACGGCCGTCCCAGGGCCACGCCGGCACCAGCGTGTGTGCCCTGGCATCGGGAACACGAGGGTCAGCGCCCCGACCACGACCCCGCCTCCCCTCACTGAATGCTCACTGAGCAGCTACCACACGGAGGTCCTGGCTCAGCACTGGGGAGGTGGTGCCAGCAACACCATGTCTACCCACTGGATGGACAGCCTCCCGGGGGACACGGACGCAAGCAGAGCTAGGAGCAAATACCACAGGAGCAGGGTGGCAGTGGGAGGGAAGCCGGCTGCTGGAGGGCTCGGGGCCGGGCCTAACTTACTCCAGTGCCAGACGCATGAGCCAGGGCAGTTTGGGGGTCAGAGTTAGGAAATGTGGACCCATCTCACTCCGTTTTATAATGGTGTGAACACTGACAGGAACACACAGACTGCAACGTCAGAGACGCTCTGCGGCGTGCCCCCCATCCGCACATGGCCAGCCACAACTCAGCTGTGAATGCTAACAGCCGGCACACCACGGCCACGGAGGGAGCACCCCCTCCTGACTTCTGAAGAGTCCTCATGTTTTTGTAATCTTTTTCATGTGAAATAGTAAATTATTAATACTAATATGCTACATCTACTCCTTGGTTGGATAACCCAGGATACTTGCAGTTTTTATTACTGTACAATAATGCCATGGTGAACAATCTGAGAGAGAGCTGAATCACTATGCAAAGCCTTAATTATTTTTCCCTAGAATAAATTCCTATTATAATTGTTGGTGAAGATGAAAAGCGCATTTCTGTTTTTTTTTTTTTTTTTTCTTTTCTTTATTTGAGAGACAAGCACAGAGACAGAGAGAGAGAGAAAGAATTCTCCCATTTTTTGGTTCACTCCTCAAATGCTCACAACAGCTGGGACTGCACTAGGCCGATTCCAGGAGCCGAGAACTCAGGTTGGGTTCCCACGGGGGTGGCAGGGACCCACTGCCTTTCCGGAGTGGGAAAGCTAGAGCTGGGAGTAGAGCTGGGATTCAAACTTCCAAGTGGGCAGTGGCATTCCAGGCAGCAACTGCAGAGCCAGGCCAAACACCTGCCCCCAAAGGCACATCCACGACGCTTGGGGCAAACAGCGTCACACTGCTTTCTCGAAGGCACCTCTCAGCTCCCATAGGAATAAGGGTCGTTGCTATCTTATGCTTTTTTTTTTTACGATTCATTTATTTAGGCCGGCGCCGCGGCTACCAGGCTAATCCTCCGCCTGTGGTGCTGGCACTGCAGGTTCTAGTCCTGGTCGGGGCGCCAGATTCTGTCCGGTTGTTCTTCTTCCAGTCCAGCTCTCTGCTGTGGCCCGGGAAGGCACTGGAGGATGGCCCAAGTGCTTGGGCCCTGCACCCACGTGGGAGACCAGGAGGAGGCACCTGGCTCCTGGCTTCGGATGGGCGCAGCGCACCGGCTATAGCGGCCATTTGGGGGGTGAACCAACGGAAGGAAGACCTTTCTCTTTGTCTCTCTAACTCTGCCTGTCCAAAAAAAAAAAAAAAAAGATTCATTTATTTATTTGAAAGTCAGAGTTACAGAGAGACAGAGAGAGAGAGGTCTTCCATCTGATGGTTCACTCCCCAACTGGCTGCAACAGCCGGTGCTGCGCCAATTTAAAGCCAGGAGCCAGGAGCTTCTTCCAGGTCTCCCACACAGGTGCAGGGGCCCAAGGACTTGGGCCATCTTCCACTGCTTTCCCAGGCCATAGCAGAGAGCTGGATCGGAAGTGGAGCAGGCAGGTCTTGAACCGGCACCCATATGGGATGCCAGCGCCTCAAGCCAGGGCGTTAACCCGCAACACCACAATGCCGGCCCCTCTATCTTATTCTTATGAACCATTAGATTTTAACTTCCTCCTGTTTCTGAGAAACTAATGATCGATAGATCCCATTTCTACTTCTCTGATTAACAGTGAGGTGAAACATTTGCTCATGTCCTTACTGCCCACTGTACCACCTCTTTTTTTTTTTTTTTTTTTTAAGATTTATTTTATTTATTTGAAAGGCAGAGTTACAGAGAGGGATAGAGACAGAGGGAGAGGGGTCTTCCATCCACTGGTTCACTCCCCATATGGCCACAATGGCCAGAAATGAGCCGATCCAAAGCCAGAAACCAGGAGCTCCCTCTGGGTCTCCCAAGTGGGTGCAGGGGCCCAAGCACTTGGGCCATCCTCCACTGCTTTCCCAGGTGCGTTAGCAGAGAGCTGGATTGGAAGTAGAGCAGCTGGGACTAGAACCAGTGCCCACATGAAATGCCAGTGCTGTAGGGGCTTTAACCTGCTATGCCGAAGCGCTGGCCCCTGCACTGCCTCTTTAATGAAACACCCACTCATGCCTTTTTCCTCATTTTTCTCTACTTGATGCATTTTCTTATTGTAGGTTTGAAAGAGCACGTGATGCAGAGGTTATGGCTGTCTACGCTTTTGCATAAGTATAAATTATAACATGTCTCCCATTTGTCATTTATCTCCTAATTTTATGGTGGTTTTGGACAAATACTTTCCAAACTGTTATTGTCAAATTATGAGCTGTGCCAAGTTCCGAGAGGCCGTCTCGGCTGTTCTGGCACAGTCACCGTTCAGTTCTGATCTAGTGTTACAATTTAGCCTGCATGGATACTGCTGCATGAGACCAGCAAGGCACTAAACGTACTGCTCCCTTGGTTACGTCTTCCCTTCCTTCTACCGTCTTCTCAATGCCCATTAGGAGACAGTGAGCTCTGAGTGCTGCTGTTTCATACAACACTAGCTTCTTACAGCTCTACCACACTTTCTCCTATGTGATCTGTCCTCTTTTTTTAAGAGAAACATCTGGGGCTGGGGCTGTGGTGTAGTAGGCTAGGCCGCCTGTGGCGCTGGCGTCCCACATGGGCACCGTTCGTGTTCCCGTTGCTTCTTTTCCAATCCAGCTCTCTGCTATGGCCTGGGAAAGCCGTAGAAATGGCCCAAGTCCTTGGCCCTGTACCCACATGGTAGACCAGGAGGAAACTCCCGGCTCTTGGCTTTGGTTTGGTCCATCTCCGGCTGTTGTGGCCATTTTGGGAGTGAACCAGAGGATGGAAGACCTTTCTCTCTGTCTTCCCCCTCCCTGTCTGTAAATTTGCCTCTCAAATAAATAAATAAATTCTTAAAAATAAAAAGACAAACATTTACCCTTCCAAATAACTTTAAAATAATTTGGTCAAGTCATGCCCTCCTACTAGAAACATGTAATTTCTCAGAGGGACTGCCTAGTATCTACAGGTTAACGTGGGCGACATCATCTTTATTAAAAGTCTGACTCAGGTTCTCCACTTCTTCATAAATGTACCACACCAAGCATTTCTCACTGAGTTTCATCCCACTTTATGTTGTTAATGCTATGAATGGCGTTACTCATAATGTTACAGCACTACTCAACATACACTATACTATATATTACTGTAGCAAAGTAACATCTATAATAGAAATACAATTTTTAAACTGTACTACTATTATATTTACAGCGGTATAATATTTACTACATATACGTGAATTTTTACTGAGATGAAATGTACGTAAGATGCACCATTTACCATTTTCAAGTGTACAGTTCTGAGGCATCAAACAACTATTGCCACTATTCATCCCTAAGTGAACCTTGATGACATGAGAACATCAATGGTTTCCAAATACACATTTTCTAAGCAGCCAGCAATCTCTTCTATTGGTTCTAATAGATTTATTTAGGTGGATCTGTTGCTCTCAAAGGGGGTTCTGCCCCCAAAGAGGCAGCCTGTGTTTGCACAAAGGTTTAGGGCCTCAACTTGCAAGGAGCCAGCGAGAC
Source organism: Lepus europaeus (assembly GCF_033115175.1). NCBI lineage: Eukaryota > Metazoa > Chordata > Mammalia > Lagomorpha > Leporidae > Lepus > Lepus europaeus. The sequence continues at coordinate 106,458,675 of NC_084837.1, forward strand.
CAGATATCCAATACTTCACACAAGTCTCCCATAATAATAATAATAAAAAAACCCAGTTGTCTGAAGTGTCTGGCCAGAGTTCGTGTAGGTAAATTTATCTCTGACTAATCCTCGAGCCTACTTCATTTATAAGCCAAAGATCTGTTAGTGCATTAACACTTACTGACTATCACAAGAGGCAGCTACCGTCTACACAGTAGTCAGTTCTTACGATTTGTGATGCTTAGGTTGTATGAAGTCACAAGTACTGAACCACAGCTCCTGGGGGGATATATGTACATCTGTACACACATACACAGCAAGGACACACACACACACATCTCACGTGTACCAGAATCTGCAGTCCTAAAAACAACTCAGCCTAGGAGCTTCTGTTGTATTTTATGACAGAGAAAACGGGGTTCGGGAGTGTCAGCTGACTCACTGGAGGCCGCACACTGACAGGTGCCAGGGCTGGGACTCACCCCCTGTTCAACCAGCCAGAGAGCCAGGGTTTCCTGCACCTGCCCAACTGCTCCCTCCTCAGGGAGCGTGGGGGGAGGCCTGACCTCAGTCAACTGCAGCTGGGAACATGCTGGTCTGGCCACCGGTCTTTTACTGAAATGACTATGAAAAGGCCCTGAGCACTGACTGTATGGTCACCAATGAATTCCAGCAAGAAGGCCAGTTCATAAACACAGAAGTTGTGAGTAAAGAGGTTTTATCTGAACCTTTAAACACAATGACAGCAATGGCAGCAGTGCTGCCCACGGTACTGGAGACAGGAGTCTAATACACCGTCAGCCGCAGCTGTCTCATCGCCGATACGTGCGCACCTGTACTGCACCTGACGCCGACCAGCCATCCTTTAGTGTTGGCCTGCACAGAGGTCGCCATCTGTTTTATGTTGCTCTCACTGGCATTTACTTCTCCTTTACACAAAAATATGTGTGAAGAATATTATCTTAGAATTTCATTTCAGGTTATTAAAGAGGGAATTACTAAATGTTTACTATAAAAAAGGAGGAACTGGAAGGCTGGTGCTGGTACAGTGGGTTAAGCCGACACCTGTGATCCCATATAGGTGCTGGCTGGAGTCCCAGCTGCTCCACTTCCAATCCAGCTCCCTGCTAATGCTGGGAAAGCAGCAGAAGACAGTCCCAGTGTTTGGGCCCCTGCCACTAATGTGGGAAACCCAGTCTCTTGACTTAGCTTGGCCCAGCCCTAGCCATTGCCACCATTTGGGCAGTCAAACAGTGGATGGAAGATCTGTCTCCCTCTCTCTCTAACTCTGCCTTTCAAACACATTTACTATTTTTTTTAAGGATTTGATGGAGCTGGGAACTACTGGTGCACACGTCATCAAATAATCAAAAAGGCTTTCCTTCCAAGAGCCAAGCATCTAACTTCGTTATCCTTTACCACCACCTCGATCAGGATTCCAGTACCTGCTGAAACACAGCAGACAGCAGAGACCCCAGCCCTGAGACTTCAATTGTCTACCATCTCCTAGACTGAATCTACCAATAATTATGTCTGGAACACAGGTGAGATTTCCCCAGACGCCTTTCCAACATCTGCTCAACCCAAACTACTTCTCTGATCTACTCTGTGACGGTCAATGCCAATACGTTCCGTACCATCAAGCCGTTCCTTGGCTGTCCGCTCCTGCACGCCTCTTCTAAGGTGCTGCTGGAGTCAGTATGCTACCCCTGACACACGGGCTGTTCTGTGTGTTGACTGCGTCAGTATATGTTTGTCTTCTCAGATTCCTACAGAAGGATGCTGCTTCCTTCAATCGTCAGCTACAATGTGCTTTCTTCTTTTGAGGCTTCTCTGTGCCTGGAGGGTTTGGTAAAACTCACCTGTAAAAACCACCTTGTGAAGGGACAGTTCTTTGATTACTTTTAATTCCTTCCATGGTAACTGGTCTAGTCAGGTTTTCTTCTTCAGTCAATTTTGATAATTTATATTTGCCTATAAAATGATCCATTCCATCAATATGTTCAATTTGTTAGCACAGAGTAAATCCAGAGTTAAAATAAAAATTTCGTATGATTATGTTCACATTTTGACTTCTATTTTATTTATTATCTTTACAGATGTTTATTTATTTTATTGGTGTTTTAAATTCTATTTTTAATTAATTTCTACATTTTTGGCATCCTTTTCCTGGGGTTCTTTGCTATTTATTTTCTAGCTTCTGAGTTGAATGTTTGTTTTATTTATTTCTACTCTTATTTACTAAAAGTAATGAACTATTGTTTTCTTTGTGTGCCGCTTTGATCTCGTAACCTAACTTTTACATATAGCATTCTCCTTGTGAATGATCCCAAAACAGTTTACAAATCATACTTTATTCCCAAGACTTGGAATACTCGCCCCCTAGAGTTCTATTTTAAACAAACGCACTATTTCCACTTTTATATTAACTTGCTGCTAAATAACTGAAAATCCAGAAGCTATGTTTTAGGAATACCACTACTGTTTCTATTTTGACATTTAACTTAAAGAAACACAGTCCTAAGATAAATTCCTCAAGAGGATTCTATGCTGGCATTTTTCAAGACTCGATTTTTTTTTCAAATTCAAAGCTTCTATAAATGGATACTAAAATTTTTCATGCAATGTCTAAATACTCACACTAAATGTAGTAAGGTTAAATTTATTAATTTTAACCTTAAGCCAGTAAAGATAGCAGTTGATCATTAAGGTCTGGCACTCAGCTCGCCAGCAGTGGCGATCCAAACAATTCATGTAACAGGAGACGTTTTCCTAGGAGGTTACCCTCACTCATAATTTGGTGAGGAAAACCGTACGCCTGGTGACTTCTTGACTCATATATTAACTTGAAGATGTATTCAATGAGTATGAAATAAAATGCTGGTCAATCATCTTCCACGAGTGCTACGCCCAGCGCCCAAGGATACCTGATGCGATCGCTGGTTCCGCTGTAGCCCCAGCGGCTCTCGACCTGCTGGAACCTGTTGATGCAGCACTCTTTGCCCCGCAGGCAGCAGCGGGGCCGGTCAGTGTACTCCACGCGGGGTTTGGGATTGACGGTGAAGTGAAGAAACAGGTTCACCACTTCACGATCCGACAAAATGCCAGACTGAGCAGGGCCTGTGAAGTACAGACGGAGAGTCTCAGAGCAGGAAGAGAAACCTTAGCTTACAGAAATGTCGATAAATCCGCCTGAGGTTGACCTAACAGAATATCAGTGTTAAAATCCTCAATAAGTCACAGCTTAGATGAAACCCTAAGGTAAGCGAAAGATCTCTGGGTCCTTCTATCCACTCTCCACCTGCTGTGACCAGCACAGACTTCTGTTCACCAGAGGAGCAGGGTCATTCCCTGTGCAGTGGAGGTGGGGAAATGCTCACCACGGCAGCCAGGCCATTGTCCTGCCCTCTCCCCTCACCTGTCTGGAATGCAACCTATCTAGAGACGGGAACAGACAAGGAACAGTGCCTCATTTCTGGGGTTGGGGAGTTGGCAGAGGGCAGGAGCTAAGACTGGAAGACCTACGGAGGCAGCATTTGACATGCTACAGTTTTCCTACGCACTCTCTCTGAGAAGAGAAACATTCCAAATGCCTTAAAGTTAACCAGGAATGGATTTGGTTCCTTATAAAAGATATCAGGAGATCCCTCCAAAGACCAATAAAAGCAATCTAAATAAGAGGGTGCAAAACACTAGAGTGTTGGTTTAAGAAGCCATAATTCATACTTTCATGTAAAATCTCGATCTCACCACATGAGGTTTTGACACACAGGAGCGGACGTTCAGAGAAGCAGTCACGATGGTGCTGGGAACGCCGACACCCCACACCGGAATGCCTGCACTCAAGTCTTGGCTCTGCTTCTGATTCCGCTTCCTGCTCCTGTGCACAACGGGAGGCCAGGTTCTTGCGTCCCTGCACTGACACGGGAGGCCCGGACTGTTTCTAGCTCCTGGCTTCGGCCTGGCCCAGCCCTGGCTGTTGGGGCCGTTTGGGGAGTGGACCAGTGGATGGAGGCTGATATTCTCCCCCTCCCCGAAACCCATCACTCTTTCAGTTAGGTGAACAGATAAAATATCATGCCACCCTGCCAGACCTGGTCCCAAGGATCATTGTTTGCAATGTCTAAAGACCATAAAGAAGGAAAATAGAAAATTTAATTTAAACTTAAAATCTATATTTCAGCAAAAAACAAACAAAAAAAACAGAAGTAGCATCACATATCAAAAGAAAGATGGAAAGAAAACTCATCTGACTTTATCAGAATGATGACGACTAATATACAAGGGTTTTTAAGAAAAAGATTTATTTATTTTGAAAGTCAGAGTTACAGAGTGGGGGGGAGGGGAGAATTTTCCATCCATTTGTTTACTCCCCAGATAGCCACAATGGCCAGAGCTGGGCCAGGCTGAAGCCAGGAGCCAGGAGCTTCATCTGGGTCTCCGACATCTGCGTAAGGGCCCAAACCCTTGGGTCATCTTTCCCAGGTCACTAGCAGGGAACTGGATTGGAAGTGGAGCAGGCAGGACACCACCCAGAGCCTGTATGGGATCAGCGTCACAGGCGGCAGCGTTAACCACTACACCACAATGCCTGCCCTCTAAAAAGGAACAGAATGTTTACAATGATTAACATGCTTGATAAATGGGCTGGCACTATGATGCTGTGGGTTAAGTCATCACTTCTGACGTCAGCATCCCCTATTGGGGTGACGGTTTGAATCCTGGCTTTTCTGTTTCCAATTCAGCTTCCTGTTAATTTGCCTGGAAAAGCAGGGGGTGATGGTTCAATTATTACTTGGGTCCCTGCCACTCATGGGGGAGACCTAGATGGAGTTCCTGCTGTTAACAATAGCTCTGGCTGCCATTGTAAGCATTTCCTGGCTCCTAGCTTCAGCTTGGCCCAGCTCTGGCTATTGTGGATATGGGAAGTAAACCACAGGATGGAAAATTTCTCTCTTTTTCCTTACTCTGCTTTCACATGTATCAATCAATCATAGAAAAATAAATAAAAATAAGTGATAAAAGGCTGAGCTCAACCTACAGATAACTAGCAGGACTGAAGAAATGGTGATAAGGAATAAGATGGTGCAGCAATTCAAGGTGATAATAAGAAAATTTCCTTAGTGGAGAAATACAAGGCCTCAGACAATGCAAAACTTTTCAGATATTACCCATGTACCTACCAAATAAAATAAAACAAAATGCACTCCTGTTAACTGAGGGCTGAATCAAAATAAAGAATTCAAGGAAGTGTATGTCAGATAAAAAGACACACCACACACAACACCTTCAAACAGCTGAAAACACAAAGACGCGTGAAATCTTAAAAGCTCCAGAAAAAAAGATATATTAGTTTGACAGAATAATTAAGAAATAATGGACCACAAAAGGAAACAGTGTAGTATTCAAAAGATGAATGACAGTAACTGCCAACCTACAGACCCCTATCTAGAAAAATATGCCTCAAGACAAGAGGGAGGGCATTTGGCCTAATGGTTAGGACACAAGGTGGGACACCTGCATCCCACATGGGAGTGCCTGGGTTCTAGTCCTGGCTCTGGCTCCTGACTCTAGCATCCTGCTAATGCAGACCCTGGGAAGGCAGTGGTGATGGCTCAAGTGGTTGGGTTCCTGCTACTCATGTGGGAGACCTGGATTGAATTTCCAGCTCCCTGGCTACTGCAGGGGAGCGAACCAGCAGAGTGAACCAGGGAGTTCTCTATATATCTGTTCCTCTCTCTGCCTCTCAAATAAAATAAATTTTAAAACAAATTAAAAAAAAAAAAACTGAAGGCAAGATAAAGATGTTTTGGGACCGCTGCTGGGTGCCAGCATTCCATATGGGCACCAGTTCAAGTCTCGGCTGCTCCACTTCTGATCTGGCTCCCTGCTAATGCGCCTTGGAAAGCAGTGGGAGATGGCCCAAGTACTTAGGCCCCTGGCTTTGGATCTGCCCAGCTCTGGCCCTTGTGGCCATTTGGGGAGTGAACATGTGATGGAAGATCTCTGTGTAATTCTGCTTTCAAATAAACAAATCTTTAAAACAACAATGTTTTAAACATTGACATGACTTTTAAAATTTATGAAGACATAACATACATCAAATCAAATAGTAGCACCAAAGGCTAGAGAGGATTCAATGTAGTTAATAAGGTCCTTGCCATATGTCGGAAAACTTAAAACTTTAAGGTTTAATTTAAAAATCTACTAAGAACATATTCTTATAACATCAAGTGTAACCCACTAAAGCAATCATAAAAGAATGTTTAAAAAGCGGATGGAAAAAATAAAATAAAAATAATTTGATTCCTCCAAAAGAAGAAAGAAAAAAAAAAAGTATCCAAAAACAGACGAGGCAGGGCAAGTGTCTGGCCCAGCAGCTGAGATGCGGCTGGGCCACCCGCATCCCCGCTCAGGGCCTGGGTTTGAGTCTCAGCTCCTCTCCTGGTCCCAGCTTCCTGTGAATGCACACCCTGGAGGCAGCAAGTGATGGCTCAAGCAGCTGGGTCCCTGCTACACAGGTGGGAGACAGATTTATTAGCTCCGGGCTCCCAGCTTGGCCTGGCTGAGCTCTGGCTGTTGCATACATTGGGGGAATAAACCAGTGGGTGGAAGATCTGTCTCTACCTTTCAAATAAAATTTAAAAACAAAACAAAACAAAATAGCAGAATCAAAAGGAAACACGTTCCCGATCATAACCAAAAATTTTAATCAACTGCTCAGTAAGTGATATAACAGACCAAAAAAACCCACACACAGATAGAAAATGTGAACATCATTAGCATGTTTCTTTCACAGCTACAGGATTAATGTTGATTTGTTGAACAGATATAGAAATATTTCGATTTTTCTGCCTCCAACATCTCAGAGCACATTCTTCTGAATATGCTTGGATAGTTATGAAAACTGACGTATGCCGGGCCATAAACAAGTCTCAACAACTTTCAGCCTTACAGGACAAATGACTTAAAGGTACCTGAGCACAGGCTGAAAGCCCTGTTCCAAGTATTTATCTCAGAAAGCCATAAGAACTAACTACATAACCCCAACCAAATTAAAATTAAAGCAAGGAAATAAAGATAAAAATTTCTGCAATGGAAAACATGCTATGATAAAGACAATAAACCAGAAGTTGGTTCCTAGCAAGGTTAATACAAACTCTGGTTTGCTGAAGAGGTATAACAGCCCGAACTTTTGTATTAGACTGATTCTGATAATTTTACTCTAAGGATGGAAAATTACAGTATAATTTATTTTTATGAAGCAGTCATGAAAGTACTAAAAAACTTCATCAAATTGAACCCAGTAATATACAAAAAGGGATAATGCATGACAATCAAGTCTAGTTAATATAAGGAATCCAAAACAGGTATAAATTGGAAAGTCAATTAATGCAGTTCAGTATATTAACAGAATAAAGGGGAAAACTGTATAACCTCAAAAAAATAAAATAAAAATAATCTGATTTCTCTGAAAGACACATAAAAAGCACATATGATGATGGACAACAAATTGCAAAATGATAAATGTAAGTCCAAATATATTAGCAATACATTAAATCTAAGTAAACCAAACAGTCCAAATAAAAGACAGTTTGTCAGGTCGGATTAAAAGAATACCAGCATGTTCAACATTATTAATCATTAGAAACCTGAGACTACAATCACAACAAATTCTGTCTTCACATCGACCCAATACGTGCAATACCACGTCCCGGAAAGGATGTGCACAAGTGGAATGAACTTCCTCTTCAGTTCACTGCTGGGTGTGCACTGTTACCACCATTTTGGCAGAACCTGCCACAGCTGAACTTACACACACTTGATGACCTCACAGATCCACTCCTACACTCGTACGTTCAACAGACTGGATTACACACGTACACAAATGGTGTGTACAGGCGTGCTCACAACAGCCCCAAACAGATCACTGCGAATTCACAAAACAGAGCACTGCACAACACTGGAAAAGAATGAGCTACTGCCACACGCTTCCACGTGGATGGATCTGACAGACACGTTACAATACAGAAGACACACTCAAAAGAACACACAATATTGTGACTTCCTTTGTGTGAAGTTTAAATATGGACATAGCTAATCACAGAAGCCAGAAAGCAGTAACCTTTGAGAGGTTAGTGATGCGGAGGGGCAGGAAGGAGCTGCCTGCAGGACTGGCAATCCGGCCCCAGGAGTCGGAACTTTCACAGTGAAAAAATCTGTGCGTAACCTAGGGCAAGGCATGTCACCTCTCCCAGGTTCACTTCTGTAACCTGGAAAACCTGGACAATTTACCTTGAAGAGCTTCTATGAGAATTAAATGAAACTAAATACACACACACACACACACACTCGTGTGCTCAATGGACAAGAGCTGCTTTTCTTCTCCGGCACAGGGAGACTGACTATTCAAACAGTTTCAGGTGGATTTTGGTAGCGGTGTGGTCTCACCTGCTGCAAACTCCTCAATTGTCATCAGTGGGAACCGGATTAAAGAAAGGGCTTTTCCTAGAACTTTCTGCTTGTTTCCAAAAGTCACAGGCAACTGTTGTCTCTGACATTCTGCTTCTGCCCAGCGCACAACAGCTCCAAAAAGTCGACTTTCTCGAATACTAAGTGTGTCTCTCTCTAGAACTGCACACAGCGTGTCTATAGGAGAAATACAAAGATATATCACATTAGGATTTTGTTCCTTAACAAAGCAATATTGACAAACATGCTTATATTGTTTTCAAACCTCAATGGAAGATGAACTGCTTAAAACTGCATGCTCTATACTTTTGAAGACATTAAAACTTCCAGCTTTTTGCTGTTGTGCTCCCCAGAAGGCAGCAGGTGAGGGCTAAAATAGCTGGGTCCCTGCCATCCATGTAGGAGGCCTTGGCCGAGTTCCCAATTCCTGACTTCCGCCTGGCCCAGCCTGGCGACTATAGGCATTTGAGGAGTGACTCAGTAGATGGAAGTTCTCTATTACCCGGACTCTCTCCTCCGGCCTCTCAAATAAACACTTAAAATATTCAAGTGCAGGAATTATTTTCTACATATCTAACTTAGAAAAGGCAAAATCACATTTTGATATGTCATCTCTTCTATTATGGTGTCTTACATCTCAATTTTTGGGGCCAGCATTGTGACACAGTGGGTTAAGCCACCACCTGCAATGCCAGCATCCCATATGGGTGCCGGTTCAAGTCCCGGCTGCTCCACTTCCAATTCAGCTTCCTGCTAATGGCCTGGAGAAAGCAGTGGAAGATGGCCCAACTGTTTGGGCCCCTGCACTTATGTGGAAGAAACTCCTGGCTACTGGCTTAGGACTGGCCCAGACCCAACTGTTATGCCATCTGGGGAGTCCCACGTGGGCACAGGGGCCGAAGCACTTAGGTCATCATCAGCTAGTTTCCCAGGCAAATTAGCAGGGAGCAGGATCAGAAGTAGAGCAGCCGGGACTCAAAGTGGCACCCATATGGGATGCTGGCACTGCTGGTAGAGCTTTACCTGCTATGCCGCAGTGCTGGCCCCAAGTAATTAAATCTTAAAAACAAAACAAAAAAACCCTCAATTTTCACAAATTTGTTCATTGAGTCTCCAAATCAACATTTCCCTAACAAGTTGTGTCTTGCCCTTGCTGTTACTTATAGGACTGTAATATAACGTCATACATAAGACAAGCCTTCTTATTTGTTGGAAATCTTTTGAAAGGCAATGAGGCAGTTAAAACTTCTAGGAATATTTTCAGCAAAATGAAAGAAGGCAAAACCTTTAAAGGTAGAGGTCAACCATTTGGACAAAATCACTAATTAAATACAGTTCATTCTCCAACGGGGCTGACAAGTGCGGCCTTACTGCACTCCGACCACCACCACAGAGGTCCACAGTGAACTTACCAATGTCAATGTCAGTAAACCCTTCCGCACTTATTGCATCCATTGTGCTTTTGTCTATTGTGTCTAGACAGAGACTAGCAAGCTGAGGTTCATCAAATAATCGAGCCTAAACACACAGAGACAGTTATTTTACTTTCACAGTTACTTTAACTTCAGGCTGTGCATATTCAAAGTTCATATGGTAAACAGTTATAATCGCTAATTATGTAAAAACACCTACTTAAAATATAATTATAATGTCTGTATATTCTTAAAACTCTTCTTCATTCCCTAATTAGAAACCAAAGCTTAAAACACCAGTGCCCTGCTGAGATAAGCAATACTCATTACCAATAACGATCCTGTTATTTTATTTTCATATGCTTCACAGCCTGTTTTCTTCCATGTTATCTATTCCGATGCTTAATAAGCCCTCCAGGGTTAGACAAGGCAGATGTTATTATCCAATTTTCCAAATGGGAGATGGGTTCAGAGCGAGAAGCACTGATCATCTAGCTAGGTACGCTGCCAAGCTAGAACGTCAACCTCAGTGTTATGACCTTCATTAAGTCATAACATCACTTATTGAGCACATCAGTGCTAACAGATCAGAGTTCTTCCCATTTTCTGTTTTGACTGGGGAGAGAAAATGGAGTACAAGATTTTAGAGCAAGAGCTCTATAGACTAAAGCAAAAATTAGATCTAATGACAGAAGTACAAATAAAATTATTCATATGACAGAATATCATACAACGACAATAAATGACCTACAGTTACACACAAGAATATACTGAATCCCACAAACATGATGAGCAAAAGAAGCCACAGTACACAGTGAGCAAGAGTGTATAATGCATGATGCTAGCAAAGCTGATTTAGGCTGTAAGTCAGAAGTCGAGGATAATGACCCTCTGTGCTTTTTTTTATGGGCAAATGGTTGGTACAGTGGTTAAAATGCCACTTGGGATGCCTGCATCCCATATCAGAGTGCCTGGGTTCCAGTCTCAGCTCCACTTCTACCTCCACCTTCCTGCTCACGCACACCTTGGGAGGTAGCAGGTGAAGGCCAAGTGCTTGGGTCCTTGCCACCCACCAGGGAGAGCAGGACTGAGTTCCAGATTCCTGGCGTCAGCCTGACCAGCCCCGGCTGTGATGGGCATTTGGGGGGTGAACCAGAGGACAGAAGATCTCTGTCTCTGTCTCTCTGCCTTTCAAATAAATAACAAAGAAAAAAATTTAAATATATGGTTTATCAATATGCAATTTTATTCCCCAAAATCAAAGCTTGTAAAGCAGGGAGAATCAGTCAAACCCACATAAGGTTTATTTAAAAAGCCAAAATACTGCAGATGGGCACACCAACAACCAAGTTCTTATTCTGACCTACTGATAGCTCCATTTATGTTTTGTAAAATGGGAAAAAAACACCAAATGTACACAGGTGTTCCTGCCAGGAACTGCAGGAACCTCCTGAGAATTCTGCCAATCTATCAGCCACACCATAGATGACACCCATTATTTGGCATGACTTGGAACTCTTACCATTAAAGTGAATTCATTTAGAAGGACTCTAACTCAGATGCTACTGAACAACTGAGACATCCCACACACTTACATTTTATGACAGAGCAAAAAGCATTACACACACCGGCTTTAATTTATATATATGCACACACATATATATAACATCTATTTGAAGTATATATTTAAAATTTTCAGGGGTAGGTATTAGCCTAGTGGTTAAGATGCCTGGTTAAGATCCCCGCATCCGATACTGGCGAGCCTGGGCTCACTCAGTTCCCGCTCAGGCTCCCGACTCCAGCTTCCTGCTAAAATGCAGACCTTGGGAGGCAGCGGTGATGGCTCCGAAAACTGGATTCCTGCCACCAACTTGGGAGACCTGGAATTCATTTCGGCTCCCCGGCTGTTGCGGTCATTTGGGGAGTGAACCAGAGGATGGAATCGTGTGCTCCCTCTCTCTCCCTGTATCTGCCTCTCAAATAAATAAATACATAAATAAATAAACTTTTATTTTAAAAAATTGGAGCATATATATATATCAAGCACATACTTTTTAAAAAGGTGAAATGTAAAAGGTTATACACATAAGGGGGAGGGCACATGCTACAGAGGTTAAGACACTGCTTGAGATGCCCACACCCAGCCTTACAATGATAGCTCTAAGTCCCAGCTCCATTCCTAATCCCAGCTTCCTACAATGCACACCTGGGAGCGATGGCTTGAGTTCCTACAACCCACATGGGAGACTCAGAGTGAGTTCTGGACTCCTGGCTTTGGCCTGAACCAGCCGGGGCTGCTGTGGGCATTTGGGGAATGAACCAGGGGATGGAAGCCCACTCTGTTTGTCTGTCTCTCTGGCTTTCAAATAAATTTTTTTAAAATTTTAAAAATTAAATGGTTTTACATATAAGATAAATATTTTAAATACATAGAGCTTTTTAAAAAATGACAGAAAACTCAAATATGAAACTGTTTTTTCTTAGATTAGACACTGAGCCTGTTTATATATACTTTGTTAAATTTTAATAAGCTCCAGGAGAAAGAGTGGCACAGCTGTTAAAACGCTGCTTGGGAGACCCGCATCCCATTTTGTAGCGCCTGGGTTTGAGTCCCAGCTCCACTTCCAATCCAGCTTCCTGCTTAGGTACATCCTGGGAGGCAGAGGGTGATGGCTTCAAGTGACAGAGTCCCTGACACCCACACGGGAGACCCAGATTGAGTTCCAGCCTCCTGGCTTCAGCCTGACCCAACCTTGGCTATTGCAAGCACCTGGGGAGTGAACCAGCAAAGGGATGGAAGATCTTTCTATCTGCCTTTCAAACAAATGCATTGTTTTTAATTAAGGGAAAATCACATAAAACAGAATTACTATTTATTCTATCAATGTAACTTTTTAATGTAACATTTTTATTTGGAAATCAAATTTACAAAAAAGTTGCAAGGATAGAATATACAACCCTCATATATACTTCATCCAGATTTATGCATGTAAATGTTTTTAACATTTTTCCCCACTTGCTTTATCATGCTCTATCTCCAAACATATACATATATGTGTACATACATATGTATGGATCTATGGGGGGGCTGAGCCATTTGAGAATAAGTTACATATATCACGATACTTTAAAATGCCTAAGAATAAGGGTATTTTCACATATAACCACAGCAATTAACTTTGGCCAATTTAGAACCAATACAATTTATTTTTATCACATTGACTAGCTATATTTCAGCTTTGTTGCTTGTATCAATGATGCTTTTCCTGGTCCAGTTTACGATCTAGGATCAAGGTTCATCCATTTTTAAGGTATGAAACCCACATTGTTAGAAACTGAAATCCATTATTAGCAGGAATTAGGTCTGGCCAACTTTACTACATCTGCAGTTGGTGCTCATGCAAAACTTGATCTCACGCTCTTGGAAAAGTAACTTTTTAAAAAACGATCTTATTCAGAGTAGCAACTGTCAGTCACCCTTTAGACTACACAGGCATTATCAAGTTTCCTCTGGAATCCAGTGTGGTCAGATGAAAATAAATTTTCTCCAAACTTACTCTGACGTCACCAAGTACTTGTTTCACAGTACAGCTGCCACAGGCCCTCTGGAGCCAAGGAACACACTCAGTGACTGGGCAGAATGAGCAGTGCAGGGCCAATCTGGGGGCTGGGTCACACGATCCCATCACTGAAAAACTTGACGTAGCACTGGGTTCTCAGGCCAACAAGACACTAACAAGGTCCTTCCTCCGCACAGGACACCTGTCAGCCTTTGCTACCCAGAGTGTGGTCCAGAAACACTGGTGCTGTCTGCAAGTCTGTTAGACACAAGGGTGCTTGGCCCCCACCCTGCACCTACTGAACCAGAACCTGGGTTTTAGTGGCTGCATTTTGGTTTTGGTGAACTTTGGTTTTGGTTTATGAACTTAATAAAAGTAGTTAAGTGATTGGGGCAGGAGCTGTGGTGTGGTGGGTTTAGCCTCCGTCTGGGGCACTGGCATTCCATATGGGTGCTGATTCATGTCCCGGCTGCTCTTCTTCTGATCTAGCTCTCTGCTAATACACCTGGAAAGCAGTAGAAGATGGCCCAAGTGCTGGGGTCCCTGCATCCATGTGGGAGACCGGGATGAAGCTCCTGGCTCCTGGCTTCAGATAAGCTCAGCTCTGGCTGTTGTAGCCATTTGGGGAGTGAACCAACGGATGGAAGACCTTTCTCTCTGTCTCTCTCCCTCTCTCTGTCTGTAACTCTACCTCTCAAATAAATAAGTAAATTAAATCTTAAAAATAAAAGGAGTTAAGTGATTCTCTCTACACACATTAAAACCCCTGGGACAATAAAAAAATCTTATGAATATCAACTTATTTATTAGATTTTTGTCACAAATTCAAAAGAGGAAAAAATGCAGGGATATACTGCTTATAGGACTAGTTGTATAGCTTTGATCAAGTTATTTCACTTCTCTGTGCCTCAATTTCCTTGTCTATAAAATGGTGACAGTAAGAAAAATCTTTCCTTTGAAGACCTCCACCTCACAAAGTCACTGTAAGGATCAGATGAGTTCAAGTACACAAAACGTCAGAAAGGTGCCTGGCCCACAACCACACAGAACATTTTGCCACTGTTACATGCATCAGTATCACCACACCTTAAGAACTGTTAGTTGAAGGCTGATAGCTTCTACTTTCACCAGTTGCTATCCAGTGTTACATACCACATTTACTTCTAGAAATTTCTATCTCTCATCTTCAAATTGGGAATAATAGTAACCTACATCTCAGTCGCAATGAGGAGAAAAGGTGGTAATAAATGTAAAGGGACAAGCTGGATACATGGAGTTCTATAGCTATGTTCAAGGAGATGTGAGTGACATCAGCGTGGTTTTCCCTAACTACAAAGGACAGGAAATTTTTTAAAAGGGGGAAAAAGCACTAATTATTTTCTTTAAGATGGATGAATGATGAACTGGAAAACAGGAACTCTGGGCCCCAGCCCTACCTGCCTGCTGTGTGACTGCATGGGCAGTTAATCAGGCCAGGTTTCTCCTGATTTCCCACTAGAAGAATGAGAGGGCGGAGTTCAGGGTCATCAGGGTCATCGTGATTATGTCCAGTGCCAATGTTCAATCGTATTATATTTTACCAACTTAGAATCTTGAAGACAACTTTATATAAGACTATTACAACTCTGTCTAAAAAGAAAAACTATTTCTATGCAGAGTACTGGGCTCACATTATGGGCAATTAATAAGTGTTAAATAACAGGTTAATGGTTCCATAGGTTGTGTTCAATTTGTAAAAATTCACTATACTGCACAGTTACAATATGTACATTTTACATGGATAACGTACTCAGTAAAAATTCTTTAAAATGTCAGAGAAACAATATTTTATATAAACCTAAAGTTCTAACTCCTCCAGGAACGGGCCAGCAAGTTCGCAGACACAGGCACAAAGATAGTTAATCTTTGAACTTTTTTGAACTTGAAATAGTTAATCATTCTTCAAGATCCAAAAAAACTGAGAAGGAAGATGTCCAGAAAATGCTATGCTATCAAACCTCAAGTAGCAGGAACAACACTGGATTTTAATCATAAGTGCTATCTCCCCTTGTGTTGTTAACACTCTACTTACATAAGGCCTCAGCTTCTTTAGCTCTACGATCCAGCACTGTATTAACTCTAATTTGCTTTGCTATTCTAAAATCTTATGGATATGATATAGTTCGTGCATGGCATTATAAAAGTAATTGTATGTGGGAGTGCTTCAAAAAGTTCATGGGGAAATGAAATTAAAAGATAAGTTGAGGAGTGAGTATTTGGCGTAGTGGTAAGACACTGCTTGGGTGGCCCATATTCCATACAGGACTGCCTGCTTTGAATCCTTGTTCTGCTTCCAATTCAGCTTCCTACTAACGGGCACCCTGGGAAGGCAGACGATACCTCAGGTATGTGGGTCTCTGCTACCCACATGGGAGACTGGTACTCAGATCCTGCCTCCTGGCTTAGACCTGGCCCAGCCCTGGGCGTTGTGGGCATTTGGGGCATGAACCAGTAGATGGAAAATCTCTGTCTCTTTGCCTTCCGATAGAAAGGAAAAAAAAAAACAAACCTTTTTTTTTAAAAAAATTCTGTATATTAAGAAAAAAATTCTGTAGCTAAAAAAGATCAGTTTATTTTTTGCAAGAATTTTTTGAAATTCACACATACTTTATTCATAATATGAATTTTCCATGAACTTTTTGTATACCTTAAAATAATGAACCAGACTTCCCCAGGAAGTATTAGATATTCATATACTTATATGCTTACACTTCATTTTTAAACTACAGTGATACATACCTTAGCTACATCTACTCACCTGAGTAAGTAACATAAAGGCATTGTCTGCCCGCAGATGTTTGGTGAGAAATTCCACACAATGTGCTTCCAAGGCTGGCACTGCGTATTTCTTAGCAGTGTACAGAGTGGTCATCACTGTTTCTGGACCAATCTGAACTTCATCTGAATAGAGAAATCTGGAGAGCGATTGGGAAATTTGCAGTCATGTTTTAAAAGGTAACAAGCAAAATAAAAAACATTCTGGTATTTGCATCATACTCAACCCTGAAGAGTAGGAAGTCTCTCCACAGAGGAAACTCAAGTTAAGTGACAGCCAGGAGACCAACCCATGTCTCTAACCCGCGCCAGGGCTCTCTTGGAGCTTTGGTCTACAGTGGTTCATGCAACTCTCCCTCAACAAAGGGTGCTGTGTAAGCAGATCCATGGGCACATTACTTACTTCCTATTAACCTTCCGTTGTTATCTCGGAATAGAGGACTGGGGCTTGGCAGGAATAAAGCACTTGTTAATACATTAAATGACTCTCTGTGGCCACGGGCTGGAATATTTGGGTCTAAGTTTCTCAAAATATGGCTGATCCGTGCAACAGCGCCTCCCTGCCATTGCACTGCTTTCAGCTGCTGGGTCACCAGGCCGAGCGGCTTCACGGAACAGCGGGCAAAGCTAAGATTCTCTGCGAGGGCCTGGGCCACGCTTCCGAATCTACACTTGGGCTTCGCCTATCAACTTGAAGCCACCCCTGCTGACTGCTGGTTCTCTGAGACACCTGTGACAGCCAAGGCTACTAGGGAAGTGCAGCTTTAAGAACAGGAATTTCATCTTGCCAATACTTACAGATGCTGCAAAATAAGGGTTTGAGAATTACGTATTCTTTCAGCGCCATAGGCCATCACGAAGAGGGAGGGGCTGGGCTCGCCTTCATTTCCCTTCTTCCCTTCCCTCGCCCCTGCAGCTTCCTCCTCTCGTTCCCGTGGCCCGGGGAACGCCAGCCTGGTACCCTCCCCAGCCCCACCACGTTCATCAATCTTACAATGACCTCAGGTGCAGGGACACTCAGGTTAAAGGGGAGGGTAGCTGTTTTTTCAGGATCACCCTCGTTATTACCTGATTTTTTTCCCAAAAACTTACTTTAGAGACTCAAGAGAGCCAATCTTTCCCCCTCCTAATGCTCACCTAACACTTCCTGCCACATTGTGTGATAAGCGCAGGGCACGAAACGAAGTCAGGGGGCCGGCATAGGCGCACAGTGACACCTGCACCCCGTACCGCAGTGCCTGTTCCCGGCCCAGCTACTCCACACAGTGACACCCGCACCCCGTACCGCAGTGCCTGTTCCCGGCCCAGCTACTCCGCTTCCAATCCGGCTTCCTGATGCTAATACAGACCCTGGGGGGCAGCAGTGATGGCTCTAACACCTCGGCTCCTGCCACCCACCTATGAGACCCTGACTGGGATGGGGTCCTGGTTTTGACCTGCTGTGTGGGCGTCTGGGGAGTGATCGGCAGATGGAAGACAGCTCTCCATCTGTCTCACGTCTGCCTTTCAAATAAAATGAAAAAACACAACAACAACTAAGGCACAGTCACTCACGGCCGGGGAGGGGACGGGATACAAAGGACAGAACATTAAAATGAACATTTGTTGAGTGTTTACTGTACAACACCAATTGATTTCACCCTCCCACAGAGAAAGTAAACATTGTTACCTACATTTCAATGATGAGGAAACCAAGGCTTAGGAAACATGTCAGCTGTGTACCACAAGATACCATTCCCAGCGCCATCCTACAATGCCAACCAGGAGAGGGAAGAGCTGTGGTTTGAGGCCACCCTACCACTTGCTCGCCAGGCGGCAACCCACAGACACATACGTAGCTCTCTCAAAACAGATGCCAACAACCGCACCTACTTCATAATTCTGAGGTGAGGACTAGCCTTAAGTTAAAACACGTAAAGTATTCTGAATAGTGCCTGACCAAAAAAATGAGCTTCGGCAAACCTTATTCATTTGTATATTGCTTCATATTTTTTAACTGCTACCTTCCTCTGCATTTTGGAAGATCTCTTTGTTACCTTCTAGCTCTCCTTTTTTTCCCAAGCATCATGTTTAAATTTCTGAGAATTTTTTCTCTTTCTTGATCTTTTTTTTCTACACAGCAATCATGTCTTGATTTTCTAGATGCAAAAATCTTTTTATGGGTGCAAAATC
The DNA here is from genome assembly GCF_033115175.1 of Lepus europaeus. NCBI lineage: Eukaryota > Metazoa > Chordata > Mammalia > Lagomorpha > Leporidae > Lepus > Lepus europaeus. Next base: position 106,477,087 of record NC_084837.1, read on the forward strand.
TTTCTCCAGTCTTCAAGAAGACAGTAGCCAAAGTTTTAAAGTTTCTCTCTGTTCTCTGAATTACATGTTTCCTGGAAGACCAGCTGTCCTGTTTCTCTTGCTCTTTGCCATTCGTGTTCTGACTGTCCCTACACGGAGGACAGAGGACGTCACCGGGGTCAGTATTCTAACAGCTGCTCTGTCTTCCAGATAAAACCATCTCGGAAACAAACTCTCTGGAGCTCTGTGCATGTGGGGGGCTTGCTGGCTCACACCCTGCCACCATTGAGGCCAGGGACCCCTCGGCGCCATTATGAGAGCTTCACCCACGGGTCCCGATGCCATGCCAGCAGTTGTAGTTTGCCCCGGGCAGTGTGCTCGATCCATTCACACAGGAGCCTCGCAGCTGGTGAGGGGTGGTCCATAAGCTGTCCTTAGATGAATTCCCACCCGTGAGCACCATCTTCTCAATTCCCCCTCTCAGCACCGGTTCCTAGCAGGATCCTCGCTCCTACCTCCTTGCCTGGGCTCTGCGCTCAGCACCCCAGCCTCATCAACTCCCTGTCACCCATCGCCAGCTCCCGAGTGCTGGGGCTCTTTCCTGCACTGTCGGCCTTTGCAACCCCAAACCCTCTTTCTCCTCGCTGTGATGGACCTAGTTTCTTAAAGGTCAGTGTAATGAAGGGAGACAGAAGGCTAGCAGCATGCTCAGTCCTCTTTCTGAACCGGAAACCCATGCAGCTTTGTTTCAAGGACCAGGTAGAAGGATTCACACCCGCCTTAATTGTTGGAAAAACTTGAGAGGAATTTCTACCTTGACAAATCCTAAAAGATGGAAAGAGTGGGAAGAACATTCCAGGAACAAGAAGTGCATCTTTAGGTTACTCTGTGTGAGGCCACCCTGTTCAAAATGCTTGTATTAAATAACTTGGTAATATGTCTCCAGTTTATTTATGTGAAAGGCAGAGAGAGAGAGAAACCAAGAGAAAGAGATCTTCCATCTGCTGGTTCACTTCCCAAATGACCCCCAACAACTGCCAGGGCTGTGCCAGGCGGAAGCCAAGAGCCTGGAACTCCAGCTGGGTGTCTCACATGGACAGCAGGGGCCCAAGCGCTTGGGCCATCATCTGCTGCCTTTGCAGGTGCATAAGCAGGGAGCTGGATCAGAAGCAGAGCAGCCAGGAGTGGGACTGACACTCTGACATGGGTGCCAGTGCTGCAAGTGACAGCTTAAGACCCTTTATCAGGAACATTTTTTTTTTTAAGATTTATTTATTTATTTGAAAGTCAGAGTTACACAGAGAGAGGAGAGGCAGAGAGAGAGGTCGTCCAGCCGATGGTTCACTCCCCAACTGGCCGCAACAGCCAGAGCTGTGCTGATCAGAAGCCAGGAGCCAGGAGTTTCTTCCGGGTCTCCCACGTGGGTGCAGGGGCCCAAGGACTTGGGCCATCTTCCACTGCTTTCCCAGGCCATAGCAGAGAGCTGGATTGGAAGAGGAACAGCTGGGACTAGAACGGCGTCCATATGGGATGCCGGCGCTTCAGGCCAGGGCTTTAACCACCTGCGCCACAGCACCAGCGCCAAGAACATTTTAAAGAAACTTGTCTTTCTAAAGATACAGATGAAAGACAGTGTTGATTATGGTAATGCTTTCTTTTTTAGAAAGTGTGTATGTATTTATTTTTCATTTACTCAAAAGAGTGACAGTGTGTGAGAGAGAGAGACAAACACACACAAGCGATCCTGTAGCAATAGTGCACTTTCACCATTTCACTCCATTTCACTGCCCAAATGCCTGCAACAGCCAGGGCTGGGCCAGGTAGAAGTGAGGAGCCAGGAACTCCATCTGGGTCTCCCACATGGGTGGCAGGGGCCCAAGTACTTGGGCCATCATCATCTGTTGCCTCCTAGGAGGCATTACCAGCAAGCTGGATGGGAAGTGAAGTAGCCAGGCCTCAAACCAGGCACTCCAATTTGGAATGTGGGCGTCCCACGTGGCAGTTTAACTGGCTGCACCAACACCCACTCCAGATTTCTCTTTTTGCACTGCTGCTCAGATGATTAAAATTAAGTCTGTAGCTTAGCTTTGGCATACTTATTTCTATTACCTTCACTTTGGGCTCTTTTTTATCTCTCATCCTTGTGTTCTTCTAAGACGTTTTAAATTCTTTTTGGAGCAATGCAAATTAAAAATGAATATTGAACTATATAAACAGTAAGAAAAAGTACTGTGCTTTTTATATTTTTTCCCACAGCACCAGGCAGTGTGGGCACATCTGTAAGTATTAATAAGCACATGCTAACTGACTAGACAATGTGGTATACATTTCTATTTAGCAATAATGGGGAAATTATTTTCATTTTAAGAAGAAAAGTTATTTAAATATCCAAAAATCACCTTTGCTCATATTTTACTTATATATCTTCCCTACACTTGGTTTAATTAATAGAATTTATACTATAGAAAACCCAAGCAAGCCAAAATGTATAAAATATAATTTAAAATTAAACATGACATTACAACAACACTTTGTATTTTAAAGAGACCATTCTAAGCTTTCACATTTAATCTTTAAGGACAAGAGCACAGAGAAACAATTATGTAATCCAACCACTCCTTTTCCTTCCCAAAGATGAAACTTAATGCAGATTTAATCTAATTAAAATCTTCAAAAGGCTAAGGTGAAAACTTGATTTTATACTAGAAAAATCACAAGATCACATATAAAAAAAACTTTGTATCACTACTGATTCTTTCAATATACTTAAAATATTTATTTAAAAAACTCCATTTACTAAATAAAAAATCTAGGGACTATATTTATCAAGCACTATGATATGTCCTAGAGATATAAATATGGGTAAGATAGCTTTGCCCATAAAAAGCTTATAGTCTGGCAATGAAATGACTAAGATGTAATGTAGTACTGTTAACAGAACATTGGCGGGGCCAGTGCTGTGGCACAGCAGGTAAAGCCGCTGCCTGCAGTGCCGGCATTCCATGTGGGCACCAGTTTGAGTCCCTGATGCTCCACTTCCAATCGAGCTCTCTGCTATGGCCTGGGAAAGCAGTAGAAGATGGCCCAAGCCCTTGGGCCCCTGCACCTGCGTGGGAGACATGAAAGAAGCTCCTGGCTCCTGGCTTCAGATCGGTGCAGCTTCAGCCATTGTGGCCAATTGGGGAGTGAACCATCGGCTAGAAGACCTCTCTCTCTGCCTTTCCTTCTCTCTGTGTAACTCTGTCTTCCAAATAAATAAATAAATCTTTAAAAAAACAAGACAAAACAAAACAGAACATTGGGCACTGATGCCCAGCAACAGACCTCTAAGATCTAAGCCTCCCAAGAAATCCTGCCGTCCAGCAGTGACATCCTTGTGTAGACCTGTCCCATAACACAGCTGGGCTGGTCCTGTGAGGCTCCCTTCCACAACAGAATGCAGCTGGGTGGCGTGGTGCCAGTTTGGGGAGCACACCTTAAGGATGCCTGGCAGCCGCGAGCCAAGATCTCAAGCTGCCCTGTTGGAGAATCCAAGAGGAGCGACCTGACTTTACACGGAGAGGGAGAATGGCTCAGCCACCCCAGAACCAGAGTCAAACCTCCAGACGACTCCAGCCCCAGCTGCCAGGGTGCATGGGAGACTGCAAGGAGAGGCTACATAAAGTCCCCAGGAGATCCCGGGCAACCCACACAACTGTGAAAGACAACAAGCCAGTTGTTTAAGCCAGCGGGTGTTGGAGTGGCTGGTTCAACAGCAAGAGGGAAGCAAAACATGCTGTGAGATTAGATGAACCAGCACTTGATTCTGCCCGTGGGTAGAACTAAGTGATGTTTCATAGGAGAGGCAAAGCCTGAAGATCACCTGCAGTTGTAGTAATTCAGTGTGGAGACCTAGGAAAAGGACGGAGAAGCACAAAGGCTTAGGGGTCAGGGACTGAAACAAGAAAAAGGCCAGCAGTAGCCAGGGTGGGACCAGCGAGTGGAAGGGGAGGAAGAAAGAGAGGTCAGCTCAGAAAGGTTTCTCTGCCTGCTGAAGCGCTTAAACTTCTTCCTGCAGGCAAAAGGAAGTTGCTGAAAGCCAGGGACTCATAGGACACTCTGTGGATATTAGAGGAGGCACTGTTAACAGCATGAACGGAGGACGGAAGTTTAAAGGCAGTAGTCTGGTTAAAGAAATGCAGGAAAAAACCAAGGGAGAGGACAGACTCTTCAGGAATGGTCCAAAAAAGGATGAAAAAAAAAAAATATATATAGGAAAGAACAGAACCAAACTACAACTTGGAGCCAACCAAGCCCACGCGTCTTTCCTAGCTGATGCCCAAAATTCATGAGCAAGAATAAAGTACTGGCTTCTGAAGCCCCAGAGTTTTGGACTGCTTTATTTATAGCACTAATAATGGCAAAAGCTCACTGATAATAGTAAGTGTGCCTGCCTCAAAGACTTCCGAAATCCGAGTTCACATAGGGTGCTTAGAAACAGTACATGGCACACAATAGACACTCGTTAAATGTCGGCTGTATTTTATTTATGACATGCCCACCTGCACGGCTACCACACACTCCCTCCATGAAGCTCCAACTGGAAATGAGGGCATGGCGCTCCAGACGGGGACGCGCGCCACCAGGAGTTACTGGGAAACAGAAAGACAGCTGAGAGCAGAGTCCTGAGGAATGAGTACTCCGGGCCCTCCCAGCCACCACTCTATTTCTGTCCCCTCTCTGCAACAAAACTCCTGTCTCCAGCAGGTCCTCCCTCCAGGAGATCTCACTCCCACTGCTGACCAGCTGAAATCACGGCTGGCGGGTTAGCGGCAGCGCGGCCCGTGGGAGTCCTCATCAATGCAATGGCGTCTTACCCAGCTCGCAGCAGCAGGTAGCCCTCCTCACCACTCTCCACAGCTGGCAGTTTTCCCCTGGGCTTTCCCTTCCAGCCCGTCAAAGGCTACCCACCCTCCACTTCACTCTTGACGTGTTGGGAGAGCGCACCCCTCTTCACCAGCGCCACTCCTCCCCAGGTGACCTTACTTGGCCTCCGGGTTTGAACAGCATTCAAATATATGTCCAACAAGCTCTTCCCAAAACTCCAGGTTCCTACCTCTACTGTCTGCCCCACCATTCCCACCTGCACACCGTGGTAGTCCTTTTGTCCTGCCTTCCAAATGCATCCAGAATGCAAGCAATTCTCCTATCTACTGCTCTCTCCCTGGTACAACCTACCATCAGCTCTTGCCTGGACTACCACCAAAAGCTTCTAGTCATCACTGCTTGGCCCAGTCCAACCTCCAAACAACCGCCAGGCTGAGGTTTGGTTTTGTTTTATCTGTTTGACAGCAAGAGAGTTCCTATCCGCTGACTCACTCCCCAAATGCTCACAAAGGTGAGCACTGAAGCTCAGAGGTGGGAACTCAACCCGGGTCTCCCACACAGGTGGCAGGAGCCCAATACTTAAGCCATCACCACAGGTCCTCCAGGGTCTGCCATCACCAGGAAGCTGGAGTCAGGAGCAGAGGCGGGCATCAAACCCAGAGACTAAGACATGGGACACAGGCACCTCACCCCCAGAATCTGTTTCTGAAAATGTAAATCAGACCCCAGCCCTTTCCATCACATACCAGATGATACAAAGGCCTTCCCCCCCCCCCCACCCTCCTTTCCCCCCGCCACGGCCTCACTTCTTGCCTTCATTTTCTACCTCTTCCCCCTTACTCTGCCCAGATCACACTGGCTTACTCTCAGAGTTCCTGCGGTGGGACAAACGTGGGGCCTACAACGCGACTGCCCTGCTTAGCGTTCCCTCCCCCAGGGCTTGATCATTCATTCAAACACCGGGCAACACTTGGCAGCCAGGCGCATCCCTGCTTCCCCTTACTGGATCACAGATCTTATGAGGGCGGGGGCTTCTGCTTGTTCACGTTGCGCCCCCAACACTGCAAACAGTGGCCAGGGAGCGCAGGGTTAAGTATCTGTCACAGGGTGGACTGAGACACATTCAAAGGCCAGGCAGCTGAAAGTCAGCAGTTTCTTAAAGGGCTTCAAACGGAAATCCATTCACTTTAAGTAATGTCAACTGAAATTGTAAACATAGCGCAAACATGCCTAAGGGAACCTGTCTTCCCAGCTGGGCAAGTACTATCAGGCGTCCTTCTTGTCACACGATATTAGGTAAATACAGCAGGTATGTCTTTCACAGTCTGCCAGTAGGCAAGTTTAAAAATCAGTGCAGGATCCTGGCTTTGGCCTGGCCCGGCCCTGGCTGTCGCGGGGGTGTGGGGAGTGAAGCAGCCAATGGCAGCTCTCCATCACTCTGCCTTTCAAATAAGTAAATCTCAAATAAGTAAACAAATACCAACCCGAATATCAATTTCAGAATAGGACAATCAGTGGAACCTGAAGACGGATAAGTTACCATGAAAATAAGACATCAAATGTTAATAATGAGAAATCAAATGACGCTGTGCTACATTTCAAGGACTAAAACTTATTTGCTACTGACGGGAAAGGATGGACTAGTGGCTTCGACAAAACACGGAATGAGAATTTCTCCTCTGTATTCCTGCCCTAGCAACCTCAACACGTTTTCAAAGGAAAAAGGCCACTCAGCAACGTTTTTGGATGAGTGGTTCTCAAGTTTGGCCTCTGCAAGCATCACGTAGGGAAGTGTTAAAAATGGCCTGAAATCTCACTTCCACATGCTGATCCTGCGGGCAGGGAGGGAGGGACCTACGAAGTTCTGCAGGACAGGTGGCCCACAGATCAACCACCTCCAGTCTAGAAAACCTGAACAGGCCACACCAGGCCTTCCCTGTCCACATCAAACCAAACACCAAAAAAGGACCTTCTGAGTTGTTACTCCCCTCTCACAAATGCAACCGAACAAACTTAACAGGAAGTAAGAAAAACAGAGGTTCTAGCATCTTCCCACTCCACACCTCTGCTGGGTGGTCCCGGGCTCCCCTCTGCCCTGTCTCCAGGCATGCGTGCCCTGCGTCCGTTCAGTTTCCAATAGCATCCATGACCAACATTGGTCGCTGTAGCCATTTCACACGCAGGGACCGCACTGTGTGCTCATCCAGGCACCTACGCTGCTTCTCCAGCCACGCCCTCCAGCTGGCCACTTGCTCACCACTCAGGCAGGCTCCGGGGAATGTTTCCGTACAGGACACTGCCTGCTCTCTGACCTCTGGAAAGATCTGTGGCGGGCTTCAGGGCTGGGGAAAAGCACCTCATTGTTCTAATTTGCACCTCCTTGATGCCTGCCGAGATTAAACACTACTTAACGAGCGTCTTCCCTTTCCCCTAGGGATCGTCTTGTCCTCCATCCATCTACGAATGGGATCTTGGAATCGGCTGTCCCCGCCGCCCGCCTGTCCTCGGCCCAGCGTGGCCAAGGCTGTTACCTGACCGGGCCATGCACCACCCTGGCGCGGGGCGGGCCCCCCGCGCGCGCTCCCGTGGGCGCCCGCACACGGGTGCCACTGGGGAAGACGGTTCCTCCACCGCCCTACCAGGGGTGCTGTCATTAGAAAGCGAACAATGCCAGGCCACTACTACTCTCTCCCGTTTACGCGCAAGGAGCCGCACCTGCTACTCTCAAAGCAACAGAAGCGCAAACTCCCTTCACACTGTAAACCGAAGTGACCTGGGCAGAGACACGGGCCGCGGAACCCACCGTGAACTTTGGCTGTTGCCTTTCACGGGTCGTGAACCAGTAATCCGCTCGTGGGGGGGGGGGGGCGCGGAGGAGGCTTAAAGCAAAACCCAAAACCACGGCTGCCCGCCTCCAAACAAAAACATCGGCCCCGGCGGACGGGCCCCTCGGGGACGCGCGGTCCGTCCTCCGTCCCGGCCCGCTCTCAGGGCGCCCTTCAACGGCCAGGCGGGCGGGGACAGCGACACCCACGCCGGCGACCGCCCCGGAGCAAACTGAGGCCCGGCGCGCGCGGCCCAAGGTCACCCGCCCGGAGCCGGCGCTCACCTCAGCAGCGCCAGGAAGGCGGCGGGCTCCACGTCCGGCAGCTCGATCTCGGCCGACGTCGTGGCCATGCCGCCGTTGAACATGGCGTCGAAGACGGCGCTGCCGGCCGCCAGCACGAAGCGGTGGGCGGGGATGCGCTGCGGGCCCCCGGCGGCCGCGCCGCCGCGGCCCTTGCCCAGCACGAAGCGCACATCGCTCAGCAGCTCCGAGTTGAAGAGGAAGGCGAAGCGCTCCTTCAGCGACGCCTTGGTCGCCTGCCAGTTGTACAGCGGCTCCCGCTGCAGGGGGATCAGGGGCCCCAGAGGGGTCGGCGACGGCGGCGGCCCCGCGGCCCCCGGCTCCGCCTCAGACTCCGGGGCCTGATCCCCCGCGCCAGCCTGCCCGAGCGAGGCCATCCTCCAGCCGCGCGTCTCCCCGGGCTACGCCGAGAACGGCGGCCGTCCCGCCGCCATCGCCTAGGCCGCCCCCGGAGGCCGGCCCCGCCTCCCTGCCTTCCGGGAAAGGCGCTTCCGGAGGCCGCGCGCCGCCGCCGGCCCCGCCCCGCCCCGTGCGCGCTGCCCGCCCCGCCCCTCCCGTCCGCCCCGCCCCGCCCCCGCGCGCCCCGCCGGCCCCGCCCCGCGCGCGCGCCGCCGCCCGCCCCGCCCCGCCCGCGCGCCGCCGCCGGCCCCGCCCCGCCCCGTGCGCGCTGCCCGCCCCTCGCCGCCCGCCCCGCCCCGCCCCGCCCCGCCCGCGCGCCGCCGCCGGCCCCGCCCCGCCCCGTGCGCGCGCCGCCCGCCCCGCCCGCGCGCGCCGCCCGCCCCGCCCCTCCCCGCGCGCCGCCGCCGGCCCCGCCCCTCCCCGCGCGCCGCCGCTCGCCCCGCCCCGCCCGCGGTGGCTCCGGAGCGGACTCGGCTGGGGCGCGGGCTCGGCGCGGCTGGCGGCCGGGCGGGCCTGGGCGAGGCCCTGCGCTCCCGGGAGGTGGGGCTCCCGCAGGCTGCAGACGGCCAGGCCCAAGGTCACGGGCGCCAAGACCCCGGGAGCCGCCTTGTCCCCGGCTCCGTCCCCGGGACCGACCTCCGGGCCTCTCCCTCGAGGGTTTCTGGCCTGCGCGTGGGGACCGCTGGCAGGCATGGCCACGGGAGCATGGTGGGGAGTGGGCGCCCGGACTCCCCGCCGCCGCTGCAGAGGGCCGCTTCCTGTGGGAATCCCGGGAAGCTTGGAACCCGGGGGTCCTCTTCTGTCCAGGCCTGCTGGTCCCTCCCACTTCTCACTGCCCCCTGGTCCTGGGCTGCCTGGGCGCCTTGTCCCCTTGTCTCGTTGAAGAAGCCCCCTCTGCTGAGCCCTCTTCCCAGCACCTGCTCTGGGCTCTGAGCCTGAAGCAGAGTGGATGGGCGAGGCAGGGCCGCCGTGTCAGCCCTCCCAGGCAGTGTTTAAGTCTTAGAGGGTCAGCTTTGGGGCCAGGGGCCTTTCCTGCCTCCGTGTGGCCAGGCAGGCCCCGAGTCGAATCCGCTGGTAAAGGCAGAAAGTCAGCCGGTGCAAGCGGCTCACGGCATGCGGCGCCGGCACCCCGGGTTCTAGTCCCGGTTGGGGCGACGGATTCTGTCCCGGTTGCCCCTCTTCCAGGCCAGCTCTCTGCTGTGGCTGGGAGTGCAGTGGAGGATGGCCCAAGTGCTTGGGCCCTGCACCCCATGGGAGACCAGGAGAAGCACCTGGCTCCTGGCTTCAGATCAGCTAGATGCGCCGGCCGCAGCGGCCATTGGAGGGTGAACCAACGGAAAAGGAAGACCTTTCTCTCTGTCTCTCTCTCTCTCACTGTCCACTCTGCCTGTCAAAAAAAAAAAAGGCAGAAAGTAGGAAACCCCGGACATGGTTCTTGACCCAGCAGATGTAGGTGGGAACACCTGTTCGTTGTAGGGAAATGCTTTGAAAGGTCAAGTACCCCTAGAAAGAAATTCATGAATCCACAGTGACCCCCAAAACAGGAAGAGAGGAAGGAGGAAGAATTATGGAAATAGAAAATCCTCCATTCTGTTATCCTCGATACAATGATTTGTTTGGGTTTTTCAATCAATGGGTAATAAAGCCACAGAAAGGTTTCTAGGGGAACAGATGGGTCAATCTCAGAGGACTGGTCGGTCTCAGGAGTCATAACTCCTTTACAGTGGAGAGAATTGGTAGTCTCGGCTTTAACCAAGTTTCCGAGCTCAGCATAGCGACCCTGGGACATCACGTGCCTTCTGAAGTGAGGCCAAGTTCACACATCACCGCATAGTCTTCTCGCAACAAATGTGCAACCTAGAATCTAACCGCAAGTCACACAGAAACAACTAGGCAAACCCACATTGTGCAGTGAGCTCTCTCTTCCCCTAACCCTGCACTGCTCAAGCTGAACACAACCAGTAACAATATGTGAACCTGCTTGGAGCCTAGAATGGGAAAATACCAGCTCTGAAATACATGTTTTGTCATTTTCAGTATGTAAGTCTTGTGCTCGTTAAATTCATTCCTAAGTATTGAATTTTTCAGGCTATTGTAAATAAAATTGTTTTCTTAATTTCATTTTGAACGAAATATGTGAGGTTCACGCCACCTTTCTCCCTGAGGGTATTTTCTGACTTGTTGCTTATTTCCCAAGCAGACAGAGCTAAGGAAAACAGAGCATGAGGCTGCCAAAGAGGCAAAGAACAGAATCCAAAAATCCACACACAAATCCACTTCATGCCATTGGATAACTTCTAAGGTACATGTATACAGGTAAGTAGAAATACCAGCAGAGAAAGGCTCTGTGTACTGCACATAAAGTCTGGAGCTACAATGAGTTCAGCAAGATTGCAAGAAGCAGGATCAATATACAAAAATCAATTGAATTTCTACAGGCTAGCAATGAACCATCTCAACTGAAATTCAGAAAGTGATTTTATTTACAATATAATGGCATCAAAAAGTAAATTCTCAGGGAATAAATTTAGCCGAGTATATGACTTATACATGAAAAATGACAGAGCTTTATTATTTATATTCATTTTATTTAAAAGGCACGGAGACAGAGATAGATAGAGATCTCGTATTTGCTGGTTCACACCCCAGATGCCTGCAACTACTGAGGCTGAGCCAACCTGAAGCCTGGAGCCGGGAACTCAACCCAAGTCTCCTGCATGGGTGGGCAAGGACCCAAGTACGTAAGCCATCATCACCCAGAGTGAGAATGAGCAGGAAGCAGAGTGGAGACTCGTACCCAGGTCCTCTGATATGGAATGAGGGGATCCCAAGTAATGTCTTTAACTGTTGCACCAAACTCTCACCTCCAAAAATGTTGTTGAAAGACATTAAAGAAAATGTAAATAAATGAGAAGGCTACATTCATTGGTCAGAAGAGTCAATATCTTGACATGGAAGTGTCCTCCAAATTAATCTACAGATCCAGTACAAGCATCAGAATCCCAGCTGGCCTTTTGCAGAAATTTAAAAAATGATCCTAAAATTAATACGGACATACAAAGGGCCTCAAGTAGATAAAACAATCCTTAAAAAGAACAGGGGCCGGCGCCGTGGCTAACTTGGTTAATCCTCTGCCTGCGGCGCCAGCATCCCATGTGGGTGCCAGTTCTAGTCCAGGTTGCTCCTCTTCCAGGCCAGCTCTCTGCTGGGGCCCGGGAAGGCAGTGGAGGATGGCCCAAGTGCTTGGGCCCTGCACCCACATGGGTGACCAGGAAGAAGCACCTGGCTCCTGGCTTCAGATCAGTGTAGCGCCGGCTGTAGTGGCCATTTGGGAGGTGAACCAACGGAAGGAAGACCTCTCTCTCTCTTTCTCTCACTGTCTAACTCTATCTGTCAAATAAAAAAAGAGGGAGAGAGAGAGAGAGAGAGAGAGAGATAGCATTAATGCATAAAAAAAAGAACAAAAAAGTTGGAGAGCTTATAGTTTCTGATTTCAAAGTATACTACAACGCTACAGTAATCAAGACAGTATTTATGGCTGTAAGGATAGACATAGATCAATGCGATAGAATTGAGGGCCCAGAAATAAACCCAAACATCTCTGGTCAACTGAATTTGTGCAAGATTGCCAAGACCATCCAGTGAGGGAAGGGTCATGATGGTACTGGGACAACTGGGTGGCTGCACGCTGAAGTGTGTAAGTGGCCCCCTACCCCCCCACATGTGGAAGTTAACTCCAAATGGACCATACACCTAAGTGTAAGAGCTGAAAGTCTGAAACACACTCATGATGCGTATATAAATACATACACACCTAAATATAATTTTAATAGAAATGGTGTCGTATACTGTCCCCCAACTTGCTTTTTTCCTACTTAATATATTGTGAACATCCTTCCCCGTGAAGCAATTTTGGAGTAGAAGGCTACTAAATAAACTGTTGAGAGCTTAGATGGTAAACTTCTAAATTCATATTTTAAAATTAGCTTAACTCTGATAATACAACTCCCAAGACAACACAGAAAAGGCTGGGTGTTTGGCATCGTAGTTAAAGTGATAGCTGAGATGCCCACAACCCTTACGGGAGTGCCTGCGATCGAATGCCACCTGCACTTCCAGTTCCAGCTCCCTGCTAATGTGCACCCCAGGAGGCAGCAGGCACAAGTAGCTGGGTGCCCGCCACCCACGTGGGAGACCTAGATTGCATTTCAGGCTCCTGGCCAACCCCAGCTATTGTGGACATCCAGGGAGGGAGTGAACCAGCAAATGGGAGATCTCTGTCCATCTGTCTGTCTCTATCTCGTTGCCTCTCAGAAATATAAATAAAGAGATAAATTTAAAAAAATTGTTCACAGGGGGCATGATGGGTAAAGCCACTCCTACAATCCCAGCATTTCCAGTATGGGCATCGGTTTGTGTCTCAGCTGCTCCACTTCTGATCCAGTTCCCTGTTTTTGGCCTGGGAAAGCAGCAGAAGATGGCCCAAGTACTTGGGCCCCTGCTGCCCATGTGGGAGACCCAGAAGAAGCTCCTGGCTCCTGGCTTTGGCTTGGCTCAGCCCCAGCTGTTGCAGCCATCTGGGGAATGAACTAGCAGATGGAAGATCTCTCTGTCTCTCTCTTGTTGTAACTCTGACTTTCAAATAAATAAATCTTAAAAACAAACAAACAAACAATAATTTAGGCTGACGCCGTGGCTTAACAGGCTAATCCTCTGCCTTGCGGCGCCAGCACACCGGGTTCTAGTCCCAGCTGGGGCACCGGATTCTATCCCGGTTGCCCCTCTTCCAGGCCAGCTCTCTGCTATGGCCCGGGAAGGCAGTGGAGGATGGCCCAAGTCCTTGGGCCCTGCACCCGCATGGGAGACCAGGAGAAGCACCTGACTCCTGGCTTCGGATCAGCGAGATGCGCCGGCTGCAGTGGCCATTGGAGGGTGAACCAACGGCAAAAAGGAAGACCTTTCTCTCTGTCTCTCTCTCACTATCCACTCTGCCTGTCAAAAAAAAAACCAACCAACCAAACAAACAAAAAAAAAAAACACACAGTAATTTAAAAAAATAGCTCACAGAAAGCGAACTATCAGCTAATCTCATATATGAATATAATGTGAAAAACTCAAAGTAACAGCAAGTTGCATTCAGCGCTAACTAAAAGCACAGTTAACCACAGCTAAGTCAAAGCTATTTAAGGGACCAGCGTTGTGTCACAGTGGGCTAATGCCACTGGTGATGCCAGCATCAACCTCAGGGTGTGGGTTGGAGTCTCGGCTGCTCTGCTTCCAACTGAGCTTCCTGCTGACTGCCTGGGAAGGCAGCAGAGGATGACCAAGTACTTGGGCCTCTACCATCCACATGGGAGACCCAGATGGAGGTTCAGGCTTGGGGTTTTGGCTTGGCCAAAGTTAGCTGCTGCAGCCATTTGGGGAGTGAACCAGCAGATGGAAGATCTCTCTGTCTCTCTTCCCATCTCCCTCTATCACTCTGCCTTTCAAATAAATAATTCTTTATAAAAATCTATTTAAATAATTAAATCAGTTTAATCGATTAACTTAATTGTACCTCAGTATAAAGAATGGTATTATCAACTGTCACTTCAAATATAGGCAACTTGATTCAGATATTAAAAAGATTTTCATTATGAAGACCTAATAGTTCATCACTTGGGAATCTAGTCTCAAAAACTGTGTCACGTATTTGTGGAATGACTACATGGGTATCATTGCAGCTTGACTTGTGATAATAAAACACTGGAATGGTTAAAGTATGGTATATTCATACAATGGAGCATTATACAGTATGACAAGAATGAAGGCATACTATATGTATTGATATGGAAAGTTCTTCCATTTACATTGCCCAGTGAAAAAGGAAGATTTTTTTAAAAGCTGAGATAATACAAAACTCAACTGAGCATATTTATAGAGTATCTGGGTCAGCACTTGGTAACTGTGTGACAATGTATTAACCAACTGTTGGCCTCCACTTCTCTTTATTTCAATTTGCTTGTCTATAAATGTATTGTTTTTTTAATAATAATAATAAGAGCGATATCATAAAGTGACAAGTGAGTCTAGGTTTCTTGAAAACTAGGGTATATGGTCCTTTTAAAAATTTATTTATTTTGGCTGGCACCGTGGTGCAGTGGGTTAATCCTCCGCCTAGAGCGACGGCATCCCATATGGGCACTGGTTCTAGTTCCAGCTGCTCCTCTTCCGAGCCAGCTCTCTGCTGTGGCCTGGGAAAGCAGTGGAGGATGGCCCAAGTCCTTGGGCCCCTGCACCCGCATGGGAGACCTGGAAGAAGCTCCTAGCTGTGGCCATTGTGGCCATCTGGGAAGTGAACAAATGGAGGGAAGACCTTTCTCTCTGTCTCTCCCTCTCACTGTCTGTAACTCTACCTCTCAAATAAATAAATAAAATCTTTTAAAAAATTATTTATTTATTTCCTTTTATTTGAAATGCAGAGAGAGACAGCCAGGGAGAGAGAGATCCTTCCTCCACTGGTTCACTCCCCAAATGCCTACAACATCTAGGACTGGGCCACGCCTAAGCCAGGAGCCTGGAACTCAGTCTAGATCTCTCGTGCAAGTGCGAGGGATTCAAGTACTCGAGCTGTCTCCGCTGGACTGGGAGCAGAGGAGCCTGGACTCAAACCAGGAACTCTGATATTGGGATGTGGTTGTCCCAAATGGTGTCTCAACCCCTGTACCAAACGCCCAACCTGGTTATAGGCTCTTCATCACACTTATCTTTCCAAGTTTTGTGCATGTTTGAAGTGATTAGAAAAAATAGAAGAGAGCTTATAAGGTAGAAAAAATAAACATAACAAATGGCACATTCTAAAAAGCTGACAAATACCACAAACAGCCTACATTCAAAGGAAAACAAACTTCTTTTCTTGTTAAGGAACTACCTCAAACATTTTTATAACACTTCTCTTTTTTTAAGAGATTTATTTACTTATTTTGGAAGTAGGAGTTACAGAGAGAGAGGAAGAGACAGAGAGAGCTTCCAGCTGCTTGTTCACTCCTTGGATGGCCAAAAACAGTTAATGCTGTGCCAGACGGAAGCCAGGAGCCAGGAGCTTCATCTGGGTCTCCTGGGGGGGTGGGGCAGGGGCCCAAACTCTGTGCCATCTTTCACTACTTCATCAGGCCATTAGCAGGGAGCTGGATCAGAAGTGAAGCAGCTGGGACACGAACTGGTCCCCTATGGGACACCGATGTTGCAGGTGGCAGCTTAACCCACTGTGCCACAATGCCGGCCCCTCTAATACTTTTTCCTGTGCAGTTTGGGCTTCGTGTTTTTTTTTCCCTCCCTCCCACCCTTCCTCCTTCCTTCTCTTCCTTCCTAAGATTGATTGATTTGAAAGAGTAACAGAGAGAGATGGAGAGAGACAGGGAGAGACAGAGAGAGAATCTTCCATCTGCTGGCTCACTCCCCAAATGCTTGCAAAAGCCAGGGCTGGGCCAGGCAGAAACCAGGAGCTTGGGAATCTGCATAGATGGCAGGAGACAAAGCACTTGGGCATTCTGCTGCCTTCCCAGGCACGTTAGCCTGGAGCTGGATTGAAAGCGGAGCAGCCGAGACTTGAACTACTGCCTTGATATAGGATGCCAGCGTCATAAACAGAAACTTCCCCCTCTGTGCCACAGTGCTGTCCCCTGGCTTCTTTCCTGTTTTTTTTTTTTTATATGAAAATGATTTTGCAATATTGTTTTCTAGAGAGAAAACAGAAATGTATTTCATGTTTTTCTTCCAGCACAGCCAAAAACTTTGTCGTCGGTTGTTTATAGAAGTTTCTTCAGCTTCAGCATTGTTGCACATTTTCAGAATTGCTCAGAAGTCTGGGAAAGCCTCCTGGTGTTTCTTCTGTGTGTGAGCTGTAACCAACATTTACAGTACAGCTAGAGTTTGTGCCCTATGGATGCAGGCATCTGAACAATTCAGTTGCGTGTGAGTCCTATCACAAAAGGGTATGATTATCTGGCATTGTAATCAATGAATTATTGAGACTATTCCTGGGGTGGACATTTGACATAGAGGTTAAGATGCCCATGTCTCTGGGCCTGCACTGTGGCTCACTTGGCTAATCCTCTGCCTGTGGTGCCGGCATCCCATAGGCGTCAGGTTCTAGTCCCGGTTGCCCCTCTTCCAGTCCAGCTCTCTGCTGTGGCCCGGGAAGGCAGTGGAGGATGGCCCAAGTGCTTGGGTCCCTGTGCCCGCATGGGAGACCAGGAGGAAGCACCTGGGTCCTGGCTTCGGATCAGCGCAGCGCCAGCCGTACTGGCCATTTTGGGGGGTGAACCAACGGCAAAGGGAGACCTTTCTCTCTGTCTCTCTCTCTCACTGTCTAACTCTACCTGTCAAAAAAAAAAAAAAAAAAAAGGTCATGTCTTATGGGCTGGCACTGGGGTGTAGCGGGTTAAAACCCTGGCCTGAAGCGCTAGCATCCCATATGGACGCCAGTTCTAGTCCTGGCTGCTCCTCTTGCAATCCAGCTCTCTGCTATGACCTGAGAAAGCAGTAGAAGATGGCCTAAGGACTTGGGCCCCTGCACCTGTGTGAGAGACCCAGAGGAAGCTCCTGGCTCCTGGCTTTGGTTTGGTCCATCTCCGGCTGTTGTGGCCATTTTGGGAGTGAACCAGCAGATGGAAGACCTCTCTCTCTGTCACTACCTCTCTCTGTAACTCTGTCTTTCAAATAAATAAAATAAATCTTTAAAAAAAAAATATGTCCACATCCCATATGGAGTAACTAGCTCCAGCTTCCTGCCAATGCAGACCCTAAGAGGCAGCAGGTCAAGTAACTGAGTCCTTAGCCCCCACCAGGGAGACCTGGATGGAGTACCTGGCTCCTGGGCTTTTGGGACACGAACCAGCGAATGGGAGCTCTCCCTGTCTCTCAAGTTAAAAACAGATTTTGAGAAAAGAATATTCCTAATGGAGAGAAGACATCTTTTTCTGACTGTTAATGAGAACCAGATCCTCTGTTTATAAATTTACATTCTGATGGACTGGAAGAATGTTCCGCAGACTAGCTTCCGGTGCTATATACCTTTTTAACCTTGTTTTTCCCCACTGCTGACACACGTCTGGGGCTGGTCCCCTGAGTCCGTCAGCACTGTTGTAAGAGTTCTGGCCCCGTACCTTTGTGTCTTGATGCCGGCTGTCGGCACAGTAAGAGATAGGAATATTCTGGAAGCGCCTCCAACAATGTCATCCAGCACACGTGCCTGCTAACCACATAGTGATACCCTGTAAACCTCACTCACTCTGTCCCTGGCTCAGCTCTTCCCTGTTGCCAGAGAAGTCACACCGATGACACGAGGGAATTGGGACGGGTGGTTTGCCAGAAGCCGCCGCCTTAACCGACGACTGTTAAAAACACCTTATTTTGTGAACCTCAGAAAGGTGTGACAGTAGTGTGTATAGAGTGCTGGCGCCCTCCCAGGGTCGTAGAAGAGGCCTGAGCAGGTCAGTCTGTGGGGGCACAGCGCTGATGTGAGGACTGACTGGCGTAGCTCCCAGAAAGCACTTAGGCCAAGAGGTGCCCCACAGATGTTACCAATCATGTACCACTGATACAGGGACAGATAGACAGGTACCCGCAGAAGACCAGGAAGTCTAGGAACACACCCCATGACAGACAGACAGACAGGTCGTGAAGATAATGTCTCACACTCATCAGTAAGATATGGAGCTCTTCAGCAGAGATACTGGTATAACACTATCTCAATGTATTGGAGGTAGATTATATTTCATTATAATAGTATAATATATAGTAAATATATATATACAGTAAATATATATAATTATATATATTCTATATATTTTATATATAAATAATATATTTATATATAAATAATATATTTATATATAATATTATGTATAATATTATATATAATAATTATATTCATTCCTTACACCAAAATATAAGCCTGAAAGAATAAAGCTATCTATTGAAGAAGATGGTGAAAAAAATAATAAGAAACTAGAATAGAACCAGAATAAAACATGGGTGAAAAGCACCTGGTTTTGAAGTAGGGAATTTTCTAAATACAACACCAAACTAAATCCATAAAATAAAAATAATGGTTAAAGTTCTGTCCATCTAAAAATAAAGCATAGTAAAATTCAAAGTAAACAGACTGGGAAGAATGTTTGCATGATTTATAACAAATGATATCCTTGCTATATAAAGAGCTTTTACAAATCAATAAGACAGAACCACCCAACCTCTCCCCTCTCCTCGGATGGACAAGGGACACAAGCAGAATGTATTGAAGTATAACTGTTCTGAAGAGTGACTCAGAAATGCGTGTCCACAGTTCTTGCTTTAAAAGCAGGAATTTTCACGTGCCAACAACACGTGACATGGGGGAGACACCCCAGGGAGCAGTTCAGCAGATCAACAAAGTGGTGCAATCACTTTTACTGTTGCCTGCTGCCGGCCAAAGAGAAAGACCTCGGTGTTTTGGTAAAATGCTGTTGTTACATAATGAGGTGTAGTTGGCCTGTGACTAGCTACTTGAAATATGTTTCTTACCGTGGAGAATTACATATATTTTACAGGGGTATGCTTTTATTTAAAAAAAAAAAAAAAAGGCTGCATGTGTTCCCCATTTAGCCTGTAGCTTTATCTCCATTTTCCAAATTCCAGCATGCGGAGAGCCGTGTGTGGAGCTCGTGGGCTTCCTGTTTTGAGACCCAGATAAACTCTGCTGAGGAATGGGGATACAGAGGGAGTGAGATGTTCCAGCTAAAGACACGGATGGGCTGATAAACCTGAGACTTAGGAGCTGCAGTTACTTTTTTTTGTTCTCTCTGGCATCTCTCCCCATCCTCCGAGAGTGCCTCGGGCTTAGATAGTGAAACGATCCATCGCCAGTGTCATTTTGTGCTTAAGTTCCCAAACAGGAATTTTTGTATGTTCTCCCATATTGTAACATGAAATCCTCTCTCCCCGTACCAACTTGTGAAAAGAGCAGGTTATATATATATATATATATATATATAAAGATTTATTTATTTGTTTGAAAGTCAGAGTTACAAAGAGAGAAAAAACAGAGAGAGTGATCTTCCACCTGCTGGTTTACTCCCCCTAGATGGCTGCAATGGTTTTGGCTAGGCCAGGTCGAAGCCAGGGGCCAGGAGCTTCATCCGAATCTCCCACGTGCGTAGCAGGGGTCCATGTATTTGGGCCATCTTGTGATGCCTTTCCAAGGCCATTAGCAGGGAGCTGGATAGGAAACGGAGCAGCCGGGACACAAATAGGAGCCCATATGGGATGCCGGTGTCGCAGGCAGTGGCTTTTCCCACCATGCCATGATGCTGGCCCTAAGAAAGAGGTGTTTTTTTTTTTTTTAAGGTAAAATATTGTGAGATTTGAGTACATTAAAAATATATTTTATCCACTTGAAAGGCAGAGTGGCAGAGACAGAGAAAGCTCTTCCATCTGCTGGTTCACTCCCTAAATGCCCACAACAGCCAGGGCTGCGTCAAGCCAAAGCCAGGAGTCTAGAACTCCATGCAGGTCTCCCAAGTGGATGGCAAGGGCCACTTGGGCCGTCATCTTCCACCACCCAGGGCGTTCATCAGCGGGAAGCTGGATCAGAAGTGGAGAATCTGCCCTGAGATACAGGATGTGGGCATCTCGAGCGCAGCTTAACCCGCTGTACCGCAAGATGGTAAGAATTTTGCATTAACTCCCTGCTAAGCATTGGCCAGGACACTAGGCGTGTCTACGCCATAAGTTCAACGGATCTCCCCCGACTGCCTCTGGAATGCTCCCAGGCAAGTTCCATTTGACTAAATGCAATGGAATTCGGTTTAACGCTCACTGCCCGGCACCGGCAGTGCGATCACAAAGAGGAGCAGGACACAGCACTGGCCCGGGGAAGCTTCTGATTTAGGAGGAGGAGGAAGCCCTGTGCACCTGGAAATAAAACGCCGTTCGCTGTCTTACCCGTACCGATCCTGGATTTCTTCCCGGAGCAGCAGCACAGGCAGGGTGCCATGTGCTCGCCTAAATCCAGCTTGCTCGTGGAGCTCTTCTCTCTGCGCTCGTCACAGCTTTCTGGAACACAGCCCAGGAAAGTAATATATGTCACCATGTGCGCTGGTTTATAATTAGAACAAACAGGAGCACTTCGCAGAGAAAGACCCATCGGCAAGAAAGGTGTTTCGTGAAACCCCAGGAAAGGCAATCCAGAAGAGAGGAGGAGGAACAGCTCTAGTTTGGAAAATAATGCAACAAGCAAGAGAGAAAAGACATGTAAAAAGCATCAGAGGCTATTACGATGCCCTTAGGATTTTGATATTTCAGGGCGTGTGTAAAAATACAGCCCTATTGGGTTACTCTCTCTCTGAAAGGATGAGTATTGTAAGTATAAATAGAAGCCATGGTCAAGAAGCCCAGTGCAGAAAACGGCTCCCAGATCCGACAGAGACTCCTAACCTTGGGCAGACCTCAAGGACACCTGCCACCCAGTTTGAACCCCAGGGAAGGTAGTGGTAAAGTGAGAAGGGCCCAAGATCGTCCTTCCTACCTGAGAGCACTTCAAAAAGATGACAGAACCGGGCCAGTGACCTCGACATCCAGTATTGGAGCACTGGTTCTTGTCCTGGCTGCCCCAGTTCCAATTCAGCTCCCTATTAATATGCCTGGGAAGGCAGCAGAAGGTGGTCCAACTACTTGGGCCCCTGCCACCCATGAGGGAGATCTGGATGGATTTCCTGGCTTCTGACTCTGTGGCTGGGTCCAGGCTTGTCTGTTGCAGGCATTTGGGGAATGAACCAGAGAATGGAGGATCTCCCCCCCCATCCAGTGTGTGTGTGTGTGTGTGTGTGTTACTCTGCCTTTGAAATAAATCTTTAAAAATGAAGTTTGTAGGAAAAAGGAATTAACAAATGCATTGGGGTAAGTGTTTACTCTAGTGGTTAAAACACCAGTTAAGACACCCACATTCCAGACCTCAGGACCTGGATTTGATGCTTGCCTCCCATCCTGACTCCAGCTTCCTGCCAGTCTGTACCTTGGGAAGTAGCAGGTGATGTCAAGTAGTGGGATCCCTGCCACCTACCTAGGAGACCCAGATTGAATGTCCCAGGTCGTGGCTCCAGCCAAGCCCCTGCTGTTGCAGCCATTTGAAGAGTGAACCAACAGGTGGGAGTTCTGTTTATCTTTCTCTGTCTCTCAAATAAATAATTTTTAAAAGATTTTATTTATTTGAAAGGTAGAGCTACAGACAAAGAGAGAGAGAGACAGAGAGAGAGGTCTTCCAACTGCTGATTCACTCCCCAAATGGCTGCAACAGCCAGAGCTGGGCTGATCCAAAGCCAGGAGCCAGGAGCTTCTTCCAGGTCCCCCACGTGGATACAGGGACCCAGTAACTTGACCCATCCTCCATTGCCTTCCCAGGCCATCAGCAAGGAACCTGGATGGGAAGTGGAGCAACCAGCACCCATATGGGACGCTGACACCACAGGCAGAGGCCCAACCTACTATGCCACAGCACTGGCTCCCTTTGTATGTCTTAAAGCAGCTCCAACCATTTAAACTTCAGCATGACACCACTAATGCATGGTAGAGCCCCACTGTAAGAGCTCTGAGCCCACGGGGGTCATTTTCTCCCCACACCTGACCTTTTCCCAGCTACCAGAAAGATGGGGTTCACCTAAGGCCTGAAAACCAATACTCCTGCCCTTTCTGGGCGGGGTAGGGGAGGAGTTAAAAGCAGACCTGCGTGGACAGGTGTTGTGGCCCAGTGGTTTCTGCTTTGGGGCTCCTGCGTCCCACATCCCATACTCCGCTTCTGACCCAGCTTCCTGTGAGGCAGCAGTGACGGCTCAAGTCTTTGGTTTCCTGTCTCTGTCCAACACACAGCCGGAGCTGCGCCGATCCGAAGCCAGGAGCCAGGAGTTTCTTCTGGGTCTCCTACACGGATGCAAGGGCCCATGGACTTGGACCATCTTCCACTGCTTTCCCAGGCCCTTGCAGAGAGCTGGACTGGAAATGGAGCAGCCAGGTTTTGAACCAGTGCCCATATAGGATGCCGGCGCTTCAGGCCAGGGCTTTAACCTGCTGCGCCACAGCTCCAGCCCCTGCTGGGTTTAAATTGCAGTGCCACCCTTCGTGAGAGGTGTGCGCTTGGGGAAACCTCTCTCTGCCTCAGTTTCCTTACCTGTAACATGGAGATTATGACATCCACATTACAGAGTTGTGAAGGTGAAATAAGACCATATTACGAAACCCCGGCAATAAAGGATGAGCTATTATCTATAAGCATTTTAAAAAAAAGTAACAGGTGTATATAACTCTAAGCAAATTAGGAAGCAAACACATTGAATTCCAAGGACTTTGCAGACCTGGGTGTGTATTTGTGTGACTGTGTCTGCAGATGGTGGCGCTGCTGAGAAGGTAGCCTTTGGCCATGAACCTCACCTCGCCCCTCCTTTACCCTCAAGCCTGTAGAGGTCACCCTGCTGCATCTGGGCTGGGCTTGGTCCCCAGAGATGTCCAGGCAGTCCTGGTCTGGATTCTCTTATTCGTGTGTTTTCTTGTTCTTGATTTAGTTTGAGAGGCAAAGAGGCAGAGATAGATGGAGAGACAGCAAGACACAGATTTATATTCTGAATGTTTCCTTAGTCAAATTTGTTCCCTTGATTAATTTTCTACCATGTCGGTTTCAATTTCCACTTCTTTTCAATTTCTTTCCTTTTATTTTTAATTTGAGAGGGAGAGATGAAGAGGGGAGGGAGAGGGAGAAGGAGAGGGAGAAAGAGAAGGGGGGAGGGAGGGAGAGAGAGAGAGATCTCCTTTGGTTCACTCCCCAAATGCCTTCAATGGCCAGGGCTGGACCAGGGCTGGACCAGGGCTGGACCAGGGCTGGAGCCAGGAGCCAACAATGCAGTCCAGCTTTCCCGTGTGGGTGTCAGGAACCCAACCACTTGAGCCACCACTGCTGCCTCCCAGGGTCTGCATCAGCAGGAAGGTTTAGATAAGCGGGACCAGAGCCAGTATCAGACTCAGGCACTCTGATGGGGAGCATGGGCGTCTTCACTGGCTCCTTCAGCTGAGGCTAAACGCCCACCCCCTGGTGGTTGTTTGTTCCAATGATGACTTTAATACATTACTTACAATAAAAATTTTTAAATCTTGGCCTGTTATTCTTTGGCATAAATCTTATCTATTTTATGAATGCTAGACCTCAGATGACACAGGAATTTCATTTCTATTCTAAATGGGAAAGGCTTTTTAAAAATGTGTCTATGGCCTGCGCCGTGGCTCACTAGGCTAATCCTCCACCTTGCGGCGCCGGCACACCAGGTTCTAGTCCCGGTCGGGGCGCCAGATTCTTTCCCGGTTGCCCCTCTTCCAGGCCAGCTCTCTGCTGTGGCCCGGGAAGGCAGTGGAGGATGGCCCAAGTGCTTGGGCCCTGTACCCCATGGGAGACTAGGAGAAGCACCCGGCTCCTGGCTTCAGATCAGCGCGGTACACCCGCCGCAGTGGCCATTGGGGGGTGAACCAACGGAAAAGGAAGACCTTTCTCTCTGTCTCTCTCTCTCACTGTCCACTCTGCCTGTCAAAAAAAAAATGTGTCTATGTTCATTTTATTTGAAAAGCAGAGAGAGAAAGAAAGAGAAACAGATAAAGAGAGATCTTCCATCTACCGTGATGCTCCCTAACTGCCTGCAACATCCGGGGCTGAGCCAGGGCAGAGCCAGGAGCCTGGGACTCCACTGGGTCTCCCAAGTGGGTGGCAGGTACCCAAGCACTTGAGCCATCCTCTGCCACCTCCCAGGGTGTGCGTTGGTGGGAAGCTGGATCAGCAGAGGTGGGACGTGAGTCCAGCACTCCCACACCAGATACTGGTGTCTCAAGTAGTGATGTCACTGGCCCCTCCCCCCAAAAATGTGAAGGACTTTAAAAGAATCTTGTAGGAAAACACACTGGAGTAGGCAAAAATTTTGTATTAAAGGAAATAAAAAGCTTTAGCCATAAAAGAAAAATCAATACACTGGACTGTATCAAAACAAAGTACCTCTGTTTATCAAGACACCAATTAAGGGGAGAAAAAGGCAAATCATAGATTAGGAAAAAATAGTTGCAATATATACAAGGTTCGTGGAACATGTGTATTTAGGGACCTGCATTGTGGCACAGCAGGTTAAGCTGCTGCTTGCAACACTGGCCTCCCATATCAGAGCACCAGTTAGTCCTGGCTGCTCCACTTCCGATCCAGCTCCCTGCTAATGCTTCCGGGAAAGCAGCAGCAGAAGGCCCAAGTGTCAGGGTCCCTGTCACCCATGTGGGAGACCCAGGTGGAGTGCAGGGCTTCTGGCTTCATCAGTCTGGACTAGCCCTGGCCATTGCAGCCATTTGGGAAGTGAATCAGTAGATGCAAAATCTCTTTCTATCTGAATCTCCCCTTCTCTTTCTGTCACTCTGCCTCTAAAATAAATAAAAGGTATCTTAAAGAAAATAAGATAGGGGCCAGTGTTGTGGCCTAGTATATAAAGCCACCACCTACAACATCAGAATCCCTTATAGTCACCAGTTCGTGTCCTGGCTGCTCCACTTCCGATCCAGCTCCCGGATAATGGCCTGGGAGAAGCAGCAGCAGATGACCCAAGTGTTTGGGCCCCTGGTACCCACGTGGGAGTCCCAGATGAAGCTCCAGCTTCCTGGCTTTGGCCTGGCCCACCACTGGCTGTTAATTCTGAAAATTCTGGTAAATTCTGAAAAAACAAACAAACAAACAAACAAAAAAACACATGAATTTTAAAGTTCTTTTTCACCAAGGAAAATTATTTTTACTTTTTTTTTTTGTCATGAACTTTTGGTAAAACTCATCAAAGAAAGGAAGCCAAGCAAATGGAATCTGAACAAGAGATTTTCACTTCATGAAAGAAGCTATGAAAGTGGCCAAAAAGCACACGGAAAGATGTTCAACACAATGAGTGGTGAAAGAAATGCAAACCTGGACCACAGCGAGATCACGATGCTGGAACCGCTAAAAATGAAGGTGTGGACAAACCTGTAGAACAGTCAGAACCTCACACACTCCCTGTGGGGTAGATTACTGCAACCGCTTTGGGAGACTGTCACCCTCACGTAAAAATGAACACACACATAATCTGTGACCCGGTCATTCCAGTAACAGAGAAATGTGCCTGTGTTCACCAAAATCATGACCAAGCAGGTTCATAGGAGCACTGTTGGTAATAACCAAAAATTAGAAACTACTGAGGTGTTCATCTCCAGTAGGCTAGGAATAGAAATCATGGCATAGTTGCACAATGGGAAGGAAAATGAACTGATACCTACAGCAGCATAGACGGATCTTACAAAGATGATATTGAGAAAACGGAGCCAGACCCAGAAGGATACGTGCTGTGTCATCCCATACACGTGAAGTCCCGCATAGAGGAGCGGATTTGTGGTGTTGGAAGCCCGGGTGTGGAGATGACAGGGGCGGGCTTCTGGGCACTGTGAATGTTCTGCTTCTAGGTCTAGGTACTGCTGCACAGGTGACTCCTGGTGTGGAACACCCCTTACCCCTTTGCTTTCAAAGGCCACCCCCTTCTGAAAATTCACTGAATTTAGGATTGGTGCCTCTTTCTCTGCATATTGGGCTTCAACAGTTTCCAAAACAAAGTTGGAAATTTGTTCTCCAGTTTCTGCATTTCTTTTTCTATCAAATTATTTTAAAAGGATTATTTTATTTGAAAGAGTCATACAGAGAGACAGGAGAGAGAGAGAGAGAGAGAGAGAGAGAGAGAGAGAGAGAGAGAGAGAGAGAATCTTTCATCCGTTGGTTCACTCCCCAAATGGTTGCACTGGCTGGGGCTGGCCCAGATCAAAGCCAGGAGCCAGGAGCTTATTCCAGGTCTCCTATGTGGGTGCAGGGGCCCAAACACTTGGGCCATCTTCTGCCGCTTTCCCAGGTGCATTAGCAGGGAGCTGGGTAAGACATGGAGCAGCCAATACTTGGACCAATGCCCATGTGCAATGCCGGCATTGCAGATGACAGATTAACCTATGGAGCCATAGCACTGGCCTCTATTACAATCTTTTAAAAATTTATTTTAAAGGCAGAGAGAAGAGAAGAGAGAGGAGAGAGCAAAGACAGAGTGATCTAATCTATTATTTCACTACCCAGATGTCTGCAAAAGCTGTGGCTGAGCCAGGCTGAAGCCAGAATCCAGGAACTCCATCCAGGTCTCCCCCCGGAGTGAGTGGCAGGGACCCCAGTACTTGAGCCATCACCTGCTGTCTCCCAGGGTGCGCATCAGCCAAAAGCTTGGCTCCGAAGTGGAACTTGGACTTGAACCCAAGCACCCCGTGGGGGTCCCAGGCGGGGTCTTCACCACTGTGCCAGATGCCAGCCCCTCTTGCATTTCTTCAGAAGGATTTAGTCCATAGGTTTTTCTTGAGCTCATTCTGCCTTTGCGGTCACTGTCCATAGGTTACTGTTTGCCTATTTGAGCAGTAGTAGTGAGACTTTTGCACGTAAGAAACCACTGTGTTTTATTTACTTCCTGATGCTCCTTTGTGGCCTTCCTTCTCAAAGATAGGAAGGCTTTCTTCCTGGGGCAGGAAGGAGTGGAGTAACTGTCGGCCTCCTTGGCAGGTGATCAGTTTATTTTTAATTTTTATTTATTTATTTTTATTTTTATTTTTTGACAGGCAGAGTGGACAATGAGAAAGAGAGAGAGAAAGAGAGAAAGAGAGAGAAAGAGAGAAAGGTCTTCCTTTGCCGTTGGTTCACCCTCCAATGGGCACCGCGGCCGGTGCGCTGCGGCCGGAGGTGATTGGATTAAACAAGGCTGGCCAGGGGGAAGGCTCAGTGCTTCCTGCCGAACCTCTTCCAGGCTCAGGAGCCAGCAGCCCTGTCCCAGACCTGCTAGGAGGGAGAGGGGCTCCCTTGCATGGACCTCCTGGACTGAAGCCAGATGGACCATGCGGCTGCGATTCGGTTGGAGCTCACACATCCCGAAATCCAAGGTGAGGTTCAGCCAGCTGGAGCGCGCCCCTGGGCTCTGACCAAGAGAAACAAACCTGGGCTGCAGGTGAGACAGCTGCAGGAGTCAGCTGCGGACACCAGAACACCGGGGCCAGGGCTGGAGGCCCCCCAGCCACCATCAACGCACACACCTCCAGGGTCAGCGTGGGGCCAAGGGAGCTTGGTCCACCCAGGCCTCTGGGCACCCATGCGCTGATCCAGATAAGCTGGAGGAAGAGCACGCGACCTAAGAGATGGAGGCCTTTTGCCCGCGAGATGGCCTCCCTTGAGGGGCTGGTTATGTCCCTGCCTTGCACTAACTGTACTGGAGTAGACCCAAGTGCATTACCAGGTCATCTAGTAGGTGGGCGCTGGGAAGAGGAGATCTGAGCTGCATACAGGAGCCGCACACTCCTGTGGCTCTTCTGGGTTTATGGTGGATAAATGGGCAGCTCTCTTTCCCCCTTGTTTATGTTCCCTTGATTTTGCCGATGGCTAGACTTCCGTTGCTGCTAGAAGTCATTTTTAAGGGAATTTTTCTAGAAATTTGAATAGAAAGTGAGAGGAAAGCTCCTGGCATGGCTTCTCTCCAAAACCATCATTTATTTATTATTCATTATTCTTATTAGTTTTATTTATTTATTTATTTTTAACAGGTAGAGTTACAGACAGTGAGAGAGAGAGAGACAGAGAGAAAGGTCGTCCCTCCGTTGGTTCACTCCCTAAATGGCCACTACAGCTGGTGCTGCGCCAATACGAAGCCAGGAGCCAGGTGCTTCCTCCTAGTCTCCCATGCGGGTGCAGGTGCCCAAGCACTTGGGCCATCCTCCACTGCACTCCCAGGCCACAGCAGAGAGCTGGATGGAAGAGGAGCAGCTGGGACTAGAATCCGGCGCCCATATGGGATGCTGGCACCACAGGTGGAGGATTAACCAAGTGAGCCATGGCGCCGGCCCCTATTCTTATTAGTTTTGATGTTTAACTTAAGAGACAGAAAGAGAGAAAGAAAGAGAGAGCTAGAGCGTTCTCATATGCTGGTTCACTCCTCGGATGCCTGCAATGGCTGAGATTGGACCAGGCCAAAACTGGGAGCCAGGAAGTGCATCCAGGTATCATACGTGGGTGGCAGGGACCTAAGTACATAGCGGTCACCGCTGCTTCCCAGGGTGTGCGTTAGCAGGAAGCTGGAATCCGGAGCCGGAGCCAGGAATCAACCCCAGACACTCAATGCGAGTTGCCAGGGCCTCACCCTCCAGGCCACCCCTATTTCTTACTAGTCAAGCAGTGTTATCCTTTTTCTGATTTTCCACGCTGTTCATCATGCAGTGGTCTCCCTCCTGCCCAAACGATGGGCATTTTGCTGGAGCTGTATGCCAGGCACCGAGACAGCAGGTGAGTCAGTCCCAGCCTTCAAGTCTGATACAGAGGAGGGCAGGGTCACGGACACTGAGCCGATCCACGGCTCTGCACACCCTGGTGGTCCTGCTCCCTCTCTCCGGGTCTAGAACTTTAATTTCCAGGCACTGCTGCAGGCACTGGGTTTCTGAGGCTGGGGACACAATGGCAGCAGTCTTTCACACACTCCTGCCTGGCAGTATGTCAGGATGGTCCTTAGTTCCCTTTAGTGTATGTAGGGGGATTTATAAACCAGAGTCTGGCCTCTAGGAAGCTCATCTCTGCTCTGTTCCTTATTGTTTCTAGGACTTTCCTATGGATAGAGCTGAGATAAAGGATACTAGGGAAGGAGCAGGTGGAGGCCAGGGAGGGAGTGAAGGAAAAACTAATTTTTCACAGTCATTTTTCTAGTACAATGATTTAGGTTACTTTTGTTAAAAAATATTTATCTACCTGAAAGAGTGACAGAGGGTGAGGATGAGGGAGAGAGAGAAGAGAGAGAACTCTTCCATCCACGGGTTCGCTTTCTGAATGCCTGCCACAGCCATGACTGGACCAGGTGAAGCCAGGAACCAGGAACTCCATCAGGGTCTCCCATGTGGGTGGCAGGAACCCAGGTTCTTGGGTCATCATCCGCTGCCTCCCACCTGCCTTTGCAGGAAGCTGGATTGAAGCACAGAGTAACAGGGACTCGGACCAGGTGTTCCGATATGGGATGTGTGTGTCCGAAGTGCTGGATTTTTTTTTTTTTAAAGATTTGTTTATTTATTTGAAAGTCAGAGTTGCACAGAGAGAGGAGAGGCAGAGAGCTAGAGAGAGGTCTTCCATCCGATGGTTCACTCCCCAGATGGCTGCAACGGCCGGAGCTGTGCCGATCTGAAGCCAGGAGAAAGGAGCTTCTTCCAGGTCTCCCACATGGGTGTAGGGGCCCAAGCACTTGGGCCACCTTCTACTGCTTTCCCAGGCCACAGCAGAGAGCCGGATCGGAAGTGGAGCAGCTGGGTCCTGAACCGGCACCCACATGGGATGCTGGCACTGCAGACCAGGATGTTAATCCACAGCACCACAACACCAGCCCCTTTTTAAGATATTTTTTAAAAAATTTTTTGAGAGGTAGAGTTACAGGCAGAGAGAGGGAGAGACAGAAAGGTCTTCCATCTGCTGGTTCACTCCCCATATGGCTGCTACAGCCAGCGGTATGCCGATCTGAAGCCAGGAGCCAGGAGCTTCCTCCTGGTCTCCCACTCGGGTGCAGGGGCCCAAACACTTGGGCCATCCCCTACTGCCTTTCCAGGCCATAGCAGAGAGCTGGATCAGAAGTGGAGCAGCCAGGACTCGAACTGCCGGCCACATGGGATGCTGGCACTGCAGGCAGCAGCTTTACGTGCTATGCCACAGCACCAGGCCCCCAAGTGCTAACTTAATCTGCTATGCTGCAACACCCACCCCCAAAGTTGCATTTTTAAAATGTTAATAATAAGTCAATCTGTTATAAATATCTTTGTGCTTTTTTCTTTTGAATTCGTTTGTTTGGGATATTTTACTTGTTTTTTTTGTTTGTTTGTTTGTTTGTTTTTTTAGATTTTTATTTATTTGAGAGGCAGAGTTACAGACAGAGGGAGGGAGAGACAGAGAGAGAGGTCTTTCATCTGCTGGTTCACTCCTCAAATGGCTGCAACGGCTGGAGCTGGGACAATCCAAAACCGGGAGCCTGGAGCTTCTTCTGGGTCTCCCACGTGGGTGCAGGGGCCCAAGCACTTGGGCCATTTTCCACTGCTTTCTCAGACCACCAGCAGAGAGCTGGATCAGAAGTGGAGCAGCCAGGCTTTGAACTGATGACCATATGGGATGCCAGTGGTGCAGGCTTAGCCCACTGCGCCACAGCGCCGGCCTGGATAATTTACTCGTGTAGATTTGCCAGGCAAAGGGCGTGACACTGAGGTGTCTTCCGCTCTGTTTGTCAGAGGCTATGCGCAGGGCCAGCCCCATAACTTGCAGGGCTCAGCGTAAACAAAACGCCGGCCCAGGGCCCTGCTTCATAAGCAGTGGTTAAGTCCCACCCAGGTACTCCCTCCCCTACAGACAGAGACAGAAAGGGAGAAGTGAGCTCCCGCCAGCGGATTCATCCTCCAGTGCCCACCAGGACTGGAAGCTGGGAACTCCATCCAGGTCTCCCAAGCCGGTGGCAGGGACTCAACTACTTGAGCCACTGCTGCTGCCTCCCAGGCAGAATGCTAGAGTCAGGGGCCAGGGGCCAGGAGCCAGGAGCCAGGAGCCAGGAGTTGAAACTTGGTGCTCCACTGTGGGACAGACATCTTGATGGGGTCTCAATAGCTGTGCTATTTGCTAGTTAACCTTGCGTTTCCTTGGGCACAGGGACACTGACAGGCTAAGTGCAGGCTTCATAGGCCCCCAGGGGCTCACCACCTGTAAGTCCCCTCTCCTGCCAGCCCTCTGACCAGCGCCCCCTGGTGGGGCAAGGAAGTTA
Source organism: Lepus europaeus (assembly GCF_033115175.1). Lineage (NCBI taxonomy): Eukaryota > Metazoa > Chordata > Mammalia > Lagomorpha > Leporidae > Lepus > Lepus europaeus. The sequence continues at coordinate 106,508,347 of NC_084837.1, forward strand.
AGCCAGGGATCTCTTCTTGGCCATGGCATGGCAGTCAAAGCCACCTGGAATAGGTGAACAAAGGTACTGCAACCTTTGTGCCAGGAACCCAGACCGCCCCAGGAACTGTGTCCTGAGTGTGCCATGGTGTTGCCAATCTGGGGTGAGGCCAGTTGCTGCCATGCCTACCCTGAGTCGCCATGGGGAGCACCCACTTAACTCCCATCCTTTGCAGGCCTATGCCAAGGCCCTGCAAGGACAGGGGGTGACCGTGGGTGCCTGGCAGGAGCCAGGGAGAGCTGAGGCACAAGGACGTAGGGGACAGGGCTTGAGTTGATCTCTAGGAGGCAGCACAGTGGGGCGTGTGCCCGAGGCCTGGAGCCTTGGCTCATGCACAGTCCCATCGAACTTCATTTACAAAACACGTGTTCAAAGGTAAAACTAGCAAGAATTTCAAGATGGCAACTGCAGAACATTAAAAAACCTGGAGCATAGATAGGGCCTGGTGCCGCATGTCCACACAGCTGTCCCTGGCTATACGGTGTAGACTGGCCGCTTTTAAAAAATGGTTGGAGTCGGGGGGTGGGGGCGGGGTGTTGTGGCACAACAGGTTAGCTGCCCCTTGCAATGCTGGCATCCTGTGTCCGAGTGCCGGTTTGAATCCCAGTTGTTTTACTGCTGATCCAGCTCCTTGCTAATGCACCGGGGAAAGCAGCAGCAGATGGCCCAAGTACCTGAGCCCCTGCCACCCACATGGGAGACCCAGATGGAGCTCCAGGCTCCTGGCTTTGACCTGGCATCGCCCTGGCTGTTGTGGCCATTTGGGGAGTGAACCAGCGGATGGAAGACTTCTCTCTCTTCTCTCTCTCTCTCTCTCTGCCCTTCAATTAAATAAGATAAATCTAAAAAAAGAAACTATGATTGGGAGATGGGTATTTAGCCTGGCAGTTGAGATGAGAGTTGAAAAACCCACATCACAATGGGAGTACCTGGGTTCAATTCTTGGTTCCGGCTGCTGAATTCAACTTCCTGCTATGTGAACTCCAGAAAGCAGTAGTTAATGGCTCAAGTAATTGGGTTCCTGCCACCCTCTTGGGGGACTGGGTTGAGTTCTCTACTCCTGGCTCCAGCCCTGGCTGTTGTTGGTATTTGGAGAGTGAACCAGTGGATACAAGTGCACACGCTCTCTTCCCTCTCTCTCTCTCAAATAAGTGAATTAAAAAAAATTTTAAATAAATAAAATAGATGTGGGATCCCAGGTGTTTCTGGAGATTCTTCAGGTCAAAACTACTTGGACTGTAGCACTAGGCGTTTTCTGCCATTTCCACTGCTTCCCCTCGGCAGTGTGCAGGGGCCTTGCCGAGGCTGCTTGACCACGATCGTGCCACAGACTGAGAGCAGAAGCAGAGGATCCTGCTGCCGTCCATGAGGCCATCGATCACGGAGTTTTTAGAAGCGTTAAAAAAAAAAAACAATTGGCCGGCACTGTGGCTTAACAGGCTAATCCTCCGCCTTGCGGCGCCGGCACACCGGGTTCTAGTCCCAGTTGGGGCGCCGGATTCTATCCCAGTTGCCCCTCTTCCTGGCCAGCTCTCTGCTGTGGCCCGGGAAGGCAGTGGAGGATGGCCCAAGTGCTTGGGCCCTGCACCCGCGTGGGAGACCAGGAGGAAGCACCTGGCTCCTGGCTTTGGATCAGCACGATGTGCCTGCCGCAGCGGCCATTGGAGGGTGAACCAATGGCAAAAAGGAAGACCTTTCTCTCTGTCTGTCTCTCTCACTGTCCACTCTGCCTGTCAAAACAACAACAACAACAACATCCTTCTCACTGCTGTGGTGAAGAATATAGTTATTTTTAAAATCAAGTGTTATTTTTTGTTATTACATTTATTTCTATGTATTCATTTTTGTTATTTTTGAATGAATTCATAAATATAAATATTTCTTAAATTTTCTAAGCTTTTTTTAAAAATACACTTATTTTATTTAAAAGTCAGAGGTACAGATAGAGATGTTCCATCCACTGGATCACTTCCTGGATGGCTGTAATGGCCAGGGTGAGGCCAGGTAGAATCCAGGAGCCTGGAGCTTCTTCCAGGTCTCCCATGTGGGTGCAGGGGCCCAAGGACTTGGGCCATCTCTACTGCTATCCCAGGCCATAGCAGAGAGCTGGATTGGAAGAGGAGTAGCCGGGGCTTGAACTGGCGCCCACATGGGATGCCGGGACTGCAGGCCAGGGCGTTAATCTACTGCACCACAGCGCCAGCCCCTGAGCATCCTTTCTCAGAGTATCTTGCCAAATCCAGAGTCAGGAAGATTTACCCCGACTTCCTTCTAAGAGTTCAATGGTTTTAGCGCCTGCCTTTAGGTCTGTGCTCCATTCAGAGGTCATTTTTGTATATGGTGCAGGGTAGGGGATCATCTTCTTCCTCTGGTGCGTGGCTATCCAGTTGCCCCAGCACCATTTGTTGAAAAAAAACACTGTTTATCCATTGAATGGTCTTGGAACCTTGTTGAAAAGTCACTGACCATAAGTGTTTGGGGTTATTCCTAGGGTCACAGTTCTATTCCATTGATCTATATGTCCACCCTTATGCAACTACCACATTAGCTTGATTTTATTTTATTTTTAAGATTTTTTTTAAAGGTTTATTTATTTACTTGAGAGGCAGAGAGACAGACAGAGAGAGAGGGAGAGACAGAGAGAGAGGTCTTCCTTCTACTTGTTCATTCCCCAAATGGCTGCAATGGCTGAAGCTGGGCTGATCTGAAGCCAGGAGCCTGGAGTTTCTTCTGGGTCTCCCACATGGGTACAGGGGCCCAAGCACTTGGGCCATCTTCTACTGCTTTCCCAGGTCATTAGTAGGGAGCTGGACTGGAAGAGGAGCAGCTGGGAGATAAATCAGTGCCCAAATGGGATGCTGGTGCCCCAGGTGGAGGCTTAGCCTGCTATGCCACAGTGCCGTCCCCTGTTTGTTTATTTGAAAGGCAGAATTACAGAGGGAGAGCCAGAAGATAGAGGAGGGAGGAGGGAAGGAGGGAGGGAGGGAGGGAGGGAGAAATCTTCCAAACTCTGGTTCACTGCCTAAATGGCCATAATGGCTGGGGGCTGGTTAACGCCAAAGCCAGAAGCCATGGGCTTCTTCCAGATCTCCCACAAGGGTGGCAAGCGCCCAAGTCTTTTGTTTATGCTCTGTTGCTTTCCCAGGTGCGTTAGAGGGGAGCTGGACCAAAAGCAGAGCAGCCGGGACTGGAGCCGGTACTCATGTGGGTTGCACGTCTCACATGACAGCATCAGCAGTTGCACGGCACCGCCGGCCGCTCAGCAGGTGCATGGCACCGCAGGCCGCTGGCTTGATTCTGATGCTTGTGTAGTTGTGAGACAGATGTGTGAGTCCTCCAACTTCATTTTTATTTTTTAAGATTGTTTTGGCTACACAGGATCCTTTGCAATTATGTATCAATTTTAGGATCAACATTTAAATTTTGGCAAAAGAGGCCTTCGGGGTTTACATAGGAATTTCATTGAATTTGTAGATCACATTGAGTAGTATTACCTTCTTAAAAATATTCAGTCTAGGCCGGCGCCACAGCTCACTAGGCTAATCCTCCGCCTGCGGCTCTGGCACACCAGGTTCTAGTCCCGGTTGAGGCGCCAGATTCTGTCCCGTTTGCTCCTCTTCCAGTCCAGCTCTCTGCTGTGGCCTGGGAAGGCAGTGGAGGATGGCCCAAGTGCTTGGGCCCTGCACCCGCATGGGAGACCAGGAGGAATCACCTGGCTCCTGGCTTCAGATCGGCGTAGCACGCCGGCCGCAACGCACCAGCCATAGTGGCCACTTGAAGGATGAACCAATGGAAAAAGGAAGACCTTTCTCTCTGTCTCTCTCTCTCTCACTGTCTAACTCTGCTTGTCAAAAAAAAAAATTTTTAAAAAATTCAGCCTTGGGGCTGGCTCTATGGCGTAATGCATAAAGCTGCCGTCTGCAGTGCCGACATCCATATGGGTGCCCGTTCAAGTCCCGGCTGCTCCACTTCCAATCCAGCTCTCTGCTATGGCCTGGGAAAGCATTGTGGCCAATTGGAGAGTGAACCATCAGATGGAAGACTTTCTCTCTCTCTGCCCCTCCTTCTCTCTCTCTTCTCTCTCTGACTTCTCTCTCTCTTCTCTCTCTGACTTCTCTCTCTTCTCTCTCTCTGCCTCTCCTTCTCTCTCTGACTTTCAGATAAATAAATAAATCTTTTTTAAAAATATTCAGCCTTCTAGTCAATAGACCCAAGATGCTGTTCCCATTTATTTAGATCTTTCTTTTCTCTTTTAAAAATATTTATTTATTTGGAAAGCAGAGCGACACAGAGTGGGAGAGCCAGAAAGAGCGCATGTGCACAGACGAGAGAGATCTTCTGCTCACTGGTTCACTCTTCAAATGACTCCCACAGCCAGGGCTGGACCAGGCTGAAGCCAGGAGCCAGGAACTCCATCTGGGTCTCCCACGGGGATGGCAAGTGCCCAAGAACTTGGGCCATTTTCCTCTGCCTTCCCAGGCATACAGCTTGAAGTTGGATTGGAAGTCGAGCAGCCAGACTTCAAACCCACATTCCAGTATGGGATGTGGGTGTCCTAAGTGGTGGCTTAACCCACTGTGCCAAAACACCAGCTCCCCTTTCTGTAGCCTTAGCAATGTTTTATAGCCTTCAGTGTATATTTCTTACCTCCTTAGCTAACTGTGTTCCCAAGTATCTTATTTTTTTGGATATTATTATAAGTGGAATTGAAAAATTACTTCTAGGTGTTTCATTGCTAGTACGGAGAATTGCCACAGATTTCTGAGTATTGATTTTGTATCTTGCAACCTTGCTGAATTCATTAATTAGTTTTACTAGGTTTTTTTGTATATTCTTTGGGATTTTCTACATGTTGGATCGTGTCACCCAGTAATAAAGATCATTTTATTTCCTCCTTTCCAATTTGGATGCCTTCTCTTCTTCTTCTTACCTGTTGCTCTGGCTAGGAATTCCAAATTCAGTGTTGAACAGCAGTGATGTTAGCGGGATTTTTGTCTTGTTCCTGATCTAAGGGGACACGTTTTTAATCTTTCTCCGTTGTGTGATGTTAGCTGTGGATTTTTCATAAGTGCTTTTTACCCCATTGAGAACAGTTTCCCTCTAGTTTGACAAAGTGCTCGTTTTTAAGAAGGACCAGTTGGAGAGTTGCTGGCACACGGTATTAAGGTAAGGGCTCTGAAGTCTGTCTGTTGGCGCTGGCTGGGCTACTTATTTGCTACATGACCTTGAGCGATTCGCTTAATCTTTCTGTCCCCCAGTTTCCTCATTTGGAGGACGGGGATAATAATTAGACGGACGCACATCACAGCACCGCCTGCCGTAGACTAAACGCTCCACAAGTGTTAGCAACTGCTTGAAGAATCGAACCCAAGTAAATCCTGGTCATTTTTGCATTATCATTTTCCTGAAGCCTACCCTATAAGGATTTGCTAATTTTACTTCGTTTTGATTATTTAATATATAGTATCTCATTTTTCACATTTGCATCTCTGGAGCTGCTATTCTCATTTTGGTTGGCTATAATGTTTCTTCAATCCTTTTTAAAATCATCCGGTTGTGTATTTATTATTAGCTGTGTCACATACTGTTTGGTACAATCAAATGTAAACTAGGTAACTAAAATTAGTCCAGTTTACAGCATATCGTCAGGCTCTGTTGTGTGGAAAACAACACTGCCGGGCTCCAAGGACATTGGAACCGTCTGTGCCCCCTGTTCGGGATCTTCTAACTAAGCCACGCAGACACAGCTGCTGCGATTCTGCTCCCGCGATATAAATACAACCTTCCACGAAAAGGCACGGCCCGGCCAGAAATGCAGTTCAGAGCGGCAGGTTGGGTTTCAGAGTCCCCATCACTACGGCCTGCTGCCTCTCTGGTTACAGGGGAGTAAATATAGACCAGGCTGGTTATGGGGACGCGTTTCCCTAAGCCCGGCTCGTCTGCGCTCATTTCCCAGCTACCAGAGAGCAGAGCAGCCCAGCCCTAAGCAGTTCTTGTTCCTTTCCCACCAGCCGCACAAGCTGCACTTCTTTCAAGGCCAAGTTTCTGTCTTCGCTCAGAGTCTGTTTCCTTGCTGTCTCGCTAAGTTCTCTCTCCGCGCCCCCCCCCCCCCCCAGTGACTTTGTGAAAAAAAGACTTATTTTCATTTATTTGAAAGACAGAGTTGCACACACACACACACACACACGTCTTCCATTCACTCCCCAAGTGGCTGCGATGGCCGGAACTGTGCCCATCCAAAGCCAGGAGCCAGGAGCTTCTTCCAGGTCTCCCACGAGGGTGCAGGGGCCCAGGGACTTGGGCCATCTTCTGCTGCTTTTCCCAGGCGTGTTATCAGGGAGCTGGACCAGAAGTGGAGCGACCAGGATGCCAGCTGGTCCCCATATGGGGTGCCAGTGCTGTAGGTAGCAGCTTAACCTGCTGTGCCACAGTGCTGGCTCCTGTGGTCCCCATTTCTACTCGTTCCTTTTCTGATACCCCAAAAACCTGAAACCATGTCCCTTGATGGGAAAAAAAATGTCCTCAACCCAGCTTCAGTCCTGAAGTGTCCTTTCTTCCTTCCTCCCGTTCCCTCCCCTTTCGTCTCCTCACACCCCGGCTGGCTTTGGTCAACGTTCCCCGGAGGGGTTCCCAGGTCACGGGCTTGCCATGCCCTGTGTGCCAAGACCAGGGAGTCTTTTTCCAGAGGCTTCATGATTGACCCTTGACCCTCTCCTTGCCTGGATTTTGTGACCATTCTATCATTTTGCGCACGTCTCTAATCTTTTCAGTTTCCCACATCACAAACCTTTCTTCCATCTCCCCTCCCTCCCGCGATCGAGCCTGGGGTCACCCGCCCACAGCGTGAGCATCAGTGTTCCCCACAGCTCCATCCTGGGCTCACCACTTCCCCGGGCGATCTCGTCTATTCCTGCGAGAGCAGCTGATGCTGGTATCCTCACATCTCTACCTCCAGCCCCACTCATTCTTCTCAGCACCTACTAAAAATCTCCTCCTGGTGTCCCATAGACACGCCAAACTACATGGACTGCACTTCCGTCCTTCCAAGTGCCTTCGGTTTCTTAGAAGGTAAATTGTTGCTACCTTAAGGACACATTTAGCTGGGCCGACTGCCACAGATCCGTGTTTTCAGATGAGGAGGGTGCCTGGGACACATTCCTCTCTCTGGCAGTGTCAGCGCCAGCCAGCCACACACGGACTCTGAGCCCTGTTGCTGCCCCCGGCTGCTCCTACATAGCAGGTGTTAAACCTCGCTGCGTTCCAGTTCTTCATCTGTGAAATGGGGATAATGACCCTATTGTTGTTGCCGGCCTGAGTTAACACAAAAGAGCAGTTGTTCACTCACTCACAGAACGTAACCGGTACTGGCCTTTATGCATAATTCGAAAGATACAGATGTGGGGCAGGCATTGGGAGGGGTGGTTATGACGCCTCTCGGGGCACCCACACCCCATAGGGGAGTGCCTGGGTTCAAGTCTCGGCTCTGCTCTCTACTCTAGCTTCCTGCTAATACTCTCCGTGGGAGGCAATAGGTCGTGGCTCAAGTACTTGGGTCCCTGCCATCCACACGGGAGACCCAGCCCAAGATCTGGGCTCTTGGCTTAGCCTGGCCAGGACCTGGCTGTTGTGGGTATTTGAGGGGTGAACTAGTGGATGGAAGACCTCTCTGTCTATCTGGCTTTCTCTCTCCCTCTGTCCTTTTGCCTTTCAAATATAATGAAAATAAAAGTCCCATTCCCTTAAGAGAAAAGAGAGGGTGAGAGAGCGAGAGCAAGAAACTGTGATATTGCGACGTGGGCCAAGTGTGGGGGAGTCTGGGACCCCAGACCAGTGGAGCTCCAGAGTGTCCCTGCCCGTGCAGGGACAATGACACCTACCCGAAGGGGTCGGGAGACAGCTGCGTTTTGGACTCCGGGAATCCCAGAGCTGGCCTTGATTCTTTCCAATGGGCTTGGTCCCATGAATGCGTGCATTTCAGGCGTGTTTACCAGGAAGTCCCTCGACAGACCAGCCACGGCCTGGCAAATGCACTGCCTAGATAAGGCCTTTGAGAGTTTTAGAAGAAGATGGATCTCTGTCACTTCTTCTTTGCTGTTTGTTTCCTTGGATTTTACAAAAGTGGGAAACACCGCTGACCATCACGACCTGACGGCTCTTCTCCTTTCCTGGTTTACAGGACCCGTTTTATTTGGGCAGCACCATGCACAAGGAAAGAACACCTGTCCCTGGGCCTCAGAGAAAAGCCCTAATTGGTCTAAGGCTAACCCAGCTTCCTAATAGTGATTGGTTCTGAACTGAGCACGTGACCAGTTGTAGCCAATGAGATGGAAGAGTTCGGTAGCAAGCTTTTAAAGAGTCTGTCATTCAGCTGAAGAGAAAAGCCCAGAGAGGAAAAAGCCTTGTGTTGCCAAGCTTGGGGGCGGGGGGGACACCCAACGTGCTGAGGACCGGGATTCAGAAGATACAGAGAGGCTGGGTTCTTCCTGCTGTCGGAGAGCAGCTGCGACTCCAAAGGAGGCCAGGCACTCCTTTGTACCCAAACACCCACTCCTCAACTTTTCTTTTCATTCCATTAGCTCCTATAAAGGAAATTCTTTCTCCAGGATTCGTGTGTCATCAGATTTGCGAATCTTTTCATTGCTTGCACTGGTGGGAGTCATGCAACTGGAGCAGTACCACGTACGAGGGTACTTCAAAACATTTGCAGAAAAATAGCCCTTAAAAGAGAAGCGAGGGAGCAGTGGCTTAATCACGTGGTTAACACCGATCTACATCCCATGTTGTGGCGTCTGGGTCTGAGTCCTGGCTCCAGCTCCGGGCTCCAGCTCCCTCCAGTGCACACCCTGACCCTGGGAAGCAACTGTGAAGGCTCCAATGACCAAGTTCCCGCTACCCGCCCGGGAGACCCGGCCTGAGCTCCTCGCTCTCATTGTGAGCGTTAGGGAGTGAACCTGAAGATGGGGTTTCTTGGTGTGTGTGTTTCCCTTGCTGTCTTTCTGCTTCTCAAATGAAATATTTAAAGATGTTAATTTTGGTGAAGAAAATTAAAATCCATGCACAACTTTTTCAGAATATGAATTTTTCATGAACTTTTAAAAAAAGGATTCATTTATTCACCTGAAAGAGTTACAGAGAGGGGGGAAAAGAGAAAGAGAGATATTTTCTACCTGCTGGTTCACTCCTTTTTTAAAAAAAATTTATTTATTTATTTATTTGAAAGAGTTACCCAGAGAGAGAAAGAGAGGCAGAGAGAGAGAGAGAGAGAGAGAAAGGTCTTCCATCCACTCATTCACTCCCCAGTTGGCTGCAATAGCTGGAGCTGCACTGATCTGAAGCCAGGAGCCAGGAGCTCTTCCAGGTCCCCCATGTGGGTGCAGGGGCCCGAGGACTTGGGCCATCTTCCACTGCTTTCCCAGGCCATAGCAGAGGGCTGGATCAGAAGTGGATCAGCCAGGTCTCGAACTGGCACCCCTATGGGATGCCAGCACTGCAGGTGGTGGCTTTACCCACTACGCCACAGAGCAGGCCCCTGGTTCACTCCTTAGATGGCCCCAGTGGTTAGAGTTGGGCCAGGCTGAAATCAGCCTGGAGCTTCATCTGGACCTCCCATAAGGATGGCAGTTGCCCAGCCACTTGGGCCGTCTTCCATTGCCTCTCCCAGGCCGTTAGCATGGAGCTGGATCAGAAGTGGAGCAGCCAGAACATGAACGGGTGCCCAAATGGGATGCTTGTGACGCAGATGGCAGCTTTACCAGCTATAGCACAATAATGGCCCATTTCATGAGCTTTTAAATGAGGACTTGGGTACAAGGATTTCAATTTTTTTTTTAAAGATTTATTTGAAAGGCAGAATCACAGAGAGACAACGTGAGATCTTCCATCCATATGCTGATTCACTCCCCAAATGGCTGAAATGGCCAGGGCTGGGCTGGTCTGAAGCCGGGAGCCAGGAGCTTCTTCTGAGTCTCCCACATGGATGCAGGGACCCAAACACTTGGGCCATCTTCTACTGCTTTCCCAGGCCATAGCAGAGAGCTGGATCAGAAGTGGAGCAGCTAGGAATCAAACAGGCACCCATATGGGATGCTAGTGCCATAGGTGGTGGCCCTGAACTTCAATTTTTTTTCATATTAAAATAGATCTATCTTTTCCATTTGCCATCAATGAGTATTTACTTATTTAAGAGGCAGAGAGCTATGCAATGGCCTGGAACCAGGCACTTAATCCAGGTCTCCCACAAGGGTGGCAGGGAGCCAACTGCCTGAGCATCATCTGCTGCCCCCAAAAAGCGTTAGCAGGTTGCTGGACGTGGGAGCCGGAGCTGGGGCTCAGACCCAGGCACTCCGAGATGGGATGCAGCCATCCCGAGCAGCATCCTAATCGCTAATACCAAATGCTCACCCTATGTTTTTACAATCTTGTTGCAACTCAAACATGCAGTGAATAAGGTTGTATTATTTTGCCAGCATACTCACTTCATTATTTTCCAAAGTTAGGTGCCTTTAATAAAAATAGAGGGACCAGCACTGTGGCGCAGTGAGTTAAAGCCCAGGCCTGAGGCGCCAGCATCCCATATGGGCACTGGTTCTAGTCCCGGCTGCTCCTCTTCTGATCCAGCTCTCTGCTGTGGCCTGGGGAAGCAGTAGAAGATGGCCCAAGTGCTTGGGCCCCTGTACCCACATGAGAGACCCAGAAGAAGCTCCTGGCTCCTGCCTTCGGATCAGTACAGCTCCAGCCATTGTGGCCATCTGGGGAGTGAACCAGTGGGTGGAAGACCTCTCTCTCTGTCTCTATCTCTCTCTGTAACTCTTCCAAATAAATAAAATAAATCTTTTAAAAATAATAAAAAAATAATGCGAATAGCTTTACAAAGCTTGTGATGCGAACAAGGAATTCCCTTCCTCATCTTCCCAACGCCGATTTCTGATCCCAAAGACCTTGTCTTGTAAGCCCTGCTGCTGCCCCCGTGTTCCTGTATAGCGTGCTTGTGTGGGCATTTCTCCATCAGATGTTACCCATCAACGTTTTGCTATGGAATATGCAGCTGTGGGCTTCCTGTCCTTTTCCTCCCAGCACCAGCCTCCAGCTGTCTGGTGAGCGTGTCTGTCTATCATGGGGCAGGAGAACCTGAGGCTTCTTATCTAGCCTGCGTGCCAGCAGAAGCGTGCAGATGGTTTGAGCTGTAAGCAGAATGGAGTATATTTGGGTTGGGCCAAGCCAAGGAGCAAGGTGGTCTTGTAACCAAAAACCTGAAACAGCCAGGAGTCACTGGTTTTAGAAGATGTGGGTCTTTTTCTTTTTAAGAGATTTATTTATTTTGAACTGGTGCTGTGGCGTAGTGGGGTAAGCCTTTGCCTGCAGCGCCGGAACCTATATACCTATATGGGCGCAGCTCATGTCCTGGATGCTCCACTTCTTTTTTTTTTGGACAGGCAGAGTGGACAGTGAGAGAGAGAGAGAGAGAGAGAGAGAGAGAAAGGTCTTCCTTTTCGCCGTTGGTTCACTCCCCAATGGCCGCTGCGACCAGCACACCGTGCTGATCCGAAGCCAGGAGCCAGGTGCTTCTCCTGGTCTCCCATGCGGGTGCAGGGCCCAAACACTTGGGCCATCCTCCACTGCCTTCCTGGGCCACAACAGAGAGCTGGCCTGGAAAAGGAGCAACTGGGACAGAATCCAGCGCCCCACTGGGGACTAGAACCTGGGGTGCCAGCGCCACAGGCGGAGGATTAGCCTAGTGAGCCACGGCACCAGCCTGCTCTACTTCTGATCCAGCTCCCTCTATGGCCTGGGAAAGCACTGGAAGACGGCCCAAGTGCTTGGGCCTCTGCACAAGCATGAGAGACCCAGAAGAAGCTCCTGGGTCCTGGCTTCTGATCGGCCCAGCTCTGGCTGTTGCAGCCATTTGGGGAGCAAACCAGCAGGTAAAAGACCTTTCTCTCTGTCTCTCCTTCTCTCTGTCTGTAACTCTATCTCTCAAATAAAGAAATAAAATCTTTAAATAAAAAGATTTATTTATTTGAAAGACTGAGCAATACAGAGAGGGAGAGAAAAAGATCTTTCATCCATTGGTTCTCTTCCCAAGTGGCTGCAACAGCCAGGGCTGTGCCCCAGGCTAAAGCCAGGAACCTGAAACTATCCTGGTCTCCCACGTGGGGACCTTTGTGCACTCGGGTCAGTATCTGCTGCCTTCCCAGGTGCATTATCAGGAAGCTGGATTGAAAGCTGAGCAGTGGAAACACTGATGCCAGTGTCACAAGCAGTGGCTTAACCAGCTCCACCACGATGCTGGTATAGGGCTTGTTTCTAGGTAAGTTATACATGATAGTCATTAAGTTTCAGGGAAGTTCTGGGAGGGGTGATGCGTATTCACAATGGGATGGGGGCCGGCGCCGTGACTCAACAGGCTAATCCTGCGCCTAGCGGCGCCGGCACACCGGGTTCTAGTCCCAGTCAGGGCGCCGGATTCTGTCCTGGTTGCTTCTCTTCCAGTCCAGCTCTCTGCTGTGGCCCGGGAGTGCAGTGGAGGATGGCCCAAGTGCTTGGGCCCTGCACCCCATGGGAGACCAGAAGAAGCACCTGGCTCCTGGCTTCGGATCAGCGGGATGCGCTGGCCGTGGTGACCATTGGATGGTGAACCAACGGCAAAAAGGAAGACCTTTCTCTCTGTCTCTCTCTCTCACTATCCACTCTGCCTGTCAAAAAAAAAAAAAAAAAAAAAAAAGGGATGGGAACGCCCACCAAGTTATCCCGTGAGCTCCATCTGTTCCGTTTTCAGTCGGAGGCAGAGATTTTCCCATCGGAAAGGTGAGGCAGGGGACCTGGCTGCTCTTTGTGCCCAGGATCCCGCTCCGGGCTGCAGATGGGTCCAGGCTGCACTTCCCTCCAAGGGGGCTCACCGCCGGAAGGCACCCTCGTCTGATCAGCTCTGAGTCTCATCCAGCTACAAGGACGTCTGGTTGAGTGTATCTAGGATTCGAACAGGGTTGCTCATTTTCTTCAGTTTCTGCGGTAACCTGACCCTGTCTCTTTTTCTGGAGACAGCTGTCCTGAAGCTGCCTCCTCCTGCCCTAGTGGGACTGCTTGTCCTCTAGGGCAGCCGCACGGCTCTGACCCCACATCCCGGGGATCTCTCAGTCACATCCCTGGGCCAACCTCCTGTTTGCCAATTTCCACATCTTCCTCTCTTGTTTTGGTGGAGCGTGTCCTCTAAGAGCTTTCTGAGAAAAGGCTCAGGGAGGTAGAGTTTTTTATTTAAAGGCCTGAGGCTACCTTTGGAAAACTTTCATTTATTTTTATTTTACTGGAAAGGCCAAGAGAGAGAGAGAGAGAGAGAGAGAGAGAGAGAGAGAATCTCATCTGCTGGTTTACTCCCCAAATGCCTGTAACTGCTGGAGCTGGGCCAGGCCGAAGCCAAGAGCCTGGAGCTTCTTCCGGGTCTCCCACACGGGTGCAGGGGACCAAGCTCATAGACCATCCTCCACTGCTTTCTCAGGCTCTCGGCTGGGAGCTGGATCAGAAGTGGAGCAGCTGAGACTGGAACCAGTGCCCATGTGGGATGCCGGCACTGCAGGCAGCAGCTTTACCTGCTATGCCACAATGCCAGCTCCAGCTCTGTTTCTTGTTCTTTTGTAGGAAAACCCAAAGATTTCAGGATTCCCTGTTTCTATCTGGGGTTATGAAATCTTGCCAGAATGGGTCTAGATTTTCCTTCAGTTCAGCAAATATTTCCTGATACTTCCTGGGTGCCAAGCACTGATCAAGGCACTGGGCTTCATTAACGCACAAATCAAAGATGCAGGCCTCCTGGAGCCTCCACTACTTGGGCCGTCTGCTGCTGCTCTCCCAGGTGCATTGGCAGGGAGCTGGATCAGAAGTGGAGCAGCCGGGACTTAAACCAGTGCCCACATGGGATTCTGGCATTGCAGGCGCCGGCTTAACCTGCTGTGCCGTAATGCTGGTCCTGGTTTGGGTGTTTTCTCTCCCTCATTTTTCTCTCTTTGCTAATGAGACAGTGGTGGGGCCTCCTGGGTCTGTCCCCCATGCTCTTTCATACATTCTGCCTCTTGGCATGTCTGCTCTTCCTTCCGTGAGATTTCTTGAGTCCACATCAGCTGTCTGGTCTTTCACTGTGTCTAATTTGTTAGTCATCATTTTGTTGAAAGTTTCCTGTTGCATCTTTGATTGTGCTTTGTTCATAGCCACCTCTGGTTGCTGATAGCAGCGTCTTCCCCAGTTTCTCTGACGATGGTCACTGCAGTTTTTATAAAATCCTCCCTTCTTCCTTTAATCGCCTGTGTTTTCCTCCAAGGTCAATTCTCTGACTGGTTCAGCTCAGGCCTTCTCTTTGACGCTGTTGGTTTTCCTAGCATATTGTTGGCTTTCTGTTTACTGTTGTGAATAAAAGACTCTGTTCATTAGCATAGGTAATTCACAAGAATCTTTGCAGTTGCGAAGGTCATTGGTAGGCCCCTTCCTTGGCTGACAGAATTGCCTGAGAGTTCTGTGTTAAGTAGGTCTGTCAAAAGACAGAAACTGTCTCAGGTTCCCTGGGGGGAGCGAGCTGTTGGGTTAGAGGCCCCGCAGCAAGTCCCTGTGGCCTGTATTTTAGGGGTAGAGTTCTTTAGGGGTTCAAACTGAGGTCTCATTCATTTTCAGGCCCTCCTCCCTCCTCGAACACTCCCCAGGCAGAACTCCACTATTTTTTAAAAATACATATATTTTTAAGATTTATTTTATTTATTAGAAAGGCAGAGTGACAGAGAGAGGAAGAAAAGGAGAGACAGAGAGAGCGAGCGAGCTCTTCCATCGTCTGGTTCACATCCCACAGAGCCCGCACTGCTAAGGCTGGGCCAGACTGAAGCCAGGAGGCAGGAACTTCTCATGGTGTGTCAAGGGCCCAAGCACTTGGACCATCCATGTTCTGCTGCTCTCCCAGGAGTAAAGCAGGAAGCAGGATCAGAAGTGGAGCAGCCGGAACTCCAATCATCGCTCTGTTAGGGGACGCTGGTGTCACAAGGAGCGGCTTAACCGCCTGTGACACAGTGCTGACCCCTAACCCGCTCTTTAGAAAGCAGTTTTCCTGGTGGATCTGGAATGTGAGAGTTGTCACTCCCTGCCGTCACGTCCACGCAGGGGCGAGGACAAGGGCTTACCCCCCGAGACGCCTTTCCTGAGTGAGCACCCAAGGCCTCCTTCTCCTTTTCGCATTTGCTGTCTTTCACCCTGCACCTGCTCCTTGTCTCCCTGGGGAGGAACTTCCAGGTTGCCAGCCAAGGGCCACGTTTCCTGTGGCCGTTTGAGCTTCCTCCTGGCATGGGGCCCGGGTTCCCAGAAGGAACATTCCATTTCTAAGCACTTAGAAGTCCTTGCTCGGATTTGCTAATGTCTCATGGGTAAAAACAAGGCCAAGTGCAAAGTCAAGTGCTAAGAGAGGTATGGCCCACGGGGGTGATAGCGGCCACACCGTTCTAAGCCTCTTCTATGCGGCTTTCACTTTGGGGTCCACTAACAGCACTTTGTTGTTTCTTCTTCTCAAAACAAATCCAAATATGCGTGTGTGCCCAGGACACCCCTCCCCGTCCCATCCCATCAGTTCTGTCAAACCCAAACCTTCACACGTGAGGTCTCTCTGTTGCACGGCAGGCGCGGTCGGAACTCTGCAGCAACCTTGGGTTTCGGTTTGGTCCTCGCCCCAGCCCACGCCTGCCATAGGATGTCAGAGTTCCTTCTATTTGTTTGCCTCTCAGACTGCAATGCTTGGTCCTTACTTATCTACACAGAACATTTCCTCTTTTTTGCCTGCCACTGTTACTTTAAACTCTCTATTGCTGCCTTTGTATTAAAATTGTATTTTATAGGGTTGGCCTTGTGGCACAACGGGTTAACCTGCTGCTTGCAATGCCGGCATCCCAGCTTGGTGTTCTGGTTCAGGTCCCAGGTACTCTGCTTCTGATCCAGCTGCCTGCTAATGCACCTGGAAAAGCAACAAGGATGGCCCAAGTGCTTGGGCCCTGCACCCATGTGGGAGACCTGGATAAAGCTCTGGGCTTCCAGCTTCTGCCTGGCCTAGCCTCCGCTATTGTGGCCATTTGGGGAGTGAACCAATGGATGGAAGATCTCTTTCTCTCTCTCCCTGTCTCTCTGTCATTTTGACTTTCAAGTAAAAATAAAATAAATCTTTAAATAAAATTTGTTATAAGGAATAATAGTCACAGAGCATTGCTTGGAGGAGACTTGAATCCCTGTGATTAGAAGATGAGCTCAAGCTGGTGGGTGAGAAGAAACCTACTAATACGTTGGGAGGAACTAGGAGGTGACGTCCCAGAAAGGAGGAGTTCAGCGATAGATTGGTGATGTCTGCCCTGGGCTTCGACTGGAAGTGACAGTGTGGGTGCCAGAAAGACCTTTGACATCCCAGTACCCATATGTTGTAACTTTTATCATTGAACACCAAGCCAAATCTTCAGAGATCTCTTACATGCAAGAAATGTTTTTGACCACTTCAATCTACCAAGCGGCACTTGGCAGTCTGTCAATCACCCGCACCGAAGATGTGCTCAATGTGCTGAGGGACAACTGCTTGGAATCTGATTCTATATTTATTGTCGGAATGTTGCTGGGGACGGTGGATGGTGTATACACAGTGTTCCCCTCGAGAGGAGCCACAGGAGGTTTTTTTTTTTTTTTTTTTTTTTTTTTCCTGAGCAACTGCTGTTTTTATCTTATGGACTCCAGGAATGTTATAACTGATTATGTTTCCCTCCTTGCTTTGGTTGCTAGGAAACACAGGACAAAAATTGCAGACCTCCTTTGGCAACTGCACCGGGCCTTTCGTGTGATGATTCTACGTGCAATTATACCTCTCCCTTCATTTCCTTCTCCTACCTCTCTTTCCCAGAGAGCTCCTTCCTCTCCTCTCCTCTCGCACTTTTTCTGTTGCTCTTCCTCTCCCTTTTCTCTTCTCTTTGCCCCCGCAGAGTTAACATTAAGCGAGCACTTGCTCTATGCCTGTGTTAGGGGCTGGACCCGGTCCCTGAAATCCATGTGAGGGGTCAGGAGTGACGGGTGGGCTGCCTTCTGCTTTCCCCTCTCGGATCTTTGATCTGGGGACCCTCCGTGCCCACCCAGCTGCGTCTTTCTTACATCCCTCTTCTCCCGTGACCAAGTCCCCAGTGTTCTGCTTTCACTTCCCCTCCCAGGGCAGACGCAGGCACGGTGAGGGTGAGGCGGCCCTCGATTATTTTCCCTCCGTTCTACAAAAGCCCGAGTCTGCTCAGCCATCCAGGCGCAATGCAGAACTCCCTCCGACGCCACCTCCACGCGGGGCTCCCTTTCGACTCTAGGTCTTGGCTGCTGTATTAGCCTTCATGCTTCGCAAGATGGATGCCCCTATGGAAACAAAAATAGAAGACCACACAGCTTTGTGGTCTGAATGCCTCTTCCCAAACTTAATCATTACTGGGCTGTTTTGCCTGGCACTGGAGGCCTTACCTCCTGAGCAATAGAGCCAATGGGACAAATCTGGGGTGCCTCCCCCTCTCTTTGATGATATCATGAGTACAGGGGCAAGTCAGACCATGTGAATTTGGGTTTGCCATTTGACCTTGGGGACGTCATGTAAGTTCTTGGGCCCCGGTGTCCCCAACCACAGATGACTCTGTGAGTGTATTCCCAGGAGCTGTTGCAAGGATTACAGGAGACAATGTCCTCAGAGTCACTTTGCAAGCCATTGTTGCAGGATGGGGTGACGTTCACCGGGTACAAGACCTCTCATGAGCCCAAGGGAGGCTCCTGTGCACAGCTGCCAGGGGACTTCCGAAAGGTCACGGAAAGTGGCGTTACAAGAGTTTATTTTGGTGCAAGAAGTTTTGAAATCCATGCATACAAAGGGGTCTTCAAAAAGTTAACAACAAATGAGTATTATGAAAACACTATGCATGGATCTAATTTTTTTTAAAGATTTATTTATTTATTTGAAAGTCAGAGTTACACAGAGAGAGGAGGAGGAGGAGGAGGAGGGGAGAGAGAGACAGAGACAGAGACAGAGACAGAGAGTGATCTTCCATCCGCTGGTTCGCTCCCCAAATGGCTGCTACGGCTGGCGCACTGTGCAGATCCAAAGCCAGGAGTCAGGAGCTTCTTCCTGGTCTCCCTTGCGGGCGCAGGGGCCCAAGGACTTGGGCCATCCTCTACTGCTTTCCCAGGCCATAGCAGAGAGCTGGATAGGAAGAGGAGCAGCTGGGACTAGAACCGGCACCCATGTGGGGTGCTGGCACTGCAGGCGGTGGCTTTACCCACTGTACCACGGCACCAGCCCCATCTCTCCCCTTCTTTGCTGTTCAGGTCCCACAGCCTCTTGCCTCCTGATTGGTCTTCCTGCCTCCCATCTCTCTTCCTCGTAAGCACCACCAATTTTTAGGTAGAGCTTCGCAGAACCTCTCTGATCAAATCAGGCCCTCCTCCCACATCCTAAACGAAATGTAAACTAAATGGCTCCCCACACCTGGGCATCTCTGAGACAGGCCCCGCCCACTGCTCCATCTTCCCCTCCCACCGGATGTCCCAGAGCTCATGAAGTGACGTGTTCTCTTACACACTTCTGCCTGTGCCGAGAGCCCTCTTCATTTCTTCCTCTTTCTCATTGGCCTGGCTGGGTTCAACTTCAAGGCCCATCTAAAAAGCCTCTCTCCTGCCAAGCTTTGCTGGGCTCCTCCAGACAGACCTGACTGGTTCCTACAATGTGCACAAATGAGGGGCTTTCGAAAAGGTGGTGGAAAATGCAGGCCACAAAAAGTTGTGCAAGGATTTCAAAAATTGCTTTTGCGCTCAAGTCAACTTTAATGCATTTTTCTAGGACTTCTCTCAAGTCCCCTTGCACTGTCTGGTTAATGTGGACAGACATGTCTTTGCCTCCTACTAGACTGTGACCTTCTTGGGCGAGAAATATTTGTAGACCGCCTAATTCAACACTTAGCACAGTACTGGAAACACGGTAGGCTCTCTGAGGTTGCTTGTGGAGTAAATAGATTGATCAATGATTTAATTATCACACCTATTTTTTTTTCCCAAATTTTCTCTGGGGCTGCACTGTGGTGCAGCAGGTTAAGCCGCCGCCTGTAGTGCCAGTTTCTCATAGGAGCACCAGTTCGAATCCCTGATACTCCATTTCAGATCTGGCTCCCTGCTAATGCGCCTGGAAAAATAGTGGAGGATGGCCCACGGGCTTGGACCCCTGCCACCCATGTAGGAGACCTGGATGGAGTTCTTGGCTCCTGGCTTTGGCCTGGCCCAGTCCCGGCCACTGTAGCCATTTGGGGAGAGAACAAGCAGTTGGAAAATCTCTCTCTCTCTCTCAGCTCTGCCTTTCACATAAATATCTAAAAGAATGTATTTTATTTATGTGAAAGGCAGAGTTATAGAGAAAGAGCAAGCTTCCACCCACTGGTTCTTTTCTTAAATGCCCACAACAACCAGGGCTGGGTCAGGCTGAAGCCAGTAGCCTGGAACTCCATCTGGGTCTCCACATGGGTGGCAGGGGCCCAAGCGCTTGGGCCATCTTCTGCTGCTTTCCCAGGCACATTAGCAGGGAGCTGGATTGGAAGCAGAATAGAAGGGATTTCCTGGTGCTCACATGGGAAGCTGGCATTGCAGAGGGCAGCTTAACCTGCCACAAGGCCAGTAGCAGAGGCAAGAGTGAAGCCAGTGGGAAAGGATGAGGGAGTCTTGAGTGGCGATGTCTAATCCAGAAGCCGCCAGCCATGGTGGCCGTCGAGCACTTGCAATGGGAAAGTCTGGATTGAGATAGGCAGAAGACCTAGAATGGAAAAAGGAATAGAAAGCAGTCGATGAAGAGAACGGTACAAGACATACACAGTTTCCTACCTCAAAGGACTTCTATTAGGGTGGGAGGGGCACAGACTAGGACATAAATGTAGAAGTAGACAGGAGAAGTGCTACAAGGAAAGTAATGGTGCTTCCACCGTGTTTACAGCAGCACTGTTCACAATAGCCAGAACAGGGAATCAACCAAGGGGAAAGGATAAAGAAATATCAAGATATATATCCACTTTTATATACACATAATGTAACATTATTCAGCTATGAAAAAGAATGACATTCTATCATTTGCAGCAAAATGGTTGGAACTGTAGGATATTATGTTGAGTGAAATAAGCCAGACACAGAAAGACAAATACCACATATTCTCCTTTAGATGTGGGAGCTAAAATTAAAAAAATAAAACTGAATGACCAGCATTGTGGCGTAGCAGGTGGGGCTGCCCCCTGCTGCACTGCCATTCCCATAGGGGCACTGGTTCGAGTCCCAGCTCCTCCTCTTTCAATCCAGCTCCCTGCTAGTGTGCCTGGGAGAGCAGAGGAAGATGGCTCAAGTCCTTGTGCCCCTGCATTCATGTGGGAGACCCGGATGAGGCTTCTGGCTTCAGCTTGGCCCAGCCCCAGCCATTGTAGCCATTTGGGGAGTGAACCAGCACATGGAAGATCTCTCTTTCTTTTCTTTCTTTTTTGACAGGCAGAGTGGATAGTGAGAGAGACAGACAGAGAGAAAGGTCTTCCTTTTTGCCATTGGTTCACCCTCCAATGGCCGCTGCAGCCAGCGCATTGTGCTGATCTAAAGCCAGAAGCCAGGTGCTTCTCCTGGTCTCCCATGCGGGTGCAGGGCCCAAGCACTTGGGCCATCCTCCACTGCCTTCCCGGGCAATAGCAGAGAGCTGGCCTGGATGGAAGAGGGGCAACTGGGATAGAATCCGGCGCCCCAACCGGGACTAGAACCCGGTGTGCCGGCATCGCAAGGCGGAGGATTAGCCTGTTAAGCCACGGCACCGGCCCCTCTCTCTTTCTCTCTCTCTCTCTCTAACTCTGCCTCGCCCTCTCTTTCAAATAAATACATACATCTTAAAAAATAATAACAATAAAGAAAGAAATGACTGTGTATATCAATTTTGCTGCAGATACGGTGTACTGTCAAGCTTGCTTTTAAATATTTGTGTAAAAAATTGATAGGAATCATATACTGCTGTAGTTTTCATGATTTTGTGACCATTTTAAAATGTGCTCTGTATGAGCGGAACTGAACGTCTTCATCTGGTTGTTATTTGTAGCCCTTGCCTATTTTCCTCCAGAACTAGTCTTTTTACTTTTGTCTGTTGAACACCTTATTTAGTCAGATATTAAGACTTTAAATACAATGTAAATTAAAAATGTTATCTAAAAAAAATTAAGTTGGAAACAAAAAAGAAAGAAACAGGGGCCAGCTCTGTGGCATGGCAGGTAAAGCCACCACCTGTGGTGCCGGCATCCCAAGTGGGCGCCAGTTCAAGTCTCAGCTGCACCACTTCCGATCCTGCTCCCTGCTAATATGCCTGGGAAAGTATTGGAAGATGGCCCAAGTGCTTGGGCCTCTGCACCCACGTGGGAGACCCAGATGAAGCTGCTGGCTCCTGGCAGTCTGGCCCAGCCCTGGCCATTGCAGCCATTTGGGGAGTGAACCAGCAGATGGAAGATCTCTGTCTCTCCTCTCTAACTCTGCCTTTTATATAAATAAAAATAAATTTGAAAACAGAGGGAGAGAGTAAGGAATGGTGCTTGATGAAGAGGATGGGGAGGACTAGGAGGTTGGTCAGGTGCAGTGAGGTTGGGGCAGGGAGCCCAGGGTGGAGGCTGGGATATGTCTACTGGGAGGCCGTGTGGACCAGAACCAAGAGGTGGTGCAGAATGGGAGGAGCAAATGGACTTGAGTGACATTCGGAAAGTAACTGTTGTAAGGACAAGAATCTGGGGAGGCGGGGACTGAGGGGGACTCCCCTGTCGCTGGCTTGGGCGGCAGGTGTATGGTGGTGCTGCCGGATGAGTTAAGGCAGGCGGGGGACCCCGTGCTGAGCACAGGGAAGCCCAGGCAGTGATGCCGAGGGAAGAGATGAGAGCTGGGAAGGATGACGTGGGATCTGTCAGCGTCCACGTGGTCACAAGAACTACGCGTGGACAAGACAAGGAGAGGGTGGCATGTGGGGAGAAAGCTCAGGCCCTGGGGACGAGTATCCAAACTGGAGGATACCAGAACAGGTGTCTGCGGCAGCGATAGGATGCAGGGGGTTCTGGGGGTTCCAAGCTTTGGCGTTGGGAGCTCAGACGTAGGGAGACCCACCTGCTGAGCCCCGTGGTCCTGGGGCTGTCTGCTTTGTGGCTCATTTCCCCTCATGGCCAACACAAGCCCAGCAGTAAGTCCCCCCACCAAGTACAGACCCGTGCCCCTCTCTCAGGGGCGTCTGAAACTCCCTTCCCCGCCCTCCCGCAGCCGGGGGCAGGTCCGGACCCTGGCTGCACACAGCAGCCAAAGCCCCCCATCCCCCACCTCCCAGCAGGAGCTGTGACCGTGACCGCGCTGCGAGGCCCGCCCTGGCCTCCCAGCCTTTGTTCTCCCTCGGGTCCACCGGGCTCCCTTGGTGGCAGCCTGGCCTCCAGCAGCTTCCTGGAATAGAAACCAGATGGGCTCTACCTACCCCCCCCCCCAGTAGCGCACTGCCCTGGGGGCGCCTTCATTGCCCCCCACACGCCCCAGAGACGGGAAGAGCGGGGCAGGGTCCGACTCCAGCGTCCCGCGCAGGGGTGGCCAGCCTGTTTGCTCCGAAGGGCCATTTGGATAACGAGAACATTATCCCGGGCCGCACAAACCCTCAATTTACAGAGTAGCCTGCGGCAGGTTCACTGGATTTCGACGCCCTAGGCAGCCCCAGGCGCACGGATTCGGGGCCCTGCGTTCCCTCGCGCTTGCGTGGAGGGGGTGACCACAGGCAAGGGAAGACACGCACAGAGGTTAAGTCATGTGGCCAAGGGTCACAGCCGGTGAGTGGGCACCCAGGATTCCCATTCTTCGCCAGCCTCTCCCCGAGGTCGCCCGAGCGTTGGTCCCGCCGGGGGCCCGGCCCCAGGCCCCTCCCGCTCCGACAGCCCCGCGTCCGGCCGCCGCGTGACCGTCAGCTCCGCGGCGCGCCGGGGGCACCTGTGCCGGGGCGGGGCCGGCGCCGAGCGGCCCGCGGCGAGGCGAGGCGAGGGCGCCCCCATGCACGGCACGGCGGGCCCGCTCCGGGCGGCGGGGGACGCGGCGCGGGGCGCGCGGGGCGGGGCGCGGCCGGGGCTCCCCGGGCCGACGCCGCGGGGCGCGGGCGCCGCCGGAAGCGGGCGGGGCGCGGGCGGGATGCGGAGAAGCCGCGAGCGGCGCGGCGGCGGCGGCGATGAGTGCGTCTGCGGCCACCGGGGTCTTCGTGCTGTCCCTCTCGGCCATCCCGGTCACCTACGTCTTCAACCACCTGGCGGCCCAGCGCGAGTGAGTGGCGGGCGCCGCGGGGGTCGCGGCCGGAGCTCG